>NC_090944.1:74310374-74611946 GCF_040807025.1 Struthio camelus | reverse complement strand
TGAATCAGGGAGCACTTTGCAACCTGCTGAATTGTGGCGCTGAACAGAAGTGCTTTCCTTAGTGGATGTCCCATGCTCAGCTGTGCTTTCTCTCATCATCAATATAAAAAAGCAAGTTTAATCTTTCAATAATTTATTTCTTTATATCACAGACTGTTTTTCACTTACACATTTAAGTTTGTAACACAAGAGTAAATATATGTAAAAAAAAATCCAAAATGTGCAAATTTCAAGTTGCATTGTTTGAAATAACATAAATATTTTAATAAAACATATGTTCACATTATTATTAAAGTTCACAAAATATATAAAATTTAACAGAAATAAGTCATGAATTATTTCAATGTTAAAACCTGTTTTTTTAATAACTAGAAAAAGATTCTAAATTTAAGGAGCAAATTAGAAGACATATCATCCCCAAAGTAATAGCAGCAAAACAGAACCCAAAAACTTAAAAAGTGTGAAAGGGGATGAGAGAAGCAGGCATCAGACACAACGGTAAGGTCAAATCTGCTAAAGAAAGAAAGGTAGATGGAGAATGGGAGGTATGAACTCCAGGAGTAAAATCTTGATCCTGGAGTACCCCATTACCAAGCTCAAGCCATTAGTACGATAACAGTATCAAACTCAGGATGTTAGACAACAGCGTGACAGAAACAGGGAGTAGGGAAATTAAGAGCAGCACATGTATTTTTGATAACTATGGTGTAGCAGAAGAGATTTGCTTTGGTTTCAGAACTGAACCCTAAGACAAGTTTCTTGGGCATTTTTTTGCTGTTGTTGTGTGTTTTTTTTTTTTTTTTAATGTCAGTCGGAGGCATTTCCTTCCATGTGAGCTGGGAACGGGACGATTCAGATTTCCCATTACACATGTATATTGGTAAAAGTTGCTTCTGTAATCACATATCTTTCCAGTTATCTTGAGATTTGGGAAAGGATCTAAACGCTGGCTAAGCGTGTTAAAGGGCAGACCATTGCTGGTCTTGTTTCCGACGGCAATGTGCTGAGGATCTGCGAGCACAGCCCTGCTCAGCACAACAACCTAATGGCACGCAGGACCTTGACCCTTGACAAACTCGGTAAGCACACAAATGAGGAAGCGGGCACTCTAAAGCACGCTTCTTTACACATCCTCACCCAGTTTAATTGCAGGTTGCATCAGCCTGTCCTGGAGGATCCCTCTCAGGAAAGTCTTGCCTCTCACTGATGTACGCCAAAGCAGAGCATTTCTGTACCTCCACCAACAGCTGAGTCTCCCTGCCGGGGAGTAGGAGGACTATGGAGAATGAGGCAGAACTGAGAAGTTCTTTGGATTCAAATGCTTTAAACTTCCCCCTGGGAAGTCCAGGAATTAAATACAGTATTATAGGAGCTTAGTCGTAAAAGATAGCTCTGTGCAGAAAGCAAACCGTACTTCTCAGCAGCCCTTGTATGCAGTGTTTATAGGAAGTAGACCTTTATTCCCATTCTTGGGAATAAACAGGAACAAGAGCAGACAGCTTATATTTCCCACCTGCCCCCCATACTCCCAGGACTCTTAAGAGTTTTGGACATAGCACCATTTCAGTTACGGAAGTAGGTGGTATCATTTTCTTATTCTTTACCAGTTTTTCCTCTCTGCTAGCCATAGATCTGTTTGAACTGGTAGCATTCATTGCAGTAACCACTGCACTTGGCATTGCCATAGTGATCACAAGCAGGGGCTCGGCAGCGTTGTTTTGGAGTCTCTTCTGCCGCTGAGTTCCTAGGGTTCCCTGACTGCACGAGCTGACTGAGGCGCTGGCACTCTGGGCACAACTCATCACTTCGGCAGGCCAAGTTGTTCCTACATGAAGACCCAGCACACTGTCTCTTCTGGCTAGTCAATGCTGTTCGCTGTAAATCTCTGTGCTGTCCTGTTCTCTTGAAAAATGTAAAAAATATTGTCAGTTGCAATGCTGGCAGCACGAGTGGCTTTTAATTTACTTTCAATTCTGCTAATGTTTTGTACATGTAATCACTGGGGGTTGTGAGCAAAAACAGAGAGCAAACACCATTGCGAACGCTGTAAGGGCTTTGGGAGTTTGCTTTGCAAAGCAAGGCAGAAAACTCATACTCAAGCTAGTAGTCCTTTCATATCCCAGACAGAGCCATGCTTCTTCTAACTAGTACGATACACAACCCAAGCCACGGTTTACCAAAGAAAATCATAAATTTTCTTAACATTTCTTAGAAAATGTATTTTTTCTCTTTTAAACTCTCCACTTTTAAACAAACCAAATAAAAAACCTGGAACAAGAAAAACCTACGATGCGCTTAGTGAAAAAGGCAACATGAAGCTAACTAACTCTCTTGATGTAGTTGCACAGCCGTAAGGGTAGGAATGCAAACCTCTCCCCAGCTAGTGAACACACCAACTGGCGATACAATTGCTTCCACTGAGGTTGCTGGTAAAATTCCAGCTGAGGCAAAACTGAATGCAGCACTGACAACCCCAAACTGAGAACAACCTTTACAAGTGCTGCACAGCTCTAGCAGGTAGAGTCATGAGACGCTCTACACTTATCTTTCTATGATACTTAAGATGCAGTAATTCAAGGATTTTCTATTATACATTTTGAATTGTTCTCATGAGAGAAAAAAAATGAGCAGTGTTAAACAACTGGAAGATTTTCAGAAGTTCACTTACTTCTGGCTGTCTCACTAGCTGTTCTTCTGTCCTTCTGGCTTCCTGAAATCGCTGGTTCTGGGCTTTAATGAAACAGTTCTGACAGTACCCTTCAAGCATAGTGCTACCCAGGGTGCCACAGTCTCGCCACTGGCAGGAAACTGTGTTGTGGAAGGCAGCAGCAGAGCTACCGGGCTGACCCGCTGCAGAAGAATTCCTCTGAGATCTCCTCTGATGGTGCAGGAAAGCGCTGTCTGTAATGCAAAGTAAGGAGAAACAGGTTGAATGTGCCCAATAGATCTGATGACTAAAAAGCAACTATGAAAAGCTACTTGGTTTAAAAAAGAAAAAAAATTTGTCTAGCCTCCAGCACGGATTTCGGACAATCCTCAGATCCCTCAGTCAACGCACTTTCTTTCATGTTACATAAATAATAGGGTTGATAATAACCTGATTTTTACATCAGAAGTTGGTGAAACACCTAATTTGTGAAAAACTGGCCCTTGACACGAGAACTGGATGCCCCCGTACTCAAAAGAAATTTTGCCATTGGCTTCAGAATGTTATCTGTGACCTATCCCAGCACTTCCCTTCCATCCTGCCCAGTTTCAATGACATTGGGTAAAAGAAGTGGAGTGGCATAGCGCTTCATAGGTTAAACTGTCTCATGACATGCTTTTTAATCTCATGAAATGATCTTACATATTCCCCAATAATAAGGTGGGAAAAAAAATCCTTGTGAACAACACTGGAAAATAAGCTACTGCAAGCTTGCATAGAAGTTCCCTAATTTTAAAGTATGTAGAAAGTGCGGTATTGGCACAGTTGCTAGCAACAACACAGTCTTACAGGATAAGCAATGGTTCTCTCTTTCATGTACCTTCCACCCACTACATCCAAGGGTTCTTTGCCTATGTAACAGGGCAGTAGTATGAAAGCTGAAGATTTCATGACATGATTTATTCACTGACTATTACCTTTCTAAAGTCCTGACTCTGTGCACACCCACATGCATGCACACAGTACTACGAAGAAAGAGCTCAAGGTACATTTTATTAAAATACTCGGTTACTCCAAAACACAAGCACACTATCTACAGTCCTATATGCTCTGTTTTTCAAGGTGACTTTGGTAGTTACGCCAGAATATTGCACCAGTTACACCTAGAATGTATGTAGACCTCCAAATTAATCCCCATTTATTTTAAAGGTATTACAAACCTAACCCATTTTCAGTAGCACCAATACAATAGCATTACTCTCACGGATTCCCTCAACCTGTCTAGCTGTGAAGTTTAATCAGAAAAAAGTTGTACCAAAACATTATTGCAGTGGATGGCTAGTAGGGATCAAAACCCACCCCATATTTACCTAGTTCTGACCCCATGAAAGACAATGGGAACTTTTACAGTGCATTACACAGATTTACCACACTGTTACTGTGTGCCCCTTTACAGAATAATAAGGACCAAAAAGGCACATTCTCGCATTGCTGCTTCTGCTCCGCACCATTTCCATCAGCACCTGCCCTTCCACCCCCAGTGTGTACAGCTTCATAGCTTCATGAGGTTGACCCAAAGCCAAAGTGTGACAAAGCTCAATATCATCTCCACTTACCATGGTTTTCCCTGTACTCAAAGAAACACAGTGTGCAAAAGCCCTCATTCTGCGGTGTTCCAAAAAACTTGCAGCCAGGTTTCCTGCAGAGGTTGCTCTCCCTCTTTTCCTCTGAGCCATGTGCGGCATGGGGCAGCGCTGCCAACGGTAGCTCGTTAGAGTTGTTGTTGGGAACCTGATGGCAGGACTGCTGAAGGAGGCTCTGTGATATCTGAGAAGGGTCAGACGTAGACCTCTGATGACATGTGGGCAGAAAACCAGGGCTGCCATTTGAGGAACGCTCTGTAGTCCTTTTGAAACAAGTGCTGCATATGCCATTAAAGGTCCTATTGGCCTTCTGAAAGCACACCTTACATGTTGCATAGTCTAAATGTCTCAGGTCATCCAACTTATTACAAGGAGCAAGCTGTCTGGCGTTGTAGCAGCGTTCACAGAGTCCGTTGTGTTGCACGTTTAACGTAAATGGGCAGTCTGGAGTCCTGCATTTCATGGCAGTGGTTTCGCTGTACAAGAAAAGGCTTGGAGCAGTAGGAGGTGCGGAGCGAGGCCCTGTTACAGGCTCTTCAGATGTCCATCCCCCAGGTTCACAACCTTCACCACGGGATGAGCCTGACCCAGCTGCCCTCGGTTTCTCAGGGGCTGTTTTGGAGGTCTGCTTTCTTCCTTTACTTCCCTGTGACCTCCGCTCAAAGCACTCATGGCAGTAGGGCTGGGTGTTCACAGACATAAAGAAAGGGCAATTTGGAGTTTCGCATTTCACCTTTAAGAGGGAGAGCTGGGAAAAAGACAATTCCTGTCTATTCCTGGAGCAGGCCTCTGTTCTAGCAGGTTCAGTGTTCTCCTGCCATTTCTTGTACTCATGCTGTACCAGCTGAAAGTAATCTTCCACCAGGTTTATTTCTTTGGGTAGGTTGCCTTCGTCTAACCTGAAAGCCAAAAAAGGAAGACTGTCAGTGGTTGAAAAGGGCAGATGGTGGGGGCAAATACAAGCAGTGCTGGGAGGAAATGTAGCTTTAATGCACATCCATATTACTCAGCTAAAAGATCCAGGATGTTAAAACTGTTGCTTTAAACGGAAATAATTTTAAAAGCAGGTGTTTAATGATGTCAAATGGAGACTTTCACATCTAAACAAACGGCCTAATACAATGCTAATCAGAAGTATTCTTAAAAGGGTTTTCAAGGTGAGGGTTTTCTGTCTGCAAGAGCTGTTTGCAGGCAGAATATGAATAATCTCTAAGAAGTAAAAAGAAAAATCCCCCAAACCTTAAAAGTCCTCTGAAGATCAACGCTCAGCCAGGCTGAGGTCAGAGGGGAAGACCTCTCTATTCACCAGCCCATACTGATGAAAATAATCAAAAATAATTTTTTCCTACAGCGGACTCAGTTTTTCATGATATAGTTTATCAATAGCCTCTCCTGATTTTGCCCTTTTGGATCTGTAGCTAAAAATGGAACTCTTAAAACAAACTAAGTGGCTTCAGTCAAGTTCCTCTGCACCACCATCCATAGCCCAGTCCCTGCGCTGCCCTTGACCTCTGGGAAAATTCCACATCACACCTCTAGCAGAGGCTGTAGAGGGTGAGGCGCTAGCATTACTGATACCCTCAAGAACCCACCAGTTCCGTATGACTGAGGAAGCTACATTACTACTCTCTATGCAAACACATATCCTTTGGGTTGGTGGCTTTCAATTGTTAAGGCTGCCAAAACAGCATAAATCGGCACTCGATAGCATAAAGACACCTCTCTGTGTCGTAATGGAAGTAAAGACAGAGGACATAGGGAGTTTCTCTCCTCATACACTTGTGAAGGGGCAGGACATATATTGATGCCAATGTTCCCTAAACGCCCTCTGCATTTTACTGGATATTAACTATCTGAGGGTTGAAAACATTCCAACTTCTCCACAGGTCACAGCTTCCTGCCTGCAACACTGCTGCAACATTGCAACAGCACAATGTTTCACGGGATTGGCATTTTGGAAATACCACTAACTACTCTACCAAATGCTGCCAAAACTATGTAAGATGTGCTTTATGCAATTTATACTCATATGAAGTGCAAAAGTGGCTGTCTTAGTGGTTTCTGGTATTATCCATTTTAGTCTTCCCCCTGAGTAATCTAAAAGTCAATGAAACGAATCTATTAGTTTTACTCTTCTAAAATATTAGTTTCACTCTTCTAAATCTGAAGACATTTTTGCCTGTAACTTTGAGACTGGTCTGAGTTCATACTACTTAAAAGCACCTCAGCAGTAATGCCAATATTTCATAGTGCAGGGGTAAGCACGTACGCTACCGTGAAAGGAAAGAAAGACTGAAGGAACACACAGGGCTATCAGGCTTCTACTACCATGATAAACAGCATAACATTGAGGAAAGAGGAATGACACTCACTTTGCAGCATTAATTAAATGAGTTGTACCATGATCCCAGCCTTGCACTGGAATTTCTATCACTATCAAGTAGTCTTTTAGCAGCTGCTCTTTTTCCCTCTCCTCTGTATCTGTCAAAAAGTGCACATTCAAGTCCTCAAATCTGCCTCGTTCACTGGTGACCAAAGGGACAGCCCGAATTTCTGTGTGAAAACAAAATGGGTTAGTATATATATGTTTTACCAGAGGGGAGTAGCCACAACATACAATACACGGAGAAGCCACCACTGTTGCTGAATTTTGGAGAGACAAAAGAACGGCTGGCAAGAGCAACCAGTTTCTAAACAATGCAGCTGGGGGAGAATGCAGACACGTCTGCACTGCAAATCTAGCTCCATCCTACTGAAGTTTTAATGTCCCCAGAGCACTTTTCTCCTTCCTGTAGGCAGTACTGTAGATTTTAGTTTATCATAACTTCTCACAGGGTGATGCCCTAACCTAAACCTAGAAAAGTGTTATCCCATCCAGAAGAGATGTACTGAAAAACAGCAAAACACGTATATCACTATCCCTCCCAGGAAGCTCTACACAGCTGTGGGACCATGTCCTTCAAAGCTTCTTTTATGACAGGGCATGGATGGAAGCCAGAACACAGTGAAGCAGAGAATACCCTTGCAGTGATCCCAACCTGTAATCAGGCGAGTTGTACTATACTTTCAACTGGCATTTAAGACAACCTTTAGTTGTCAGACATACCTATACACAGCTTAATCTGCTTACACATGGAGAACAGATAAGAAGGAATCTTATATTTAACTTTTAAAATGTAAATCTAAACGAGATTATATTTTAAATGCTTTATCAGCATAGAAGTATTGAAGACGACACACAAATACCCAGACACGGTACTTGAACAATACCTGGCCCACTGTCCTTCAGAGTCACCAGTGGTGTAAAATGCATATTGTCATAGCCGAGCACAATTGGATATCTGTAGCATTCTTCAGCTGGCCAAAGGAGAGGCAAGTAAATGCCACCAACTTTCAGAGGAGCGAAACTAGAGCCTGATTCTAAACTTCTCACCACTTTATCTGCCAAAGGAAGGAAAAAACCCAAAAAACAACTGTTAAAAGCAAATACAAACATGCCACAGGCAAGAGAAAACATTAGCATTCTGATATTTTAGAAGAAGTTGCAGAAAACTCCCACTTCTGAAATACATCTACCTGAAAACAACGACGAACAAAAGAAAAGTACTGCTAAAGCATACTGTCCTTAATGTGAGATGATCAGCTGGATAACTCACCTGCAAGGACAATGATTGGCCTTCTGAGGATGTTAGCAAGGATGAAGATGTGGATTTCTTCCAGTGCATTATATGGAAGCCTGTTTCGAGCCCCAGACGTTTCTGGGGATGTCATTTCAATGAGGTATTGCCACTCCTCCTCCCAGTTCTGAGGAAAGAATCAACATCTGTCAGCAGTGGTTCAAAGACGGGGAGATCAGGAACCAATTGCAGCACAGCAGTGCTCAGAATATGAACATTTTCCTTTTTCCTTTAAAGGAACTGTATTTCTGTTCTCCACTAACAGTGGAACCCATTAAACGAAGATCAAAGTCATCTAGGCAAATACTGACGATGATAAGCATTCAGAAAACAGCATGGTTCCCTCAAGCCAACTTACGCGGGTGTCATAGTGGAGTCCTGTTTCTACAAAATCCTGGGATTTAATTGCCTCCCTCTGCCAGCGGAGCTTGAAGTTCCGTGTATCTATCTCCCTGAGTGTGCTGAACAATGTTTTTCTTAAGACAAGGTCAATATCTTCAATACCCCACATGTACTGGGATGCAGCATGCATGAGGCAGTTTCCATCACCTGCAAAAAAAAAAAGAAAAAAAGAGTGCATTATTTTAAATAACTACTTAAAAAAAAGACACAGGATGTAGAATTGCGCAGCACACATATCCCACGTGCACTTCCCTCCAAGGCTTCTGCCAGCAGGTTTTTAACAAGAAGATGACACCTATGAGCTCTCTGCTCAGAGGGAAAGCAAGCTGGTTGTCTCTCCACTGTTTTCATCCATTCACCACTTGCTATTAAGCTGTCATTCAGCAATAGTGGGAAGCCTGCTCCTTGTCTATCCTATTTAACTTTGACTGATATCATGAACTAAATTTTGGGATCAACTGCAAACGACAAACATAGTTGAATTAACTTTTAAACAGGATGAAGCCACTTTAAGACTACAAAAAAATGTATAAACGTTAATGAGGGAAATTACCCTGTGCCATCAGGTGTATGATCGGGTAAGAGATCATGAAAAACACTGACTAAGAATATACTGTACTAACAGTGAGCCTCATGTCTCCTGACAAGCACTGCATTGTACGGCTTGGCACTTGGCTGTGCTTGATGTAGCAGCTATAACAAAAAAAAAAAAAAAAGGAAAATTTAAAAAGAGACAGAAAGGGAAGAACAGAAGATTATGTGCGTAAAACAATTGCAGGAGCACCTCTTCCTTTCCTCTCAGGACAAGGGCTGTGTGCTTGCTGTTGAAAATTTTAGTTAGAGCGTTATTTTTTTAAAAGACAAAATTAAAACTAATTAAACGAATAGCATAATGATTTGCATTTCATCAAGACAACTCCTTCCATTCAAAAAGTCCTCGATACTCTGTAGGAAGGCAGGAAACCAATGGCCTGCAATTTCAGAGGTGAGGAAGCTGGGAATCAAAGTAGCTAACTAACTTGATTGAAAGGTATGACAAAGTATGCCAATGGCTGGATCTCAAATTCTACCTCTACCCATCTTCCTCAAAAACCTTTCAAAGGGGAGATATCAAGAACCGCTACTGTCATATCCTCAGATTCAAAACTACGCCTGCTATTTACTACAGAGGTAGGCAAATCTTCCAGTTGTTAAAACACCATAACAATTGCCTCAAAACAAAGGACTTGTACATATAATTTGTGTACTTTTGCTGTTTTTTCTATGAAACTGCAGAGAAAAAACTACAACAGCCCCCAGATCCTGAAAAAGGTATCACTCGAAGTCCACTTAACATTTTATAAATTGTTACAGGCTCGTCGCATATCAGGTTCCTGCAATTGCCTTCTGGTTTCTGAATCTCATCTTGCGAAGCTTACTGAACGTCTGCAGACAGCATACTTGAGCTTAGAATCAGGGAATAACATATAATGTAGAAAAACTGACTAGGTTTCCTTCTGACCAAGAAAGATGACATATTAATCCCATTAAAGTTTTCCCTTTGCAAAATCTAGAGCAAAGATAAGATTTTTTTTTTTCTTTCAGAGCTTACTTTCGGTTCTTTATTGAGAACCACTGCACAAGATTCCTTACACAGCACTTGGAATTCCCCAGTGCTATTTGACTAGCAATTGAGCAACAGTTGTACTTTTTGTTCTGCCCTGCGCACGGCTGAACAGCGAAGTCTCCGGTGGACTTTCCCAGGGGGTGTGGCTGGGTGAGCTGGAATGAATGCCTATTCATTATACAAGTGAAATCTCTACAACCAATAGATGTTGGAATTTTTAAATTTTTTTAAAATACAGTTTCAATTTTTATACCTCCTACTTTCTTCCTTCTATCCTCCATTCACATGTCTGCAAATAAATGTGTGGTGATTCACAATGGCTTTTACTTTATTTTTTTTTAAAGACAACAACTCTGTAAATTCATGCATATATTAGGTAAAATCCACATTAATAACATCCTAAAAGATATACTTCCTCTGCTTTCAAAAACTAAAAGTTTCACCAGAAAAGACAGAAGTTTCTGAAGAAAGCCCATCTTTGACTGAAAAAAATAATATATTTCCTCCACATCTACAGATTAAGCAGCCAAACACCTTTAAAAAATATTCTTTATGCCATAAGAGAGGAAAAAAAACATTTTTTTTCCACTCATTTAAATAACGTTGTTTCCTGGGATATTACATGGCTTCTACAGGTTTCTGTTCCCTCTTTCAGTGATGCTTTCTTTCAATCCACAGTTTATCTTCTCATTCCTGCAAAGGTCCTGAGCCGTGACTACTGTGCATAAACCACAGGTTCCCAAAGCCACTTCTCTACATATGCACTTAACGACCTTGAAGCACTGAACTGAAGCCAAGATCTTTGTTGCAGAGGATATGGGAGAGACAGAGACATACACCAACCCCTTGCCTGTTTTCCCCAAACCAGCTTGAATATTTCAGCTTCATATATATTGCTACACCTACTTATGTATGGGATCCAAGTCACCGGTCCATAAACCATTGCCATTTGTAAACACTGGTCTACAGTCATGAGACAACGCAATAGACCATATTCCTTGAATACTGTGTTATCACCAATAAGGGCCTGTCCAGGCAATATTAATCCCTGCGGAACATAGATAAACAATGGATCTGTGATTCCAAAAGAGTTGCTTTTTGTTTGGGGCAAAAATTACATATATTGTCCATTTTTCTAGTAAACCTGTTAAGAGTGTCTTTGTTGGAGTGACATGTTTTCAAGACACAACACAGAGTGATGTTACTTCCACAGCACCTGTAAAGTGCTGCCTGCCCTAGCTGCAACTCCAGTCCTTCTAGAAGTTCTACATTACGCAATCTTCATTCAGAGTCTAATTAAAATCTTGAGAATTTTAGGCAAGTGGAAGGGCAGCCCCCAAAAGCCCACCAAAAAGTCAGCACCTCCATGACAATTACAGAGATACAAATTTGGACTGGGTTCTTCAAGGTCAAGGCAGTTACCTCTACATGGTGGTTCTATTTTTTTATTGGTTTCCATAAAACACAGTTGCATGCTATCAGACTAAGAAACACAGTAAAACTTTGGAAGGGAGGAATGTGGTCTAGGAAGACAAGGGCAATGTGTATATAAACACAAATGAGAAGAAAGCATCCAAAGAACATAATGTAAAAACCTGAGCTAGGCTGGAGGTACATCTCTCCTGGTTTTAGGATCCAGTCGCATCTGCTTCTCGAGCAAAGAAAATATATTTTCCATATTCTTGAAGTCCTAATTGCCCCAGTCTATCTTCCCAGTTTGGGGCACTCTATGCTGTAGGGACTCCTGAGACCAGGCTTGCAGTTGCATGATCATATATCACAGCTATTGGTGGACCTCTCCTCCACTAAATGTGAAATGTCCAGCAGTTTTCACAGTCACGTGCAAAAGTTACCTGCTCGCGAATGTGGATACGCGTACCCTATTCAAGAAATCTTTGCACTACAGCTGTACCCTTTCATTTAGGGTACCTAACAAAACACATATTAACAAAGTAACCTTGAAGGAAAGTCCCAAAACAGCAATGACCCTTGAAAGAAAAGGGCATCACATACTTCTCGTTACACAAACACAGCTGTCTTTCGCATACGTAGGTATTAGGGTTGAGCCCGGAGGGAAGGCAAAGCCTGCTAAGCCTATCAGTTAATTGAGCATTAGATAGCCTGACAGCACAGGGTGGTGATTATAAGACAAGGTTCTCACGTGGTATTTTATGTTGACGTGCCACAGGTTACTGATGTTATTAAAACGTCTCTGTAATTTTCAAGCTATTCATAAAACCATGATAAGTGTGGGAGACTGTTAGAGACTGAGGACAAGATACCATGCAGAAAGCATTTCAGTTTACAAAGCTAAAATGAAAAGGCACAATTTTTTTAAAGCAATATGCTTCTGTTTCAGTAATGTAAACTCAGATGCTATTAATAAAGGTGGTATGTTCTTATTACCCTTTTTAATGCCAGTGCAAAGACCAGCTCCTAACTTACCATTAGTCTTCAAAGGCACAAGTTTCCTAACTTCCATGCACCAGTTCAGCTTCCTCTGGCGCTCCAGTGAAGTCTGGGTGGCCTGGTCAGTCAGGGCCTTCTGAAGTATTTCCCGAAACTGAGGACAAAACTGGCACATTCTGAACATTTCTATGGTGTATCTGTGCATAGTTCTGAAGTGGTGAACTATTCCATTGGGGAATTTGACCAGATCTTCAGGAATTCTCTCTCTAATCTTCACAGCTTTCAGCATATTGCTCTGACATAAAGCTTGAGGAAGGATGTGCCGGCCAGCCATGTTCCCAGAATAAAACTGAAACGAAGAAGAAAAGGATTCTCTTATTGACACTTCATTGTCCATGCATCAGAGCGCTATCACTTCTGCAGAGAATTAAAAGGCATGCTTTCTGTGTGGGATTCTGGTTGCAGTTTTGCCTGAAATGTGTGCAGAGTGGACTCAGTCCACTCCAAGCTTATGTAGACAATGATTTTTAAAGCTCATATCCAGAAATCTCTCTGTATTACTCAGATATAGACTCTAAACAGCTAATCCCAATCATTTACTTTGATCATTTACTCAGATATTGAAGCGAATTTATTCATAATGAACCAAGGAAATTGTATCACTGTTAAAAAAGGAGTCTGCATCAAAGTAAGGATAGAAGAAGAAAGATCAAGGGAATGGAAAATTATCTTGGAGTCTTGACTAATTGATAATGGCATAGTGCAACCCCCTATGAACCTGCTGAATTTTCAGCATGTTTCAACCTTTTGTTTTGATGACATGCCAGACCAAAAAAAGAAAAAAAAAGGCAGACAATGACCATTTCAGATTTCCACACAGCCCATACATTCTGAAAAGCGATGTTTGGTACAGTACAAAAAGAGACAGCCTGAATAACTACTTGCCATGCTAGTATCTGCCTCATACTTATGGTGGCTGAAGAGGGCAAATGAGGAATTTCCAACAGAGTAAACACTGAAGGCCAGATTTATGCTACTCCTCTCAGGGCTCCTTATGTTATGTGAACAGTAGAACTATAGCACAGAGGTGCTTGTGAAGCGTGTGGGGTTGCAAACTGTAGTCCCACTATTACTCAGCAGTAAGTCAACATAGCTGAAAAAGCATTTCCACTTGGCTCAAAAACCCCAATATTTTTCCGCAGTGGGACCAGTAATGTCTGCCAGCCAGCATCCTTTTCTTCAGTACCTCTGGCCCCACTGGCTACAGCAGGAAGAACAAAAAAAAAAAAAAAACAAACTTCAAACTATCTATGCCCTCTGAAATACTTGTTCAGGGCACACCAACGTTGCGGCTAGCTAGAGCCAAATATAGGAACCACGTCCCTCAAGACTCCTGCGCAGAACAGTAACACTACTAACAATGTATTTTCACATGGAGAGACCCTCCACACTACCCGATACATTACTACTCCATTTAAAAAAAAAAAAAAGCAAAATTTATTTTAAGAAAAATAAATGCATGCATATTTAAAATTTAGAAATCAGTTGGTTGTATTAGGAGAGCCTACCATTACGATTATGAATCGCATACAAATATACAGGGGACAAACATCAAGTCAGCTAGTCTTGATACATATCATGATAAGTTGAGGGAGACCAGAAACTACTGAAAACTGGGTAGTGCAACTATTAGGAAGTTATCTGGTGGAGATGGGAGTCTGGAGGGCCAGAAGGAATAAGATGGATGATAACCTGCCAGACGGACTGGGAAGGTGCTCCCAAGCCCATGGAGGCCAAAGCACCCTCTTGCACAGGAGACAAGCATGTCCCTCCGCACAGGGAACTAATGTCCCTCTTCTCTTCACCCACATCACCACCACTGACAAAATCCACTTTCAGCTGGAGCCCTGGAAAGGACTTTGCCAGGATAAGAGGAGACCTCATACTTCTCCTGTCCAGAGCTGTCTTGTATATCCTCCTCCAGAGCCAACTGATCTAGAGAGTCAATGAGCATCCTGTAAAGCCCTAAATAGAGGAAGGTGAGGCATGAGATGCTGCAAAGGCAATACAGTTCACTGTGCTCAACCAATGGGCAATGTAATTCACACAAAATTTCCTCTGCTCATGTAAAGGGCAGTGCTCACAGCCTTCACAGCTGGGAACACATGGAAAAGTTTTCCTCTAGTTAATGAAGACTGCATATTCTAAACACACCCCCTAGGAATACACAGCCTTGAAATGGAATAAACTCATTTTCTCATCCATTCTCCGCCCCAAACAATATAGTTTTGCATGTTACTGATGCATTCCTGTACGTAATTGTATGAATGGTTTAAGAAATGAAATATAAACAACCTCTTATTAATCTATTTAATAACCACAGCTGTATTTTGCACAGACCAGAATGCTGAATTCCTTAATTACACAAGTAGAGCCATTGAGTCAGTGGGATTTTTTTTACATGAATAAAGACTAATCACATGATTAAGCACCACTGGCATGGACCTTTGAAATGGTTATTTCCAACATTAAGTAACAAAAAGTACTAAGTTTACAGAAGCATTCACTGAAACTATACTATTCAATAGCATATTCTACAGGTATATTTTCCCCTCCACACATGTAAAGTACTGTCTGTGCCATTTACAGTAGTAAATGAACAACCACTGTTTTATAAGACGGTATGATAAAACAAACAGAACTCAGTAGACACCTAAGCTAATAAGACTCAAAGAACAGAAGAATCAGCTACAATTATATGACTTTACACTGTACTAGACTTTACTACATACTACATTACTTAATTACTTTAACATGTAATTATTATGAATTCTCTGAAAAAAGCAGTAAGCAGAGATTAAACAGCTATCGTATGCAGCATCTTTTCCCAAGGTATAATGCACAGGATGCTGCACTTGGGAAAAGACAAAGTGCGTTGTGAGCTCTGCCAGTGGCTTGCATAAGGTACTTTAATTCTCTGTTTTCTAGCTGAAAAATGATGATAATAAAGTATTTTTGGTAAAACGCTAAGATAATATGCAACTCTCGAATAAACATGCTTAATACATATTAACCAGATGGTCTTTGGCTTCCACTAATTTCTATGCCCAGGTGCTTCGTACAGAATTAAGCATATTATCAGCATTTAGCAGACAATAAAACAAGACTAGAATTTCAGAATGTTTTATGAGCCACAAGATTATTTTGTATAATTAATTATACAACATACTGGTCTGCTGGAAGCATGCATACATACGATGCAAATGACTGCATTACTACCAGATTTAAATGAGAAGAGCTTAAAGTGGAAAAGTCTTCTGGCAGCGGCAAGCACCAAAAGCGGACCTAACAAAACCACCGCAAGCTGAGAGAAGCCGACCTTAGCCCCACCGACCGGCAGGATCTCCGAGTGAGTCGGCAACACCGCTAGTCAACAGAGGGCACAATTTCACTGCCTGGCGAAAAGATTTCTAGCAAAAACTCTAGAAAACCCAACACAGCCGCTCCCGGCGCGTTAACCGCCTGGCTGCCGGGCGGCGGAGCGCACGCACGCCGCGGCCGGGCCCGCGCCCCCGCCACTCGCGCTCAGCTTTTCCACGCCGAAGCCCCGTTCACTCGTGCATTTCCCCCCGCCGCCTCAGCCCGGCAGCCCGGGCCGCCGGCGCTGGCGCAGGGAGCGCAGCGGCTGTTACCTCTCGGCGGGCGGGATCCTGCGGCGGCGGCGGCGCGGCGGGCTTCGGGCTGCGGGCTCCGCTCCTAAGTCCTGCTCGGCAGCCGGCTGGCGCGGCCGAGCGCGGGGGCCATGAACCCCGCGGAGCCTGCGCTGCCGCTGCTGCTGCTGCTGCCGCCGCCGCTGCTGCTGCTGCCGCCGCCGCCGCTGCTGCTGCTGCCGCCGCTGCTGCTGCTGCCGCTGCTGCCGCCGCCGCCGCTGCTGCCGCCGCCGCTGCTGCCGCCGCTGCTGCTGCTGCTGCTGCTGCCGCTGCCGCTGCCGGGCTGGCAGCGGCCCCGGGGTCACTCGTGGCGTCGGGCCGGGCTTCCCTCGGCCGCCCCCTCCCCGCCGGAGCTGCTGCCGCCACTGCCTCCGCTCCAGAATGAAAGGCTGCGCCGAGCCTCTTGTTTTTTCCCTTTCTGTTTTAGTGCCCAAGCAAAAACCCCCACCGGGGATTTCCACCTTCAGCGCTTGGGACTTTCCGACATGTGACAACCGCAGCGCCGGCAGCGGCAGCAGCCGCCGCCGCCTGCGCCGCGCCGCCGCCAGGGGGCGCCCTGGGGCCCCGCCGCGCCGCGCCGCGCCGCGCCGCGCCGCGCCGCGCCGCCCGACCTGCCGCGCCGCCCTGCGCCGCCCGGCCCGGCCCGGCCCAGCCCGGGCTGCCGTTGCTTTCCTGCCTTCTGCCCGCTCCCGCCTCGCAGCGCAGCCGGGGGCACATAAAGAAGCCGGGGGTTGTAGGTGCCCTGCCGGGACTGGATCCTGGCGGTCACATCCCAGTGAGATGGGAAAGGAGCCCGTCCCGTCCGAAGCTCTTGTTCTTCTTGACTGTTTCCAAACTCAGACCAGTGTTCTTGTCTTAGGTTACATCTGCTCCATAGTTTTGGCTTTGTGTTGTAAGTAACCACAAGTGACTTCGTTTTTTTTTTTTTTAAATTAAAGGTTAGGCTCTGTTATATAATCATATAACTGCATAGGCTGGTATTTTAGGCAGGAAGTGCTAATATACTTTAATCCAGTCCTGCTCAAGGGAAAGCCATTGGAGGAAAGGGACAGGACTTCTGACTCAAGTTGCCAAGAGAGGGGCATCTTAGTGTCTGAACAGGTCTGAACGTGAGACTGTGTAAACTCTTGGCTACACCTAGCAATCTATAAGAATCATTAAAGATCATGGTTACAATCAATTCATACCTTAACATCTTGAAATCTTTGCAATGGAAAAATTCACTTCATGATACCTAAAGCTATAACCTGTAATTGTAACTTAAGATCTTGTGACTGTAGATATTACTTATGAATGTGATTTATGCTGGGAAAAAAGCAGGTCCTTGCCCACTGGCTTGCAACCTGAAGGCACACAGAAATGAAATGTAGTGCAACAGAGTTTCTTGCAGTCTTAAAAAACTTTATCCTTGTAGATGCTGATCTCCTGCCAGTTCCTGAGCATCCTCTACTCCCACTGACTTGATGAGAAGCTAGGGTTGCGCTGCACCTCGGAGACAGGCCTTAAATCTTGACACCTTCACAAAGCAGGTGTATCGTGGAAGATTTCGGACCTGAGCTCCCTTACCTTGCTCCCATTAGCACCAGCTGGCTCAGCTCATGCCTCTGTGTCACATGCTGTGGTTATATGACAGCATGCTCTTCCGCAGCACTGAAAGTGGTCTTGTGTCTAGCTCAGTGTACTGTGCTGTCCTTTCTTCTCTGCCTGTGTTGAAAAAGAAGTCAGGGACATGCTTGAAAAAAGAATAATCTCTTCCAATTTTTAATTTGTTTTCTAACAAAACCTCCTCTCCTTGCATACCTTTCTTTTAGAGGGTTTATTTTGATTATTTTTTTTCAATGCAGCTCTTTTTTAGCCTTCTCCGCTGCCTTGCAAAGAAGTAGTTAGCTAGGAACTATCCACACTCAAGGATTGGTAGTCTGAGAAATGACTGCGGTGCAGAGAGGCTGCGTGCCTGTGGGAACTGGGCCTGAATGATTACTTGCATAACTAGGGCAGCAGTTGGGGTGTGGTTTACCCAGTGTATAATCTGTTTTCTTCAGCAGACAAGCCACTTTAAAAAAGTCCTGCTATTCCCTGCTTCTGGACATTTTTCCCTGCCCTCTCATTTGTGCTGAGGTACCGGATTACTGAAGCGCTCTGATTACAAAACAGCTTTTTTTTAATTTTTTTTTTTATTTTTTTCTTTTTTTAATACCCAAACCATTTGTCTGGTGTGGTTTGAAGTATGCCCCCTTGGCTAGTTTTACAGGAGTTGTCTAAAGGGATGGTGAGTGTAACTCTGATGTGGCAATGAAGACCTCTGGTAGGAAATAGGGGAAAACTGACTGATTTATACCCTGCTTTATACGTGAAACTACAGCAAATGGATTTGCAGGTGATTCTAGTCCCTTCTGGTTTGGGCTCACAAGAAGAAGAAAAGGAAAATAAGTACGAGTAAGGAGACTATTTAATAGGTCCACAGGTAATAGCTCTGAACCTATGAGGGAAGCGTTGAGTCCCAGGAAAACCTGAAAAGGCAGCAGCTTATTTTTGTTATTCTAAACTCTGAGCATATCTGAATATTCGTAATTACTATTTACACCTTGATAAACTGAAAATTGATTGCGCATGGCAAGGGATGATGTTTAGTGTACAGATCTGAGCAGGATGGCAGGAATTCATTTGATCTGAGTTTGCACATCACAAAATGAAGTTCTATCTTGTCAAATGGATCTCCTAGGCAATATAGTAATACATTAAAAACATCAACAACATCAATAATTATAGAATGAATATAATATTTATAGAATAAATATACATTCCTCTTTTTAGATATACTCCTATTTCTTGTAATTATACCCCATAGTTTATCCCACTATTTATGATACAATGTTTATATTTGGCAGAATATGAACATACATGCATACGCATATATAAGGGCAAGGAAAATTTTCCTTTTTGAAGTGTGTACACACACATGCACACACACACACGCACACACACACACACACATATATATGTACATGTATATATTATATGTAATGATTCCATTTAGTTAATTGTGCTTTGGGAGGAAGAATGAATCTCCCAAGACCTTGTTCAGCTCTATTTCTCTAAATTATTTTAATAGGTTTTTTCTTCTTTTTACTGTTCAGCAAGGAGGAGTTCATGCTCACTAAATTAAACCAAGACCTCAGTGTGTTCAGAAGATTGCCACCAAGTACTTTAGAGATTGCTTTACGAAGAACTCATTTTCAAGACAATACTTCTATAACATTCTATCATAGGATGATTATTATGATAATGTTTATGGATAGTAATATTCAGGCTTTAATAACTCAGTCATTAGCCAGATCTTTTTGGATCAGATAATTCTGTAAGAGGTATGATTCATCTAGAAGGGAGGAAAAGGGTCATAAAAGGGAAATCCCTTCTATTGCAATAGCAGTGCTTGAGGTCACGCTCAAGTTCAGCGCTTCTGTCTTCCAGAAGCCCTTTCGTTACTCCTTTTCCTGGCGGTGGCAAAGTGATGAGAAGAACTTGTTGGTGTATAGGAAAAAGAGGGAGGAAAATCCCTTAAACCTCAATCAGACAGAAAACTGGTGCTTACTACAGAATCAAATAGTGATGGCAAAAAAATACCAAGACTCATCTCTGCAAGAGCTGAACTGTTTTTGTGAATTTTCCGTTATGCTCATCTGAATACAGTAAGAAAAACTCCATATTTCCAAGGAGACTTCTGCTGAGATATTGTGGCAAGGGACTGTACTCAAAGTAGGCATCCTTATTCATGCCACTGGTCCAAGCCTCACTCTTTTCTTGTTCTTCTCTTCTTTCTAATGTCCATTTTGCAAACATCAGGAAGTAAAGGGCCGGAACTGCAGTAGGGTCCAAAGATGAAAGCTCAAATATTGCCTTAGCCACCTTTGTTGAGATTTAGGTTAAACGTTAAAAATAACATTCCCACATTAAGGCTGGTGAAACACTGCAATAAATGACCTGTGGAGGCAAACACTGGACATCTTTAAGAACAGGTTATCTTATTGGCTGGTTTTGCCTTGGAGCATGGGGGTAATGGGCCCATGAGATGAAATCTCAGAGTGCCTTTTCAGCACAATTTTATGACATTCTCTGAAATTCTGTGTGAAAAGGTTGCAATGGCAAGGATAATAACTTTCCAACTTGATTTTTAGCTGTCATTCATTCCTGTGTTATCTGTACCAAATGGATCAAGCCTGTAGGCCTCTGAGAACTGCGGAAACAGATAGCTACATGTGTGTATGTTCGAGATAGGAGCAAGACCCAGCGTTACTTACCCTCTGCAATGTATAGATAGGATTCTAATAAGCCCCCAACAAGAAATAAGCAGAAGACCGAAAATATTTTAACTTGAGAGAGCAAAGTGCTTTCAGTGGATTTTGAAACTGGCTCAGGTAGGGCTAAACTGAAGACAGTAAGAACAGCTGTATCAGCCTGGATCAAAGGCCCATCTAGTTCACCACCCTGTTCCTCACAGCGGCTGGTAGACAATGCCTAGGAAACGGTGTAGGAACAGCGTAGGCTGTTCCTGATACTTTCCCAGCCCTCACTTTGCCAGTGGGCCTTTGGGCTGTGGCTTAGCGTTCTCATGCCTCAATTCCTCAATTGTACAATAAGTATATTTCTTTTCTTTAATTTTGACTGCAAACTCATCAGGATAGAACTTTTTGTTGTTGTGTGTTTGCCATACTTTAACACCTAGATAGGTATATGCATAGGTACCATGCATATTTACAAAGTGTGGTCCGTGCTCCAAGCAAGTTACCATCCTAGTGCAGCAGACCTCACTTAACTTTGAACTGTGAATATCATGAAGGACTTTGATTTAGCTTGAGGGCTGTAAGCATAAAACAGCGTAGATAATGCTCTGATAGGATAAGTGCTGCACAGAGATGCTCCTCTCTTTTCAAAACAGGTTGGGCAGTAATCGGACGTGCCTTAACTGCACACAGCAAACGGCTGTCTTCAGGTAGCATAGGCCCATGCATTTAGGCATTCACATTGCTATTTATGCTGGGGCAACTACTGTGTTGCCTAAATGTATAGTGCACACTGCAGTAGAGGGGCCTAAATGGATTTCTGAGAAGACGTGTTTGTTTCAATCAACAACTCGGCATCCAGGATGTTGCCATTAGTTAACAAATAAATAGGCAACTAAAGACAATACCTCCTCTAAAGTGAGACAAGAACTACTATTGTGTTGTTTTCTTTTGTTCCCATCTGATGAGGCTATAAAAACAGGTATTCTAACTTTAGGCTTTCAGTAAGCCTTTGGAACAGAGCTATGTCCTCTGGGAGGGAATGAGAAAGGTTAGGGGATGGAGCTAAGTTAATGTCTGTTCACCTAATTAAAGCCTTGACTCCTCTGTCCTCTGTTCCCTGAACAGCTTCAATGTGTAATGCAGTCAATTGACTTTCCTTGGCTAAAACAGCCTGCAGTTCAGCAGACTTGCAGATCTTCCAGGTCTTTAGCATGCACTTTAGCTCCTTTCCCAATGAAAACTAGTCTCACAGGAATTTTTTATTGTGTCCCAAAATAAAAAGTTTGTGACTGGCAGTTTGTTTCATCTGAATGGTAAAAATTCAGTGCAACCTTTTCTCATTTCTTCATTTTTTTTTCCAATAATGTCTTTTCCTACATACTTTTCCGTTTATTTAGCCAACTTTTCACTCTTTAAACGTCAGTAAATTTATTTTAGATCACGATTAATTTCCATGTGCTTGGTGAATACGTGAATGAATGTCTCTGAATGAACTATTGGTACCGTTTTCTCTCAAGATGGAAATATCCCTTCTGCTCAACAGCTCTTAGCAATGGAATTACGTGGGGACTAGTAGATGAATAAAAAGTGATCATGTGAAGGCAATTTAGTCTTGAATCCAGGCAGAGCACTAAGCTTGTCAGTCTTTTTCCTGCATAATTTTTGTAATTGCCCCCAGTTCCTGAAATGTGGAGGAAGGACAAGAAATGTCCAAGAAGTATCTGTATCTGCAGCACGTGATGATGCACTGTAGTGAAAGCAATGTTTCTGATGGGCTTCTCATGTTCGTAATTGTCTAGTCTGACCTCCTCAATAACATAGGCCATTGAACTTCATCTGTAGTCCCTGCTTCAGCCTCGTAACTTCTGCTTGATGTACGATGTCTCTGTAAGGAAGAGTCTATTTTGATTTCATCAAAGAGGTTAGAGTTGTGTAAACACTCTGGTGCTCCCAGAGCTTACTGCAAATGTTATTGTAGCATTAGCAGTAGGTACAATGTGTTGTACCTACTGGAGGTCTGGGATTTAGCCTTGTTTGGCACAAGATCAACAAAATGATTTCACTAGGATTTTACTTCAGAAGTGTTAATTATTGAGTAGGCTTCAGTATCTTATAGAGGTTAACTAAATTTTGGGTATATTCAAAGTCCACAGCTGTTTTCAATGACAATGAGGAAGTGGATTCATTCGTGGACTTTCAAAAGCAGAGGAAAGGCATTTCCTTTGCAAAGTGCAAATTCTGTGCGTGAGGAATAACACAAGAGTGTTATATGAGTGGTCAGAAATTCAATCTAGCTTTCCAAGCGGAGAGAAACTGAATTTGTCTTGTATTAGCAGTGCCAGAATTTCCCCAAGAAAAATTCCTCCAAAGAAGGATGTTTGTTTTTGCACGGGAATTTACCAGTATTTGCTAAATTATTAAACAACAGGAGTCCACAGATTGTTAGTTTGTAGGAAACAATTAATCAGCTCCCTCCAGGAAAATGTGAATTTTTCTTTGTAAACATGGATTTAGTCAACATCCATGGGGTAATTCTGATTGTATGTTTTAACTGAAAAAGTATATTGTTTTCCGTGGGCTTTTTTCTGATTCATACTGATTTCAGGGAGAAGGGATTCACCGTTTTTCCAGTGACAGCACTTATTGCTAGCGCTAATATCATCATCTATTCCCATCTTCACAGAGAGAGTTTTGTAAGATTTTTGCCATCTACCTGCAGGGAATGTATTTTCATGTCACATGCTCCTGCTTCTGTAATTTCTGTAACTGCAACACACAACCCACAAGCTGCCTAGTATAGATTACTGTTAATTGAAGCAGGTGGGGAGGAGTTAAAGTAGTAGATCTGGGAATAACAGAGAGAAGCGGCATATCACGTCTAGGAGCTACTATAGAAATATATTCATCTCTGCTCTGCATAGAGTGCTCTGAATAACTGTGTTTCCATCCTTACGGTCCTAGATTATTAAAACTGAGGATTGTCTGACTTGCATCAACTGCACCAAACACATGCATCACTTGGCCTGTTAACTTTGTTTTTATGGGAGGCAGGAGTTTCTTTCCATAACAGTGACACATTGCAGGCTCTTCAGGATAGGGAGCTGCTTAGGGCTGAAGATTTCTTATTTTTCATATGTACCTGTAATTGTTCACGATCTGAAAGTACATTGCATACTTTCTAATTGGATTGGTGAATTAGCCATCCTTCTTGGACGAGACATTTCTGTATTATGATAGACTGGATTTACAGAAAGCTGTTTTTTCCATTGCAAAAACAGATTTTTCAAATGGGAGAGATGCGGAAAAACTAGCCAACTCCTCATGGTTGAGGTCAAAATATGTTTACATTTCAAGTCCTCTGTGCAGAAGAATAAATGTAGTGTGTAAGAACACTAAGTATGACGGTTTTGCATGATAGCTGAGGATGAATTGCAGGAAAGATCCCATTGTGGACAAGATGAAGGCCAAAAGTGCAACACCAAAAATACAGGTACATATATACACCTTTATCTTAGCTGGGTCGTGTCTAGCTTGTGGAGCAGCAGTCCAAAAACCTAGAAAGACTAGTGCACAGCTGGTCCTGATATCTGCAGGCACCTTATTCTACTGTTCTGCCATTTTTCCCCTTTTATGGTTATACACATTGCCCAAACTCATTCGTTTTAAAAATAGATAAAAGGGAAACACTAAGTGTATGGCTAATTCTCAAATAACTTGTCACGAAATTTTGTGAAAACGCATGAGGCAGAAACACAAGGAGCTTGCAGTCATTAAATATTCCATGGAATTTGTTACAGCGGGAAAGGTGGCTAGCTTCCCTGGCTTCACACGTTTCAGTGTGGCCAATTATAGCTGCCTACATAGGTTTCTCCTTGCAATTTCAACTGGTTTATGGCATCCTGTCATTTCGTGGGTAAATAAAGCCATTTAGGTGGACACTGAAGAGCAGTTATGATAGTCTCCTGAAAACATGACTGCATTTCAGAGGTGGTTCCTGCTTCGAAGAAGAAAAGAGAGAGAAGGAATATTAAAGAGATTTCCCTGTATCACATCATCTGCTGAGAAATACAGGCATATACAATTCGAGTGCCAAAGGGTATGGAAAGGCCAGGCAGAGGGAAAATAAAGTACTAGGCACTATACATGTTAACAAAAACAGGGCTCCTGGCAACATACACGTGTGCAGAACAGTAGCGAAAGGAGTGACAAGAAATGGAGGCAGACAGGGAACAGCAGCTATATGCAAAACTCTTAACAAGTTGGTGTGCAGTTTCCTGCATATAGTGACTCTGAATAATTGTCCAGGTAGGCAGACTGCAGAACTAGATGTATGTGCTTGTGGATCATTCCTCCCTTGCCAAAGTAATATAGGGACTGTTTGCTCCAGTAAGCATACACACCTATATGCACATGTGTGCACAGAAGATAGGGAAGCAGGATGGAGAAGGCGAAAGCTTGAGATGGTAGAGGCAGCTGAACACAAACAGTAGGGATAAATGCTCTGGAGCGACATCTACGGAGTAGAGACGAGTGATGTTCACGAATTTCCCATGGGTTCATTCTCGTTGACACTCTTGGCAATAGCTTTTCAGCTTGTCTTCATGAGTCTAAATCTTTATGCCTTTCTGTTCTTGAGGGTGTATTTATTCTGGCCCACATGCAGTTATCTGTGATCTATACCTGTGAGGGCACGCTGCTCAGATCTCTCTGCATTATGCTCCTTGCGCTCTTGATTCGGGGGTTAGCTCGTCTGTCTGCCCTCACAGCGCCCTTACTCATTCATCCCTCTACCTGGGCAGGAAAGCGTCCCTTTGTGAGTATCGGGCAGATCTAACGGCTTTGTGATCAGTTATAACCATGATTCAGAATTCACATCCTGAGAGGGGCATAATCTGATTCACTTCAGTGTGACAGAAGATTAAATGCAGTGATAAGCTTCAGGCTTTTTGTGTCAAGCTTTGAGATCATCAGTGGTAGGGACAGTATCTGACAGTATTAGTGTCATCTAAACTGTGCAAATACTGGCAGCCTGAACAATTCATTCTTGTAAAATTCCTCCATCAGGAACAGCAGTCATTAGTAGTTCACGGTCACAAACGAGGGCCTTACCCTACACAGACATATTGCCCCAGGAGTCCCTGAACTCCTATGGCTGTATACTCTTCTGGGTGCAGGTATGGTACACTTTGACTGTAGAAGTATGGATCTATCTGGTTTGTCTCTGTTCTCTTTCTATGATAAACTGAATCCCTAGATGCAGGAAAGAAGTAATCTCTACACCCTCTGCTTCTGTAATAGGTTCTTCTGGAGACTGCATAAAGAAGATCTATCTGTTCTGCTCCCTTGATTATTTGGATGTATACCGTAATCAGACATTAATTAATCTAGGATCATCTCTGACCTCCTGAGTTGTACAGAGAACAGTTCCTTCACGGACAGGACAGATGGCACTAGAATGGGAACAGTTTACAGCAGGCCTGAGTAGAACAACACTGCTGCTTAGAAGTTCAAAATAAGAGTCTGCAAACTCTGGAAAAACTTCCTGGAATCAAAGCTATCCCAGGCAGAATGGGTAACCCCTTCTCATAAAGCCCTGCATGATTCTACTGAAGCTCTGCAGTAGTTTACCTAGTTCCACTGAACTGTGCATAAAAAAAAAAAAAAACAACCCCACAACGCTGTTTTAGTCCATAGCTAATTTCACAGCTTAATTTCTCATCAAAGGTAAATCCCCTAACTGAACATTCACTGTTGCAAGAACATTTTTGCAGATTTGAGGCACCTACCCACACTTACCCATTTCTTACCTTAGTTCAGTACTCAGAGTATCTGCTCAGCTTTAAGCCATCACAGTTATTACTTGGACACAGTTGATACAGTGTCTCTCAGGAACAGTATTTGAGCGTGTGTTCAGCCTTATGTCTTAGTTATAAACAGGATCAGGCAAAATCAGTTTACTCAGCACCACTGGTGTTAAAACCCTGTTTCCCATTTTTTTCTGTGTTTGTCAAACCACCTATTTTTTTCGTGACATGTCTCATGTTGCTCTCCACTACTTGGAGAATTTGGGGGTAGAAGGAGAGATGGAAAGCCTGAGTTAAAACATTTCATTTTTTTCTAAAGTTGAGGCTGGGAAAAAATATATTGTTTTGTGTAAAAAAATTCCAGAAACTTTTTCTTTAAACTTGGCTGATGACCTGTTCTTTGAAGCAGAAACTTGACATAGGGCAAGAGGGAGACTTATGTGTCAAAACTGTGCTATTTGCAGCTCAAAGAAATATCAGTCTAAACCTCTTGCTAGTCAATTACCATTTGCACATGCGAGTGGAGACTTTTTTAAGGTCAAACCATAGGTGTCCCTGTAATGAGTGACCTTGTGTAAATTCCCCGCAGCTCCTTGCAATGACAACAGCTTCAGGGACACAGACTAGAGGTGGGCTCAGCTTTCCCTTAGCAGGAGCTGCTGGTCATGCAGTGCAGAAACCCCTGCACAGGACTTCTCTGCCTCCCTCCGTCCTGGCCAGAGCTGCGTCTCTGGACCACACGCCACAGACCTCACCTCATGGCTTGGCTTGGCCATAGTGCTTTCTGTGAACAGCATATTTGCCTGCCACCCAAGAAAAGTGTTCTGGTTGACCTGCAACCGTCAGGAGTCCAATCAAATACTTGCATGTGAAAAATATTTACAGGTGAACACAAGAAGAAGCGCCAATTCCCCCAGTTGCTTCATGTCCCAAGGTAGGTCACAGGTACAGCATGTGTTTGGCACTATTTGCTTTCTGCCTCTGACTCAGAAAGCTACATGAGGTCACAGGCAAAGCTAGATTTCCTTTACCAACTTTCTCGAGTAACTCAATCTCTGAGCTCTGCTGAGGCAAAACAGAGTATGCAAGAGGAGTCTTTCAGTCAGTCCTGCTCAGACTGTGGCACTTAAATAAATCATTATTTATTTCCTAGGTAGGAGACAGTGCACCAAGGAGTTAGCTTTTATCGTAGACTACCAATGAGGAATCTTACTGAGGTTACTGCAATTAATAGTTAAATATTTTTAAATGGAGAGGGGTAGTGTCAACAGGCAAGATTGGGAGCACCTTACCCTGGACTATAATGGATAGTGCTGTTATCTGTGGAAAGTGAACACTGGTCCCCTTAGATTCCAAAAAAGTTAACCACCGGCTGCTTAGTTAAAAGGTAGGAAGCTGTAATACTGCCTCCTTGCTCTTTAGTTTGTGCCCGGTGCTTTATTTTTATGTTACAAATGCTGGAAATGGAAATGAAAAGTTTTCTAATGATTAACAGAGCATTTTGTTCAGCCCGACCAGTAAATGTAATTTTTCAGGTTAAAGAGAGGAACAGGAAAAGCCACATTTTACTCCGGATCAAACTACTTCCTTTATCAGTTTTTCAGTTCTTCCACCAAACCAAACCAGCTTTACCCAGAGCTCCGGTATGTTGCCATCCTGGGAGTGTGTTGTGCCCGCAGCATGACAGAGCATACTCCATCCCCTTGCAGATCCATGTGTCACCCTCTGGGTGCTGACACCAACGACACAGGGTGATGTGGAGGTTTGCTGCAGCCCAGGGCTGTAGGGCAAAGCTGGATCTCCTGCAATTAAATGCTTCCCACTAGTCCACGTCAGGCTGGAAGGCAATGTAAGCGAGATGAGGGAGCTTGCCTCTCCTGTGCTTTTAGCGGCCTTCCTCTTCCTAGAAGCATGGTAAAAGAGAGGAGTATCTGTGACTTGGGAAGACCCTGATGTTTATCTGAGTGGCAGCTGAGACTTTGTGGTAATCCGTGGCATCTAAGGCTGAAGAAGACGGAATTTCAGAGCGCGGGAAGGTGAACTGAGGACTCAGCACAGTTTCTGTGGGAGATGGGAAACCAGGAGCCGAGTAGCTGCAGAAGAGAAGAGATTGAGTCAAGTACTTGACTGGTTAATGGTACTAGAATAGAAGCCACTTGGGACTGGGGAAATCAGTCCGGGCAGACATGTCAGCCCTTACTAGGAGCTAAAATATGGGATGAGAACAGAAAATGACTGTGGAAAAAGATTAAGTAAAGGAAGGAACAGAGTGGGACAGTGATAGGAGACGCCAAGAGAAAATTCTAAGATAGGGAATCAGAAAGCAGAGAACTGGGAAGGTGAAGGCTATCAGCAAAAGGGCCAATACTATGAGTTTGGGAGAGATTAAGACTGAGCTGGGAGGGCTAGAAAATAGGACTGGAACTTGGCAAAACAAGGAGACTGAAACTCAGTGGAGAAGCTTGAGGAATGGAGGCTGCAAATTGAAGAGAGCAAAATTAGAGGGATAAGAAAGAAGTGGGTGGAGCCTGAATGGGGTGAAATGAGGAAGGAAAAAGAGAAAATGTGGGGAAATGGGCAGAAAAATGTGTGCCCCATGGCACATTCTCTTCTGGAGTTATGCTATTTCTGTACAAGAGATTATCCATGATGATGAGATGACATGTCTAACGAGGACTGACGGTCTGTCCCAAGGGACAGGGATCTGCCTGATGGATGTGGTCCTGTAAATGAACTGTTGGAGGTGGGCGGCAACTTAATATGATGTTGCATGATAGAATTTGTCTTTCTTTTGTGTGCTTCACCCATCCTATCACCCCCCCTCCCCCACCAAGGTGCAGGAACATTATTTAAGTCGCAAGTCTCATATGTCAGAAAGCTTGTCTTTATCAGAATACAAGCTATGCACATAAAGGTATGGTATAATACATTTGTCTTGAGGGGAGTCAGGGTTGTGAGCTAAAGCAAACAGGATACCCCCTACATGTCCAGGCCTCAGTCTTGCTCACTATATCATTTTGAAGGAAGGGACTACAATAAAAGAAAGCACAGCCATGTTGTAAAGGCGGTTGTATGCTTGCCTGGGAAACTGTACTTTACCCTCATCTTCACCACAAAATTTCTGTGTGGTGCTGGGCAAATTTTTGAAACCTACCTTGTCGGAGATGGTGACTGACTGGGTGCTCCTTATATTGTGCATGTGTGGGTGGAGATTTAGGGTCTGACGTGAAGGACTTCTGGGTTCTCACAGCTGTAGCTGAAGTGATGCCTGTTGTGCTTTAAAGATAGAAAGTGCTGTATAGTACCAAATAAACCGAGAAATCAGGTCCTATGGAGTACACAGAAGTAGTGGAAACTTTTGACCTTATTCATTTTGTACTTCCGTTCCCTATCTGTGAAACAGGTATTGTACCACCCCCTCATGTTGCAGGACTTATGAACAAAGATTAGCTAACATACAAATATACTCAGATGCTCTAGCGATGATGCCAGAGCAAGAATATGTGAGTAATTTTATTTTCAGAGCAGTTTTTGAGTGGTAGGTAAAGTGTGAGGCTATGCACTGAGCAAAGGGGGAGGACACAAAAGATCAAATAGCTGCTCACTGAATGACTTGCTTGCAGTCTGTGCATGCAAAGAGGTGGCAGTGAGGTGGAAAAAGATATTATGAGATCATGAATTGAAAGGACTGTCTCCTAAGGCACAGCACAACTAAATTAGAGCTGAGAAGGTGACTTGAATTCTGGGATTTCCTAGCTTGAGTGTTTAATTAATATGTTTGCATTTGTAGTCTGTTTAGCAGCAAGATTTTAGAAGAGTGGGCAAGTTTCACAACCATTTTATGAAACTGTCCTATCAGGATTTGAAATGAGCATTGAAGAGTAGGGAATAAGCCACAGATCCCTGCATCTTACTTTTTTCATTAAAGATCAAACAGCACACACATTTTTGTTCCAGTCGCATTAGATTAGAAACACCACATAAACACAAGTCTGCAGTTTACCTTGCAGTCCAGTGGGCAAGGCTAGGATGAATATTTATTTGTGAATACAGAGCATAGTAGAGAAGAAATCCAGGTCTGACATTGAGGGAAATCTTAATGAACCTTGATTTTACAGAAGTCTTTGGGATTTGCATGACTCTGGTTTGACAGAATCAAAAGAACTTGCAATACCAATATAACAGCGCAAGTCAGGGATGATAGAGATTTAGACTCTAGCTTTGGAATTAAAGAAAGTTTCCTAGAACTGGCATTTGCCTGTATTTTAATGAGCAAAGGGGTACTCCTTTCCATTGTAGTGAGAGTGTGTGGAATCCCCTCTAATAACTGATAATGAAACTGCAACTGATATATTTAAAATCACACATTTCGTGGTTTGTTTTTTAAAAATTTCTGTGAGTCACAGGAATCTGTGAGGCTGGTTGGGAGCAAAGGCAGAAGAAGAAACCTTTCACAAATGTAGGTCGCTAATGATCGAAAAGTCAATGGAGTAAAAATAAAACTGCCAGACCAAATGTAGGTCCTTAATCCAATCACTATTTTGGGTACAGAAACATTTGACTTCTGAAGGAAGAAAAACTCAAAACTTTGAATGACTCACAAGTCCCCTACCAGATAAATGAATTATGTATCTTTCTCCACCATGAAGCAAGACTGGAGTGTGATTTATATAGTGCATTTTTATTTATTACAGTCTGTAAATTCAAAGCAATGGTTTTGACATCACATGGAATATTTATCAGCAATATTTTAAAACTCAGCATGTGTGTTTTTCCTGGTGTCTCTTTTCACTAGAGACTTCTCTTGGTCATGAGACATGAGACATGTCTCAGACACGAGATTTCCCTTTGATATACTGTAGTCACAGAAGAAAGGAAGGTCTTGTCCCTCATTTTTTAACTTCATATGACATTTAATAAAGCAACTTCAGGCTAAGCCTGGAGCTTTCTTTAATTATGCTATAGACCTAGCAAGTAAAGGGGTAATACAAAAGTATCTTCACCCTTTTTAATGCAAATCCAAGAGAGCAGATTCATTAAACAAAGGAGTTATGCTGATTCTTACTTTCTCTTCCGCTGCAGTTCCAACTACAGCTGAAGCTGTGGGCCTGGGATCAACTGCTGGAAAACGTTAACATTATCTGTGAGCAGAGGATGCTTGACATACCATTTCTCTTCACTACAGTCACAGGATGTATCTCGTTCAGACAAGTGGTCCTCAGCTGTATTTGCTGGTGTGGCATTTTAAGATTTGTTCTTAACATGTACTGTGAATCAGAGTTGAGACCAGTGGCATGGAGGAGGCTATGGATGCTTAGGGATGAGCAGCTCCTAAGCTGGGCAACAGAGAAGCCTGGGTATGTCAAGATCTTGAAGAGAATGTAGAAGCAGTAATACAGTTCAAGGAGGTCTGTTACCTTCAAGACCTAAGATTCAACTCAAGCTATTAAGGATCCTATTAATGAGGTTTTGTTATAGACATTGCTGCTAGGGAGCATTTAGTTTATCTGCTTGAACTTGTGGAAGGTAATCTTTGTGCTCTTGCTCTTCTCCTGCAGGAAGATTTTTTGCAGAAGAGTAATGCAGCAGCAGGACTGTTGAGTATAATTCTTTAAGGTGTTGTCTCTAGTCCAGTATGTTTGAACATCTGGATTATCGTCTGGAAGAATGTCTGTTCATCATAGCAGCCAGCTGGATACAGCCACGCAAACTTGTGCCCTAAACTCTGTATTTGTAAAGAATGCTGAAAAAATGAAGAGGAAGTTCAACGTATGCAGAGATCATACCTTATCTGACCACCTTATATAGCTGGAAAAGTTAGATAAGACCCTGGATGCACAGATCCTTCCTCTGGTTTGAAATAGCAAATTCACATTTCAAAAAATGAAGAGGCGTGTTTGTGGGTTGGAGAAAACAAGTGGGAGATGTAAAGGGCACAATATGTTTAGTTTTCAAAAATAAGGGCTGAAAGAAGATTGGCTTGTTTTCTGATAGGCTTTTTCTAAAGGAGACAGTGCTGGGACAGTGCTGGGTGCTCACAGTAGAAAAAGGCAAAACAAAACCCAGTGGCTGGAGGGCAAACCTAGACAAGAGGTCTCAAATGAGAGGTTAGGGACTCATAGCTAAATAATGATGATTAGTTATTGGAACAAATACAAAGTGGAGCTAGGATCTCTTGATGTCTTCAAATCAAAACAGGATACCTTTCTGGATGATAAGCATCAGCCAAATACGACTGAATACAACTGACTGAACACATGCATGGGTGACTAGGTGAAGTGTAACACTTGGGATGATGATTAGATCATCAACACAGATGATCTACTTGCCCCTTTTGGCCTATGACTTTTCAAACTGAAGGTGCTAACTCTTTAATGGGCACATAAACCTGTCCTACCAGATAAATTGTTCACCAATCCAACCACAAGCAACCTTTATGTAAGAAGGGCTGGAAGAGCCCTTTTTTTGAGAAATATCTGCATGATTTGGAAGTCAGGTCCCACCTTTGGAAGTGACCTATGTCTCATCTGCACTGAAAAGCCTATGGCATATTGATAACATGAGCCAGCAATATGCCCTCATGGCAAAGAAGCCCAACAGCATCTTGGGCTACATTAGGCAGAGCATTGCCAGCAAGTCAAGGAGGTGATCCTCAGTGACTTAGTGCTGGCAAGGACACATCTGGAGTGCTGGATCCAGTTCTAGGCTCCCCAGTACAAGAAAGACATGGACCTACTGGAGTGAGTCCAGTGAAGGGCCACAAAGATGATTAAGGGACTGGAGCATCTCTCATATGAGGAGAGGCTGAGAGAGCTGGGACTGTTCAGCCTGGAGGAGAGAAGGCTCAGAGGGGATCTTATCACTGTGTGATAATCTGACGGGGGTAGTGAAGTAAAGAAGTAAAGTAAAGAAGTAAAGAAGATGGAGTCGGAGCCTTCTCAGTGGCACCCAGTGATAGGACAAGAGGCAATGGGCACAAACTGAAATACAGGAAATTCCGTTTAAACATAAGAAAAAACTTTTTACTGTAAGGGTGATCGAGCACTGGCACACGTTGCCTGGAGAAGTTGAGGAGTCTCCATCCTTAGAGATATTCAAAACCCAACTGGACATGGCCCTGAGCAACCTTCTTTAGGTGATCCTGCTCTGAGCAGAGGGGTTGGATTAGACGATGTCTAGAGGTCCCTTCCCACATCAGCAACTCTGGCTCTGTGAATGTGGTAAAGAGGCAAATTCGGCCAATGTGTTACCATCTGACAGGTTTCTCTGTCTGAATGAACTTTGGTTCATGACAATCGCTCACAGACATCACTCGCCATACTAGTCCTCTTGCATGTGGGTGCTGGCAAATAAATATATTGGCTCATACCAAAGTAGTATTAGTATTTGTTGGGTGGAGTGTGTGTATTAATACATAAATAAAGAAATTTATAAATAAATAGTTTATATAAAATATTTTTCATGCCCACATAACTTGTTCCAGTTCAGCAGCTGATAATTAATGTAAAGCATTTACTACATCTACACTAGAACTGTTACCAGCATAGCTATGCTGGCAGAAAATCAGCTTTCTTATCAGCATGTTTATACTGATAAAAAAAGGAAATGTGCACTCAAGTCCGAAGCATTTATGTCAAAAATCTGGCATAAGTTCCAAAGTCTTGTAGGTGTTTTTGAACAATTCTATGTTCTTATAAATATAGTAGCACAGCTAAGGGCAGGCAGCTATCTCCCTCCAGAGTAGATACATTTACACAGATATGAAGGTGTTCTATATTTCTGTAGCACAGGAAAACATAAAAATTATATTGACAGAAGTTAGCTTTTTCTTGACAGGCTAAGTCTGAAGCAAGAATAGTACTATTTCAGCAAAAAATCACACCCCCTCATGAACAGAGTTACAGCCTGAAAATCTGAGGTTGTCTTGGTAGCTAGTTACTCTTTGTTTCTGTTTTTGGCTTTTACTCTTTTGTTTGTTTTTTAAAGCTTGGGCACCGACTCTAGTAAGTCAGAATGTTGGAATGTAGAAATTTCAAATAAATACTGAAATCTATTTTAGCTAAGGTAGTAGGGAAGACCATGCAATTGTATCCTGTGAGGGTAAACATTGGTTATATAGAGTTTTTACCGGCATAAACAGTCCCTTAAACACATGTAGAGTGACACATCATCCTGCTAACCTACTTGGAGAAGAAGAAGGTGTAACTCTTCCGTGTAGGGCCTGTATCCTTAAAAGAGTTATGGGTCGTAAGACAAACCGCTCTCACTCCCGAGAAAACCAAGAACAGCCAAATCAATTAATGAATATCTTCAAATGGCTATGTTTTAACTGAGTAGGGCATGCACAGAAATAGCAATACTTTCCTTAGCAAGGTATGTAGAAGCCTTACTTTTAATTTAATGCAACTAGTAATTATTTTTTAAATGTCTCCCTTTTTCATTTAGGTCTTTAAAGATTTGTGGCTATTTTTGGGGTATCTTGTTTTTTGCATACCATACTTTGGACAACCAAAAGAAATTAAGGAAGGGCACTCATGCATCGTTGTGGAGGAATCTGCCCTGTTTAGATAGTTCTTAAAAAGACACTGCCAAACGAAGGCAAGTGAGGTGACTAGTCACTTTTGAATGTTTTGCCTCACAAAGACAAGAGCATGCTTCTGAGTGCACATTGACAAGTATTGCTTCTTGGACGTGAAAGCACTGAGCCCCATGGCTTACAAACCCAGGCGTTTAATGCTGCTGCAAGCCCTTGGCATTTGCCTGCCTAACGGATGTGACAGGGAGATGTTTCACTGTGTGAGGGTTGCCTCGGGCCAGTAGCACAAGACTGTCATGGTTTGAGAAGGAACATGAATACCAAGAGGTGTGTTATTTTATCCATGGGGGAGAGTCTACTGTTGTTATCTTCCGCTGAAATAGCATGAAAAGTCAAGCAGTAACTCAATTCAGTGGTGCTGCATTATGGTAATTCATGCTAGGTTGCAAACTTACTATTGTTATGGCTTTAAATAGCAGTGCTTTTCTCCTAGCAGGTGCATGTTTACAGAATTAAAATAGTTAAGTAAGAGATGCTGATCTGAGAAAGAAGGTCAAACCACCTTCATCCTTTCCTACTGTTTCCCTTTGTTTCCACAGCATATTGGCATGATAAAACATTTACAACAAGACTTTCTCCACAAATAACAGACTTGCTGCAGATGTTAAATCTCTCTCAGCCTCGTCTGTTCTTTTCATACCTGTTAGCGGCCACAACAGATCCGTTGTTGCTTAGGAACAACTGTTGACATCCAACTAATTTTCTTCACCCTAGTTACGTGATCAGTATCACCCCAAAAGTGGCTTATCTGGTTCACTTACTGGAGTAGCCGCTTCAAGAGATGTCAGGTTGAAGTCACCTGTACGTTTTGTTTCTGTCTTTTGCTGTGCGTTCAGTGGAAAAGCCCATCCTTATTGCGTTGTTCTGGAACAAAAATGTGTGCTAAAGATACATGTATGTGGGAATGAAAAGCCTCTGTGGGAATGAAAAGCCGCTATATTCTTAGAAATGGATGGCCTCTGGAAGTGGTGAGTGCAGCGGTCAGTCATCTCAGCCCACCTCATATACCAGATGTGGGAGGAGGCGCCCACACTCATGAACAGCTATATAGGTGCAGACTAACTTAGCATGGCTTGACTGCTTTCTTTTAAGCCATATCTTCTTTTTTTTCTTCTTTTTTTTTTTTTTTTCAGAGGGGAATGCCAGACTTGACTAACAAAGACAAAAGCAGACTAAATGTTTCCTTAACAGGAAGCCACCAGTTCTATGCTTAGCAAGTGGGGAGGGAAAGCCTTTAAAACTGTTCAAACTTTCTTATGCAAATTTTAATTACACACAAGTACAACTTTTGGGAGAATGGCCCAGGGAAAACTTATTCAATTGGAAACTGAACCCCTCAATTCCTTCAGGAAGGGAGTGAGTCGTCTCTCAGTGATTATAAATGCACAACACACAGACCTGTAGGCAGCACCACACACAATTTTAAAGGTAAGGGGGAAGGTCAGGTCTCCCAAGAATTCAGGGTGTTGTTCCACAGTCTCCATCTAGTCTGATTTTGTCAGATAATGTCTTTCCTAAGAAAAGCATTAGAAGAGCTTTGAAGCAAAAGTATGCTATCAAAAGGCAAAATAATGCAGTCCCACTAGAGGAACATGAAAATTTCTCAGATGAAGGCATTTATTACAGTTATAGCCAGAGAGCTAGTATTTGAGTGGCTACTTGCATCAACTGCATGTATAATTACCATTATCAGAAAATATCCCAGAGTCCTGTCAGAGGTCAAGAATGCTTTCTATCTGCTTTTCTCACATGTATTAGAACAGCTGTTCCTACCTTCAGACTTTGCTATCTTGGAATGAGGCCCCGTATGCATATTTGGCTTGTTTGTGATCTTGATGGCACCAATTACATCATCTACAGATAAGCATGTGTGCAGTTCTTAGCAGGACTGAGGCCTTGGCCAATGGCAAGATATAATCAGTGGGTGAAGCTGAAAGAGTGATGAGTGACAAAGGGGCCGTTGTTTACATGTTATGTTCTCTAGCCCTCATGGTAAAAAAGGAGTCTTGATGGCTGTGAAGCAGTTCAGGTGAAGTAAGAGCTACTGCAGCTGTTGTAAAGGTCTTCCTAGAAAAACAAGTGTCCGCACCGCACTCTCTTCCTTGGATCTCTTCCTTTCTCTTGCCGAGAGTCGCAGAGAACGGTTACGGTGGCTTCCGCTGGACTTTGTGGGGCAATTTGTAGAGGAGGCATGTGTCTCACATGGTGGTGCATCAGGTTGCTGTACAACTGCACTGGCTGGCATATGCTTCCAAGAGCTGAAGATCATCCTGTGCCTGACAGACGGCTGTCCGAGACACCAGTCTGAGGCTCTACTCTTATATAGGCCAGCATCTAATGGTCCTCAGGGTGGGGATATCACAGCTGTGTACCAAGACAGCAGAGATTTATTCCAGGCATGTCCCCTCCCTTCACCTCACTTCCTACACTGGCAGAAGAGCAGGTAGTAGCTTGTGCCACCACAGGACTCCTTTTGCCTTTGAGTGAGCTACCTTGGGCTCACTCCAAGCAGGCATAAAGCCCCAGGAGGATCTTGCTCCTTGAGCTAACACTTTGTGGCAAGTGTAGTTTGCCCGTTTCCTCAGCTCAACCCCTTTCACCAACGGAGGGCACCAAGCTTTACCATGGCGATGTGGCCATACCTCTTTGAGGACTGAGTGTTTGCCGACTAGCCAGCTCTTGGTATACATGGGCTGGGGTACAGGAAACCTGGGTTGTATTCTTGGTTCTGCTAAAACATCTCTCTGACTCAGTTTTCCCATCTGTAAAATAAAGTAAAAATGTAGTTCTATTTCGTAAAGTCTTTTGAGCAACGTAGGTGAAAGTGATAAAGAAGGAAGAGGAATTGGCAAGCAGTTTGGGGGCAGAATACACTGGTGTGCCACAGCCTGCAGCATGCTGAGATGGCTGTGTTACTAAGCATAGGGGCTACGGTTAACCTATGTGCATGTAGCAACAGCTGTAATTCTTTTCAGATAAGTAGAGGGTTTGAGCTACCTTAGCAACACCCACTTTGCTTGTCTTCTTGAGGAAGCAACAAATTTTATCCGTGTGGCTGACATCTGAGAGAAGTGACCATTCTCTAGAGAACTGAAAGTGCTTTTCGGCGTGCTGGAGAATTTTATTCCCTGACAGATAAGCACAACACTTGTTACTGAGAAATAACCCTCACCAAATCTACTGCTTGTAACTGTCCACAGCCTTAGCTGGCCATACTGCAACACATCAGCACTCAGACTGGTTTGGGCCTGTTCAAAGATGGCAGATGGTGAAGGAAATTCCAGGGTGCTGCAGACAGTAACGTGGTGGCAGTGGAAGCAATGATTCAGGAGGCAGTATTATTTTCTCTGAGTCATTGCCAATCCTTTACCTCTGCCTGATGTTAGAGAAACTGTGTTGCTGCATAGTTACTATCTTTCTCATGATATTTGAAACTGAGGTTTTGACACTTTTTAGCATCAGCAGAGGCTGCAGCACTTTTTGTGTAGCAGGCTATTATGAATTGTTACTGGGTCATGAAAAGCAAGGTAAGAAGCCCAGCATGCAGAGGTTGTCTGTCCTGCCTCTTGCCACAAGGCAGGACGCAGCACACCTCAGTTGTTCCTGACAGATGCCTCTATAACCTCTCTTTAAACACCTGCAGTGATGGAGATTTCACTCTCTCTTGGCAATCTAGTCTAGTGTCTCCTTAGTTTTACTGGCTGGAAGTAATGTTTCCTAATGTTCATCTTATAGCTCCTTAACCTGTGCGTTCTGTTTGCAGTTGGAGCCAAGTAGTATTAGTATAAAAGTCATTTTGCACCAAACGCTTCCACCTTTTATGAGGGAAGTGAAGAATTTTTTTTCCAGTTAAAGTAATGTGGGGAAATCAGGTATTTATAATGCAAATACGCAGCTTCAGAATTCACCTTCCGTCTCTATAGTGACAAGCCAACCTAGAAAAACCACCACTGCAGGATGGATGTCATAAGTGCCCCTGAGGACCTGATCTGCAATTACAACCAGTGGCAGCTCCAGACTATTAAACACACTTCACTAGCTCATACTGCCGCTGCTGGTGGTCTGAGCCCTAGAAGCTGCCGAGTCAGTGAGCAGGGTGGTGAACCCAGACACCACTGTGCTTAGACAGCTTATGGTCTGCAATGAAGCTGGAAGTAGGCTTAATGGAAGACTCTTAATGGAAGTAGGCTGCTTGAGCATATCTGAGTGACTGAGTCACTCGGAGAATGGCAGGAGGGCTACAGTCCCGTTCAATAAACTTTCCTCATCCATCAGCCCTGAGTATGCTTATTGTCATGCCCTGGATGATGAGGACTGTAGAAACCTGGGCTATCTCTCATTTTCACTGCATGCCAAACAACTGAAAGAGTAATTTTTAATGGATACCAGTTGGTTTCGCTCCAGCTACATGATGGCAAGCCTGCCCCATGGCGCATAGGTTTGGTGGTAATCAGGCAGTTTTGATGCCAGGCAGGGTTCAGGGCACAGCAGAGGCAGGACAACAAGATTGGGAATGGTGGGAGGGGAGCAAGGAAATCACATTCCTGCCACAGTGATGCCAGCAAATTTTTTTAAGACCCAGTTTTCAATGGACACAAATCCAGATGAGGTTAATCTCTCTTTTGAAAGCCTTCAGAGAACTTCATATCAAATCCTACACATCTTCTTGTCCTAAACAGTTGTCTCTTATTTCACTTTATCAATCAAATAGTTAAGGAAAGAGCTGGATTCTCAATAAACCAGAATACCTCAGCTGAAGTCAATGGCAAAGCTATGTTGCTTTATTATCAGCATGGGGAAATCAAAAATGAATTCATTACTTGCCTGGATAACAATTCATGGTTCATATCTTCACTTTCCCACATTGTTCCCTCCTGCTAAAGGTGCCACCAGATGGGTTTGGCCTCTTTCACTGTGGATGTGCCAGTAGCTTCTGATCATGCTCAGCGGCCACTGCCTGCATAGCCATTCCCTTATTTATTTTCTCTGGCAACCTGATCTTCTTACCCAGCAAAATTCTGTCCTAAAGTACCAGCTTTGAACTTTTGATTCGTTCCTTTGTCTCCAATGAATTGATCAAGGATTTTGTAGGAGCCAAACTCTTTTTTGTAATCACGTAATAGTGAAAAAAGCAAACAAAACCCACGTACATTAGTCAAGTATTTAACAATACTGCTTATGCAGCTGGATCGTATGTACCAAGAATGTAGTAATTTCACAAGAATGAAGTGCCACTTTACTAAAAGTGATTTTTTAGTGATGTGACAGGGAAATCCACCATTACTTTTCATTTCCCAGCAACCCATTTATTTGGAAATTGGTATTTTGTAATAGCTGGAATGAAGATATTTTCTACCAGAGAACCCTTGTGACCTTCCAGCATAAGACCAGCAACACTGGGCAGATGAAGGTGGGTCATTTCCATAAAGGAAAGTCATCAGCCCTGTTGCAAAAGTGGCTACTGACTGCAGCTGGACGAATAATGTTTAATTTTTAATCAGCAGTTTTTGCATATGTGTTGGTTTGTTTATTTCTACTGTAAACTGACTTTCTACCTTTCCTACTATTCTGACAAAAACTCAGCAATTTCTGAACTGCAACCATTTTCTGCCTGGCTCTACTCCTAGTAGTAGCATGAAAGTGTTTTACCTTTCAGACGAAAACAGATGAACAGAATGTAATTCTCTTCATCTATGTGTCAATTATAAGCAGGAAAGGGATTTTTCTCTTTTTTTGGTTATCATATTTTTATACTGGCAAACATACGTGTGATTCAGATGATTGCCAGCTAGTTTGCCAGCGATGCCAGAGGGCTCCTTTCAGTTGTTGCAGCTGAGGCCAAATGCTGATCTCATTTACATTGTTTTTATACGAGTGTAACTCTATTGACGTCGTTTGACTTCCTGTTTAGTGAGGCTGCGCTCAGAGTCCTCTAGTTCAGAAATGATCTGCAACCTGTTAGACTTCACCCTCGGTCTCTCATTTTGTATCATCAGCCCTCTGTGCATGTGAAAAGCATTCGGTCATGATCATAGTGCAAAGCGTCTGCGGGAAGGGAATGTCCCCTGGGCAGGCATTTCGGTCACAGCAGAGTGGGTGAGGTAGGTGTGTGCAGGAGGGAGAAGGAGCAGGTTTCAGGCACTCTGTGGTACTGTGAAAGACATGTAGTGGGTGCTAGTTCCCCCACTCCCCCACATTAAACCTTTACATGTCAAGTGGGTTGAATTCTGCGAGGTCGTAGGCACATTATAAAAATAAAGAGAGAGCTCTGAGGTGGGTAGGTTACTGGGAAGGGGGCAGTAATGTGGCTAAATCAGATCATTTCTCTTTTTGATAAATGGAGAGGGTACAATCAACTATTCTTACTTCCAGGCTGAAAGACCTTGCCTCCCCTTTATGTTGCTGCAGTTGGTGCTGTATTGCATGTGTCAGACAGGCACCCCAAGGAAATGTCATGCTCGCTCTGAAGTTTCTGAGCGTGTTTAAAACTTCTGAGTGCTGTTTTCTGGTGCAAGACCAGGATAATAACAATGCGTTAGTGAGGATTTTTCTCTGAGAATTAATGAAATCAGAATCTAGGATCATGTCAGTACATCCCTTTAGGTTTGAGTAATTAGTTAGGGAGGTGGTTTCATGTGAGGAAACCAGATAAGATTGTGCTTCTCCCTCTGTTGCAGTTTTGTCCTTCACTGAACCCCTTTTCACTGATAAACTCATGTAGCATTCCCTAAAGCAGATGTCTCATAGTATTTTCAGTTCAGCTCACTACTCTGCTGTCTGAAGTAGTCTGCTCTCTATAATTAAGAAGCAGTTCTGTATTCTGTCAGTGGAAGTGAGAGAATCAGAAATGCATTTCACTCTTCTGCTAAAACTCTATTTCTTATTGAAAACTTAAGGCAGTCTGTTGCTGAAAGTATTTTAGCTAAACTTCACTGCAAACATAGCTGTCACATGCTGTGACTGCTTGCAGGGCTGGATTTAAGAGGATATTTGCATTTTCCAATTGTTTCTAGACTTGCAGGACAACTGAAGGAGGAAGGAGACCTGAAGAAAGAAGCAAATGTAAAGATGTTAAGAAACAAGGCTGCCATTCAGATGGACCTAGACAGGCTGGTGGCATGGGCTGACAGGAACCTCACGGAGTTCAATGAAAGCAAATGCAAAGTCCTACACCTGGCAAGGAAAAGACCCTTGCAAGGCTGGGAACTGACCAGCTGGGGAGCAGCTCAGCTGAAAAGGACCTGGGGCAGGCACCACGCTGCACATGAGCCAGCAGTGTGCTCTGGCAGCAAAGCGGGCCAAGAGCATCCTGGACTGTATTAACAGAAGAAGAGCTGATAGATCAAAGGAAGTGATTATCCCACTCTACTCCACATTCATTAGACCATGTCTAGAGTATCGCATCCTGTTTTGGGACCCTCAGGACATTGATATTTTGGAACAAATTCAGCCCAGGGCTACCAAGATGTTTGGGGGCTGAAGCACTTGCCCAGTGAGGAGAGGCTGAGGGACTTGTTCAACCTGGAGAGGTTGAACAGCTGTGGGGGGACCTCACAGCAGCCTCTCAGGACCTACAAGGAGGTCAGCAAAAACATGGAGCCAGGCTCTTCACAGTGTTGAATAGCAGGAGGATGAGAAATGAGGGACAAACAGTGAAACAGGAAGTTCAGACCGGATGTAAGGAAACACTTTTTCCCCATGAGGACAGTCAAGTAGTGGAACAGGTTGTGCAGCCTCCATTCTTGGAGGTTCTGAAGACTCAACTGGACACAGCCCTGAGCAAGCCGGTGTGAGCTCAGAGCTGACCTTGCTTTGAGCAGGAGGTTGGACTAGGGACCTCCTGTGGTTCCTTCCAGCATTATATCCTATGAGCCTAGGTCTAGGATTTACCTGGTGTCCAAAACTGAGTTTCATGAAAAGTCCCAGATCTCAGTAATGGGGCTGAAAAGATAAAAGGAACGTATTTTGACCCTTCTTTCCACCTTTGATGAATCCAGCCCAGCAGCAGTGAGAGTTCCTATGATTTCTCTAATCTTGACCATGTAGTGGGTTTATGTAAGTGTTGCATTGGCAGTATGTTAAGATGTTCCTTTTTTGGCTGAACAATTGTTTCTGTACCGTCAGAAGGGGTATATCTGTTGTGCACCTGGGATTTCATGTGCTGTGTTACTGTATCACGTTTTCAAAAAACAGTCCATCTTAATATTTTCAGTGAATTTTGCTGAATACCATACAGGCATCTCCTGGGCAGGGGTGCAAAGCTGAGACGGAGTGACTGTGAGTCTGTCCAAACTTGCAGAATAGCGAACACATGTTTACAGGACTTGAGTGAGGGAAGAAACTGGAGTTTTTAAAATGGTATGAAAAAGGGTACTTCTCTGTGAGGTGGTAGTGGGGAGGGAGACTGCTGCCATGTATAAGAAAAAATAGCTGAAAAGAGGAAAGACAGGTGGACTCAGCCTGACTTGAAATGCAGGCAAGGCACTGGGGTGGCAAAAAAAGATTTCACACAATGGAGGAAAGTGAGAAAGGGAGTGCAGGTCAGTACTTTGTGAGTATGCATAATCCCTTAGGACTTTTTAGGAATAGAATGGCTATATTCCTGTATTCAGTGGACTTCTCTTGTCTGCTATACTGTCCCTGACAGGGTTAAGCCTTAACCACAAAACGGTCACCTGTGAGGTAGAGCTCTGAGGGGGCGAAGCAGGGGGTGCACGCGATGCCTGAGGAGCTGTTTCCAATGTTAAAGCAGGAATTAATCAATTGGGGGTGTCTGAGCCTGACGGGATGCCTTGCAGATTCAGAGATAGAAAGAGAAATCCAGTTTTGCCAGGGCATACCCAACAGGGTACTCCTGGTAAATCAGCTCATGATAGACAGTGAAAAAGAAAAAAGCAGAATTTGACAGTTTTAATCTCTCTAGAATATGAAATTAGTATTATACATCCAAAGGATTACAATAACTGCAGTTATTTGGGGGATTTCAGTTCCCAATCTAAAATTGCTTATGTGCAAATCTTTAGGCTTTCAGCTCTGAGACTAGGAATACCATGTTGTCTATGGCACTGTTGCTGTGCTGGAGGGTGTGACTGTATTGTATTGTACCTCTTCCTTTCGACTCAGAAACTCATTCCTGGTCTGTCCCCTCCCCGCAGATCCCAACGCTGTACAGCCACCGGCAGCCAATAGAAGATATCATTTTTTTTCTTTTTTTTTTTCAAGAATGCAGGAATTACGACAACTGAATGAATAATTCATTCATGAAAATGATGAATTAAAAAGAAAAGTGCTTCTGTGTTATTCTTGGAAACTGTTAAGTCAGTTTCTTGTTTTGTCTTTGCTGCAGTGGGGGACTGCAGCGCCTGTCACTGAAAGCCAGAGAGTTTGCACTCAGTGAAAGTTTATGAATGGGTTTGGGGGGGGCAAAGTACCTTTCTTCTTGGGATGAGCCCTGACCTGCTGTCATTGACAGCTTTTGTAGGCGTTCTCAGAAAGTCCTGCGAATCTGCCCAGGGTGACTCAGAGTCAGCTGACTGAATGCATACAGGAAGCAAGCAGCCCCAACAAAACTGGAAAGTACAGAGTGAAGCGAGTGTATGCCAAAAAAAGGAGAAGATGACATGCAGCAATGTGGCTGTCTGTCCGTCTGTCACAAGGCTAGAAAGACCCAGTATCACTCTGTCTCCTAGGTATGATACACTGGGCACTTGGGGCTGTGAGGCCACCTTCATTCTTGCAAAAGAGCATTTTTAAATGGTTACATGACAAAAGGCAGGAGTTATCACAGGCTTTTTGCAGGCTATGTGACCAAACGAAAGATTTCTAACACAAGCATGTTATTAAGTCTTCGCGTGCACGGCACCCTTTGAGGATGCCTTTGAGGATGTTTATGGTATTAGACCTGTTTACTTCCCCATGAAGCTCCTCTCTCGCCGCTATCCATCACACTGTCATATAGGGGTGTAAATACAGCCCCAAACTCTTTTTGTAGCATCTGGGGACTCTGAAGAGCAAGTCAGAGCAGCTAGTTTCGTAAGCACTGGAGCCACTAAAGCCTCATTTCCTACAGAGCTGTGTCTTAGAGTCTTGTGGCTGCAAACTAGAGCTCTTCCTGTGATCAGGTTATTTAGATGGTGCCCCTTTCCTGTGGACTCTGGTGCCTAATGCGGGTTTTTCTCTTGCTACAACTTCCCGCTGCCCCTAGGCATGTAGGGTTGCTCAGCCTGACAACCTATTTCCACAAATTTGCCAGAATTTCATGTTCTTCAAAACTTCTACCCCCGACAGTTGTGGTTGGCATTGGCCAACAGGTTCTGGGTTAACCGGCAGGGTATTTCTGAGAGAAGGGGAGGGCAGGAAGGGCAGAAGAGACCGACAGGCACACACACCACCACCCCACGACTGCTAAGGCTTTTTAAGGAAGCTGAGATAAACAGCTGCTGGGTGTGATCCCAGGCGGAAAGCTTGTTGCTGCCTCAGTATTGGGATCTCCTGTCCCTTGAGGACCTCTCCAGTTAGCACCAGCTTTGCCTAGCTAGAGCTGGAGCTAATAGATTGTCTGCGTCATATTTCGAGGGCTTTCGATAGGCTGCTCTGCTTGAACATAGGTGCTTGTCTGCCCTGCCTGGGGTCTGGCTGCGGCTGCCCTGTTTTCACGAGGGGAACCCCTCACTGGGCACAGGTGACGTGGTGGTGCAGGCAGGCCTGTGCAGGGAGCGCTCTGCCTGGTGGAGGGTCCAAGCCCAGGAGACCCTGATAACTGTGCTCAGCTCCCCATCACCACCCCATCCCAGCCCTGAAACAGAGCCGAGTGGCTGGGAGGCCCTGGGGGGGTGGTGGTTGGGCAGGGGGATGAGACCCAGCTGCTGGGCCCTCCCTGTCCCGTCCTGCCCCTGCTTTGAGGGGCAGCTGGGGCGAGGGTTTCTGCTGTGGTGCTCCATTACCTTGGACAAGGCCCCTGCATCTCCCTGGACCTTGCTGAGATTTCCTCCAGGGACGCAAGCAGCACCTGGCGCTGCGTTTCTCCTGTGTACTCCTTGGAGTGGCAGCTTGTGAACCACTGGCAAGACACAGGTATGATGAATCAGAAATTTCTGAAAATCCTAGGTCTGGTAATAGCAGGAAATCCCTTAAATAACACTCCCAGTTGAATCCAGAAAATGGGCTCCTGCAGAACAGAGGAAAGCCAAAGAAGAGTGACGTCCGACTCTTCCCGACAGCCTAACTTGTAAGAAGGGTACTTTCAGGGTCTTGAGGGCCCCCCTAACCCTCCCCGTCCCTGTCTGGGGCCGTCAGTCGCTGCCTTGCGATGCCGTGGCTCCAGCCCCGCTGCGGCCCGGCCCCTGCTCGCACACGGGACACCCGGCCCCTGACCCTGCAGCGGTGTCCGATGCCCCCACCTGGGCCTGGAGCTGCCCCAGCTGCCCCCGGGCCCTGCACCCCTGGGGCGGGGGGACAGACCCGGGTGGCCAGCACCAGCACCAGCCCTGCCAGCCACCCTGACACCGGCCCCGGGGAGCCACCGGCCTCGCGGCCCCCGACCGGTTCCTTCCTGGCCCCAGGTGTGCAAGGCACATCATTGACCAGCAATGAAAAGTCACTCAGTGCTAAAGACCAAGGGTACGTCGCTTATCTCCAGCTGTAGCAAAGCGCTGATATTTCAGCAATCCCCTGCCCCGACTCATGGCCAAGTGATTATTCTTCAAGGGCAGGTAAAAAAAGCATTCCTGGTCTGAAGCCTTGGGGGAAGCACCGATGCATGAGTTTAGCATACCATAAGTACAATGCAACCAGTGTGATTCAGTTTTCATTCAAAGCCCCAGGACGGATGTCTTTCTGTCTTTGTTCCATGAAACAGTAGTTCTCCAGGAGTATTGAATCATAGGAAGTTTGTAACGCATTCCCCCTTTCCTGCAAGTTTAAAATAGCAGGATGATTTTGTGGGAGGAATATAATGAAAAGCCCACAAAATTTACTTTTTTCTTTAGCTGATAGCTACCCTTCGGCTGTAGTAACTTGACTCAAATTATAGGGAGGATGATGCAGGTTGCTCTCTGGAAGCCAGTTATTTCCATTGACTGTGAGCTATACAAGCTCACAGGTAGGGTATAGTACTTACACTGAGCAGCCCATTATTGCTGATCCAGGGACATGCCTAAAAGAACAGGTTTGCATAATGACAGTTCAAACAGGATTGGATAAATCACCACTTAATTAGTTGTCCTAATATGGGCAGGACATAAAACTGGAGTTTGAAGAAGGAACTGACACTAGTGTTTAGGGATGAAAATAATCAAGCGTTCCTTTTTTCAGTAGTAGTGACTGATCTCCAAATGTAAAGAGGGAGTTTTTCAGAATTTAGGCATATACTTTCTGTGGTTTGTATCGCATGACAATCAGTTAAACTACAGAAACTGTCAAGTTAGTCTTTTCTGTGAAGAATGTAAGAGAAAAAAAAAACTCTTAAAAAGAACTGTCCTCCACAAACGTTCTGCATTTATTAAAATCAAGGGTTGATAACATCAGCGAGGAACCAATGTAGCCTGCATTGTGGCAACAGGCCAGTGCCTACTTGTTCTGGCTGATGAAGGCTTTTCTGTGTTCAGCGCTGCTGTATCAAGAAGGTACCAACTAGTTTGCATCTGCTTGTAATAGCTGGAACTTCTTTCTTTTTCTTTTTTTTTTTTTCTTTTTTTTTTTTTTAGTCTTCCCCTTCAGGAAAAAGATATGATATCCAAGCATTCCTTTAGCTAGCCTAATCAAAAGCCCATGGGGTCTTGACAGCAGATGACTCTGTGGCACTGAACTGAACAATGTTCAGAAAAAGACGGTGACCCTAGAGATGTGTCCTGAGGAAATGCAGAACCTGACCCTATCAGAGCTACTGGGACAAACCTCTTAAGTTACATCTCCCCTCCATACCAGGACAGCAACACACAAAGCTACAGCGGTCTAGGGCTAAGCTGCAGAGACACGTGCCACATCGTGGGGCATCTCCGGCACAGCTCTGGATCATTTTTGTTAGCCTGGCACCATGCCAGAGTTAATAAACTCTAAGTCTTGGCAGGAAGGATTGGTTTGGGCACAGAGTTGTCTTAGCAACATCGATACTCAATGTACTAGCATGCAGAGTGAGGCTGCCGTGTGTCCATCCTGTGGTAGTGGTGCTCTCTGTGCAATGCTTCCCGCAGCTCCCCCTCCAGCCTGGCTGCAGGGAGAAGTCAGTCTGGATTTTGCTGTGCTGAACATCTGAAACACTGGGAAGTTTCATATATAGGATATGGCTTTCTCACTACTTTTCTGTTCTTCCTGCCCCAGAAGGTTTTTTGAACACTGGGGTTGTGCATCAAGGTTTATGGTGTTAAGGGGCCATATCATCCCCTATTTTCTATGACGGTGTTTTCTGGGCAAAAATTGCGAAAATGCAGCTTTTGTTTTCCTTGTAATGTGTTTTCCTGCAACGGAAAGAATGAAAATAATTTGAATGCACGAAGAATAAGAAAGCAAAGTTCTGAAAGATCTCCATAATTCAAAAAGACAAAAAGAGAAGAAGTCCTTATAGCTGTCAGACTACTGAATGACTAAGATCAGGCCAAAAGGTTTAAAATTCAGACTCCTCCTTAATAAATATGCAGCTGATCAAAGGGGAACTGCTAAAACACTTCTGATACAGGATGTGGACTGGAGTTCCTCATCTTCATTGAGTCCTACGGATTGCAAGGGCATGTCCGTCTATTAATCAAAAGCAAAACCTTAATCAGTGAGCGAGGGGAAGCCAAAGGTACAAACAGAGGAAGCTCCCTCACACTGATTCCGTGGTTCTCCTTTAACTGGTGCCTGAAATGCAGGAGGCAGCTTAAATAATCTACTTTATTATGTGCTTCTGTCTGCTCCTCCATTTCCTCACTTGTCAGTTGTCCTGTGAAGCAAGCATAAAACATCAGCCCAAAATACTCTTTCTTGTTCTATTGCATGGACAGAGTCAGCAATTCCAGCTACTCCTAGGGAAATGCACACTGCTTGAAGATAAGTTACTGTGACCTAAATATGGTTTATTCTTAAGAGGAAAGGAGATATTAAAAATACGGTGGGCACATTTCCTATAGAGAAGTCTTTGGGGAAGGTCAATGTTTTGTTTAAGCGAGTACATCCTGCCTGTAATTAAGGTACTCAGAGTCTGTGAAAACTATAAACAAACAAGAAGGTGTGAAATATGCGAAAATATTCTCTTACTGGGCTGTCAGTGTGCTTTGGCATTGGAGCGGAGAGACCAGCTGGAGACAGGAGGATAGTAAAGTCCTCTTGACAGATCTGTTGTTTAATCAACAGGAATGAGACGAGTGATTCCCACCAGCATGCCGGTATGACACTACATGGCAAAATTTTATCTTGAAGGGAAACCAGGTAGAGCTCCTAATTGCTGTTCCTTCAGGAAAGCTATGTTGTTGCCTTGAGATTCAGTAAAGAAAAATCTCATGCTTTTTATTTCTGTCGTGTTTTAGAGAGAATCACCACAAATGACATTGCTTTGACTAGTTTCTTTAGCAGTATCTGAGAGAGCATGTTCAAAAATGCAGTTCATGCAGAGATTCATGATATATCAAGAATCATAAAAAAATTAAAAAATAGTCTTGAGTAGGGCTGTCTGCAGACAAGCCATCTTACTTTCTGCATCCAATCTACCCACTGTTAGGAATGAAGATAATGATACCCCCATGGCAAGTCTCCTGGAGATCCACTGACAAAACAGATGTGTGATATTTGATGTTGTTGTCACTGTAATTCCTGCTAGTAGTGCATGGGCTGCATGTGCAGCAAAATGTGCTTGCAAAGCAAACTGGAACAAACCCGGTTTGAACTAGTTAAAAGGAGAACAAGAAAGCAGTCTGAGTGCCAGTAGGGAAAGGACTCTGACAGCTAAGCCTTGGTGACATTAGCCACAGCAGTTTAAGATGCGAGCGCTTGCAGCTCTCTGCACTACTTCACCAGCAGAACTTACTGCTCATTCAGCAGAGCTGGCAGATCTGCATGCTGCTCATGCCTTAGGCAACCCAGTTCACAGTTTGATGTTCTGGAGTACCCAGAGAGTCCCAGTCTGACATATTAAAGTATCCAAGGTGTTGAGGACAGGAGCTTTGTGCTAAGATATTTGTGCACAGATGTATGTTGCATTCTGCTCGCTCCTTCATGTGAATGGAAACATCTGACTTTGGCTCATGGTGGACTAGAGGGGTCAGTATCATCTTCATCTGTCCTGGCTGGATTTTCCTCAGGATGTCAAGCTTGAAAGAATTATAAAATGGATTTTAGTTAAATCAGCACAACTTCCCTGTGTAAATGTGGCCAGAGTTTCTTACAGGACCAACCTTAAAAGGAAGCAGAACAAATTCTAGAATTTCCCTCAGTCCCTGCAAAGCCCTGGCCTCTGTACTCTTTTTTTCCTGAAGAGCTGGAAAATACGTCTTCATAACACTCTGTCAGTGGATTTCAAACTAGAATTTTCCTCGAGTCCATGTAGTCCCACTTTCTGAGAGCTCAATCTCTTTTTTTGCGAAGCAGAAGGGATGGGTGAATAATCCAGATTTGATTGCAGCATCAGATTCAGATAAAGAATCTGATCTGCGCCAAGTTTTTCAAGGAAATCCCAAGATGCCAAAAGGAATGGCATGACTCAGTAATGAACAGAAAGCTATTTGGAGTACCTAAGTAAATACTGATTGACAGAAGAGATCAGCTTTTTGTTTCGAGCTATTTGGAAAGGCATGCTGACTGCTATTATAGTGCATTCGCAGCGTAGCTCCCAAAGACACGTTTGGCATGTGAAAAGGCAAACGGCTGGGTACCAGGAGTGGGGAAGGTAATTTGCAGAGGCAGCCTTTGGGGTGTGAGTGGAGCAGCCCTATGGAGGGGTGCTGGTGGGGAAAACCTGGGGAGTGGCAGCCCAGGGGAGAGGAGAGAGAGGATGCAGGGTGCGCGGCAGCCTCCAGGAGAGGCTCGGAGCAGAGCATAGTAGCAGCAGAGAGCTCTTGGACTTCAGAAAGGATCTGGGAGATGAATAGTGCAGAAAAGGGGAAATAGGAAGAAATGCCAATAGAGGCAGAAACCGAGCATAAAGATTTGCACTGAATATGGAGCAAGACAGCTGAATGGAGGATTCAGGGAGGATAACGTAATGTAGTCATAGCCGCAGATGAGGGAGACGAGCATTTGTTTTGCTTGCCTATGCAACAAAAATGTACCCACTAGTGCTGGCAAGAGTCACTGCAGCCATCGGTCTTGGTAGCAGACACTGGACAAGTGCTGGCAATAAACAAATTGATTATGCCTTTTCCAAGCTAACTGAACTGATTAACCTTACAGATCACTGAAGGTTGTGATGGAGTATTCCATCTTTCACTGGGGCTGTGATTACAGCACTGCTCTGTTTATACTGCCTTCTCAGCATCTTTCAAAATTTTCCTATTAAGTATTCAGGGAAATTTTATTACCCTCAAGTACCTGTGTTCCCCAGAATGGAAAGATTCCAAGATCACCATGAAAGAAGGTCAAGATATTTCCACCTAAGTATTTCCTTGCTAAGAAATGAGGTTTCTACCAAAAGCAGTCATTGCATTTAGGAATTTGTCATTTCAGGAACAAAAAGTCCCTTTTTACATGGGAATCGTCAAAGTAAAATGTAAAATGTCATGTGAATATCATTTTAATTTTCTTTCTGTTTATGTCATTGATGCAGAATATTGGTTCTTACAAGACATAAGCGAAACTGTGACCCAGGTACATTTGTGCACGCTGGTCTTCAGATGATTTGCCTAGACTTTGCTGACTGCATTCTATAAAGGCACCTTCAGATCATGTTTCATTTTCTTTTTCCTATTGCAGCTTTCAAATCCCTCTCAGCTTCAGCAAAGTTACAGAGCGGATAAAAAACCGTACACACACACACACGCACACACACACACAGAGACACACGCACACACACACGCATACACACACAATGCAGTTTAACCCTGGCCCTAGGGAAACATGAAAAGCTAAAGTTTAGCAGGCTTTAATAGTTCACTGCAGTACATTTTCCCCAGCTTGTGATGATATGAAAAGTGACAAGGAGGGGAAAAAAAAAGGAAAAAGAATGCAGTGTTTGTTGGTGGAATCCCGCATGTGAATCCTCTTCGTGTTCTCACTGGTAGAAAGGAGAAAAGAGTGCTATCATTATCAGCTGAAAATGGAGATTTGAAAGCTTGGAAAATATGTAGATAGGCTCGTGCACACACTCTCACATACATATAAATCCAGAGTCCTTGCTACCTGCTAGCCAGAGTATCCACCTACCCTCCCAGATGGATTTCAAATTCGGTAGTGATTTTATAGCAGCTTGGTTGTTAAGATATAACAGGATCACATCTTTTCATGGCAAAATTGTTGTCATTTTCCTGTTTATTTACAGAATTTTTTTGAGATTTGATGGAAAGGAGAAATGGGTCCATATTGGGATGAGAAACACCTGAGCTCTGTGATTATTTGAGTATAAGGCTGAGGGGATTTATGTTCAAATGCCCTTGTAAAAGTAGTGTGAAACCTACAGGGGATCAGTTGTCTAAAAAAAGCAGAGTGAGGGCTAGGGATTTTTAAATGTTTTCAAGGAAAATATTTTCGGTGGAGAAAACAGCCTAAATGTTAAAAATAGAAAATAGGTATTCTCATTCTTAGTTAACTTGACAGATTATCATAGGAAAACCAAATTTTTATTTTGGTTTGAGTCCTTTGTCTTGTCTTTAGCTTCTTCCACTTTCTGTTCCCTTCCTCTTCATTTCCTGCCACTTTCAGGAAATTTTGGAGGTCAGGCTGTTAACCTTAATTCTATTTGGGAAGAGACCTACTTCTCTATGACATGAAATGGGGGCGTTTAAAGTTGAACTCCCCTTTCTGAGTAAGAAGTTCTTCACTCTAAACTCCAGTAACTAAAGACTGAGTGACTGGAAGAAATTCTCAAAACAGAAAATAGAAAGAGAATGAACTGTGGAACTGAAATCACCTACCATAGGAATTCTTGTTTTTAGACCCCTCAGGTAAAATCCAGGCCCATGGAGTTGATGAGATTTAGGATTTTACCCACTTTTTTTTCATTCTTATACAGGAGCCAGAAGTCATTAGCGTCATTAGACAATTCATTACTGTGAGACTAATCTTATTCTAACATATGTGACCAACACTACTGCCCTTTCTCGTGTGCCTGGAAGTTCCAGGCTTGCAAGGTTATGGTGTAAATGTAGAAAGGAGACAGAAGTTAGCACAAAATTGGTGAATCAGTTGCCTAACGTGTCACATGGCAGGAATGCTAATATCTTCAACATCCAGTCACTTCACTCCCTGGTGAGAACATGTTTTTTTAATGTTTCATATTGTTCTCTTAAGACAGAAACGGTGTCTGTTACGATGTTATCGTTACTAGAGCTCTCTCACGGATCAATATTTGTCTTTGATGACTCCAGATTACTCATAGGATAGTTCATGGGCCCTGCCAGCTGTCTGGTAAGACTGGCTGTCAATGGGCCTGGTAGTATGGAAACTGGCATCCTGTGGGCAATGCATATAATCCATGACTCCTCCTGTTTGCTTCCAACCAGCCCAAGAATAAGCATCTCCACTTCCACTGTATTGCCACTGGTGTCAGAAATTCAGGTTGGGAGGATGCTACTGGCTTCCTTTTCAGTAATATTTCCTGTCCTTCGTGTGGTGTTCCCCTGGGGGATGTTCAGTTGGAGGAGAGCAGAGCAGGGCTGGCAGGCTGCCTCTGTCCCATGCGGATGCTTCTTGCAAATCAGAGAAAAAAATGGCTTCAAAAACTTCACTATGTTGGTTCAACCCCCCCCCACCAAAGAGTGGGAAACGTGTTCTTCAGCCAGAGATGTTCCTTTGTCTGATTATGCAACAGGGAGTGTTGCAGCTGCCACCCATATTTCCTCATAACAGCAATATGTTGTCAGATACATCTTGATGGGAAAACGAGGTACAGCGTGGTTTATCCCACTGGCCCACAGGAAGGGCTGCTGCCAGAGCAGACGGATCAGGAGCAGGTTGGATCTCTAGTGCTGCCTCCTGGGCCAGATGCCCCAGAGGGCACAGCGTCACCCATCAGTGCGCCCGTCTGCTGCAGGCGATCGCAGTAGAGGGTTGCCAGAGCACAAGCAAGCTGCTGAGCCTCTGCCACTGAGAAACAATCCTCTGAGAGCAGCTCCCCGTCACCTGGCAGCTCTCTGGACCCCAAACTGCAGACGAGCTGCAGATATACCTAAGACACCAGCTGATGAAATGGGAATGACCAGTGGCCCTTTGCCTCTGTCATCTGCACTGATCCAGAACCACTGTGTGAAGTCCTAGAGGAAACCTGCAGAGAGGAGCCAGCTGAAGGCTCCAGCTGGCCAGAGCAGCAACATTGGGATTCAGCATGGGGGCTGCTGGAGATGCAGAAAACACTTGGTGGTTTTGACTGGGCTTTCTGTGCTGCCTGGCTGCTAGTCCACAACCCTTGGTCCCCTTTGCTTCTCTCTCACTATCTCTTCCCCTGAGGTTTGCACGGCACACTCCTACCCTTTTTTCTCATTGCAAACCCTTTCTGCCTTCTCCCACTTTCTCCGCTGTGATTTTCTTTCCATCTAGCTAATTTGTTTATCCCCTTCAGATCATTGCGCAAGCATGATTTTTTTTCACTCCAGTGGGTGTTACACCTTTTCCTCTGCCCTCCTCAGTCTGGCCTACCTAGGTGCTGCCACATCTTGCCATGTCTGCAGAGCCATTCAAGGCTCCTGCCTGTGTACAACTGCCCTAAATTTGATGTTGCTTCTGAGCAGAAAGTCTCCAAACTGACGGCTGTGAAGTGACTGCTGTAATAGAATACATTTTTTTAGTTTCACTTCAGTTTCTGTGAGACAGATGTTTATTAAGAAAAGATACACACATACACACACACAGAGACTTTCTCCACAAATTGTAGCCTCTTTTGCCAGTCACAGCACTGACCAATAGGATGTACAAAGTCCAAAGAATATCAAGTAAACATATTTCCTCTGAGGCTGAAAATCTTCAAGTCAGCTTGGAGAACTAGTTTATGCTGTTTCTTGTTGATCCTCTGGATGAACAGATGCTATTTGCTTTAAAAAAGGAAGAGAGGAAAATAGCAAAGAAAATAAGAGTTTTATTTTTAAGACCCAGAGAAACTCTGAACGAGCACAATTTTGTCATGTGACAGGACTCATGCTCCAGCTACTCAGTTCAACTGCAGCGAGAGAATGGATTTATTTGGAGACTAAAGGCCTGAACATCAAAGGGAAAAATCTTGCAAGCTTACTGACAAAGGTTAAAAAGACCTTCTGTTGAACTGAAAAGAAGTTATACCTAAACCAGGTAGAAGTATTTGGCTGAAAGACAGAGTAAGAAAAGAGTCTGCAGTATCAAATTATCAGAACTTGCTGGTAATCCAGCCCAGGTAATCCTGGGCTGTTCTTTCTGTATCTTAAAATTAACACTTCTGTGAATCATCCTAAATAGTTCCTCAGATACTTTTCTGGCACTACAGTAGGAAACCTCTCCTTCTTTCTAGTGGGAATTTTCCCTTAGGTTTAGCAGTCTGCTGTCGTTTCAGAGAAAGGAAACCCATGTGTCCCTCCCAAACGTAATGCATTATACACCATTATCAAGGGTGTGGTTTAGCTTGGTAGTTATGATATTTTGACTGTATTATCCATAGCATTTTTTCTTCCACTCACCCTGAGCTCCCTGTGATGACTTTCAAGATTTTATCCATAGCTCTTACGTTCCTTAAGATGGGTGGTTCTACACACTCACACATACACACACACACACGCACACAAATATATACCGGGGAAAGAGCATATCAGACAAATAGGCTGCATGAGGCATGTAAAAGCAGTGGCCTGGGATTCCCCTGCTGTAAGACCACTGGCAGTGCGTCCTTCCAGTGCATCACAGTCAGGGATCCACCAATGCTTCAACACATGGTGACAGCTTTTTCTTAGACAAGCTGGGCTGAGGCCTTTTTGGCCCTGCAGCAGCCCAGGACACGCAGTCCCATGCTTTCTTCCCTGCTACAGCATTGAGGCCTGGGCTGTGCTCCAGCAGTACAGCTATCTCCCACACCCCTGTGTGCTCCAGCAAGCAGAAAGCTCTGCCAAAGCATAACCACATCCTTATGAGTAACCTGAACCAAATGGTTCTGCTGTGCTGCAACAGTCAAACAAATTCTACAAACACAGAGGGTGTTTCAGTCAGCCCCTCTCTTACTATAGTCATTGGCACGACATTGGTCATTTTTCCTGTTCTGTATATACAGCATGACACTTTGTGGGAGAGTTCCTAGTCACAAGGAGGATATGGAAAAAGAGATGGACGTAGGAAGAAGCAAAGAGATCAGGATGATAAGGCTGGCATATACTATCCTCTTTTTTTTTCTTGCAATGCCTTCTTTTGGATCGTACTTGTATATGCAAATACCTCTAGTTCTGCATGAAGAGGTTCTGCTTGCACAAAGAGGAGTTCTGTGCTGCACTGTGGAATATTTTTTTCTGTGCAGAATATCTTCTTTAAAGGAAAGCATATAAACACCTATTTTCATTGCCAGCTCTGCCCTTTTCCATGTGGTAAACACTGAAAAAAAGTGAAGCTGTGCCCCCTACAATATTCCCTGGCAAAAGTGGTTCTTTGCCCGCCAGGCAGTTATCTTGAAAGGGAAAGTTCTCTCTGTTAATGAAGCTAACATTGTGGTTATTTAATTATGGCAAGCAATAGGCTGTGAAAGCAAACAAAGAAAAAAGAACCCCTCATCAGTAGCTCAGTTATGCTAGTAACTGCAAGTTAATGTTCCCACAGGTAATAAACATAAAGCTAGCAATTGGTGATAATGGCAACAATTTCATTTCTGATATTGTCATGGCACACTGGCAATTCGCACTCCCTCTCCTAAAAAAGGGTGAAAAGCATCGGGGGGGGGTTGTAGGCTAGAGTGCTCTGCTAAACGTGTTTTCTCCAAGGCAGGGATCACTGGCCCCAGCCAACTGGTGCTGATGGCTGTTCTCATACTGCTAAGGGCTAGAGCACACTGACCACAGAATCACAGAATCACAGAATGGTTTAGGTTGGAAGGGACCTCTGGAGATCGTCTAGTCCAACCTCCCTGCTCAAAGAGGGTCACCTAGAGCATATTGCCCAGGATCACATCCAGACGGGAATCCACATCCAGGTAACAGTGTGCTGGCCCTGGTCCTCCTTCGGGCTTCATGAGGTGCAGCTGGGGTTTTGGGCAAGATTAATATTTCTCAGTTCAAAGTGTCTGAACTAATAAGAGGGTTGTGTCACAGGCCACAGCAGAGGTACTTTTATAGCATGAAACTGAGGATACTTGCAGTTGCTGCATACCCTGCAGTGTGGGGTGAGCCCATGTGGAAGTACATGCCTGAGAGTGTGAAGCCTGTGGGGCGATGCTGGAGGACGACGTAGAGCAAAAGAAAGCAAAGCTGGTGCAGAGCTGTTCATACCACCTCCTAAGGCCTTCCTGGAGTGAACTGTTCTCCCCATGGCACCTGGGTTTCTTTCAGAGGGAACCAGTTGCTTTATCTCAAAGGGACTTGGAAATGAACTGGTGCTTCTCCAGGGCAGATGAGCCCTGAATGAACCCAGGAGTGGTGGGGGAGCCAAGTTATCTGACAGGCTAGATATATCCAAGGAGGGACTGAAGGCATGACAGCATAGCCAGAACAGGGTCCTCTGTCACCAATTTTATCATATGTGTCAGTGATCTTATCTCACAGTCAAAGGGCACAATCTAGAAGACTTTCTGGAAATGGCATCGTGACCTCAATTCTCATTGACTTATGGACACAAGAGAAGCTGTCACTACGCTGAGGCTGAGAGACAATTTTACTTTACTCCAAGTGAAGTATAACTGCACAGGATGCTGTTGAAGGGGAAGTCATGCTCCTCCAAGCTGACCTTCCTGCTGCTTTTCCTGGGTCATGTAGTGGCTGGGTGGCCAGTCAGTGAGCTGGAGCCATCTGTGGATGTACCAGAAAGAGAATACACTGAAATAAACAGCAATGCCAGGTCAGCAAAAGCCCAATTACCCCTTTTAAGAGCAAACCCCTGGACTGCTCGCCAGTACTCAGTCACTGGAGGAAATAAGCCAGTGCGGTTGTCCTGGGACCCAGCTACATGCCCAGTCCTGCTCTCTCCCATATCCATCCTGGAATTTCCCCTCCTCTCAGCTCGCTGCAGTGAGGTATGTGGTAGGTGTCTTGTAGCCGTCAGGCATTGGGAAGCATCAGGATACAGTGGGGAGGACTGGGGAGTTTGGCTATTCCTGGCCTACCTCCCAAGGACAAGCGGGAAAACTTAGATGATTCAACTTAAATTGCAAACTCAGTCGGCAGAAATGAAAGCAGCTTAACTGCACCCCACCCCTTCTAAGGCACCAAGCATGCTTTTACTTGTAGAAACTGAGTTCACTTCTTTAGCAGAGTCTTCTTAACTTTCTTCAGAGTCAGACTAGCCCTAGTTAGACAAAACTTCAGTAATTCCCAGATGGAAGACAAGAAGCCTGGTTAGTGTACCTGTAAATAAGGCCAACAGGAGCCTCATCTGCACGAATAACGAACTTCAGCACATAAGACATGCTTTGGGCTAGCGTTTTGGGCTAGAGTGTTGCCAGCAGGTGGAGGGAGGTGATCCTGCCCCTCTACTCAGCCCTGGGGAGGCCTCACCTGGAGTACTGTGTCCAGTTCTGGGCTCCCCAGTACAAGAGAGACATGGCACTCCTGGAGAGAGTCCAGCGGAGGGCTACCAAGATGATTAGAGGGCTGGAGCACCTCTCCTAGGAAGAAAAACTGCAAGAGCTGGGCCTGTTCAGCCTGGACAAGAGAAGATTGAGAGGCGGTCTCATCAATGTGTACAAGTATCTAAAGGGAGGGTGTCAAGAGGATGAGGCCAGACTGTTTTCAGTGGTGCCCAGCAACAGGACAAGTGGCAACGGGCACAAACTGAACCACAGGCAGTTCCATCTGAAGCTGAGGAAAAACTTCTTCACTGTGAGGGTGCCTGAGCACTGGAGCAGGTTGCCCAGAGAGGCAGTGGAGTCTCCTTCCCTGGAGATATTCAAAACCCGCCTGGACGTGATCCTGGGCAATATGCTTTGGAGGACCCAGCTTGAGCAGGGAGGTTGGACTAGATGATCTCCAGAGGTCCCTTCCAAGCTAAACGATTCTGTGATTCTGTGATTCTGTTTGGGGAGGGGGTGTTATTAGCTTGGCCTTTGACAAATCTGAACAAATGGTGACTGCCAGATTCAAGTCACAGGATGGCAGTTGCTTGGTTGCACAGGCACTTGCAGATGCTAGCAAATACTTTGAAATAAATGTGTGTCTAAGAAAGGCAACTTAAGGGTCCCAGCCTTGAGACTTGATAGAGAAAGATCTGTCTTTCACTTTCCCTGGAGTGAGTCAAGAGTAACAGTATCCATAGAGATTTACCACGTAATGATCTTGTCAGTAAGAGCAATGTCCTACCTAGGCTATGACAGGAAAAAGTCAACAAAAAATATATAAAGACTGCGATTTGAGAATTAAGTACTTTTACTAAGGAGATATCTTCATGGCTAGGTTAGTAACACACAGTATAATATCCAACATTGAAATTACACTGCAAAGTCCCCTGCTGACGTGGAAGATAGCCTAATGGCTCTGGTCTGCAGCTGGAGACAGCTGATGTCCTCTGCTGCAGGAATCATTCAACTATTTGGGCTGCCATGGCTTATGTGACAGAGTATCGAGGTAAGTCTGCAGCAAATTCAGCTTTCCTGCTACACCAAGCTGTAATTTGTGGTGGTTCAGCACAGGCGTGGGGCACCTGAGCTTGCCTGCAGCAAGGGCACGGAGGGCAGCAGCCGTGGAGATCCTTCCTGTGTTCCCAGACACTCTCTCTGGTCACAAACCAGAGACCTTCAGGCATGGACAGACATCTTCAGGTCCAACTGTGCCTTGGTACTGACGGCAGCTGCTTGTCACTGCTCTCTTTTTAGGGCTTTAACCTAAAGTCACAAGAGGAGCTTAACTAAACCGAAACCACTGCGCTGCAAACTGGGGAAAAACGCACTTACACAAGGATTTGTATAATAGAAATTGGAGGGTTTTGGCACTTACATGCATACTTTTACATTTTATTTAAGCTAGAAAAATGACACCTTTCTACCAGCTGATAGAAAGCACCATAGGAAAACACCTATTGCGACTTCCCTCTGGCTATCAGCACATTGCCAGGGTAGAAATGGCATGACTGATGCCTGTCCTAACAGTCTTCCAGCCACAGTTTTGTAATCTCTACTTTTTTCACACAGTAGTAATTGCTCTGGTCGTAGCTTTGGCCTACGTTGCCAAGAAATAGAATATTTCTTTACTGCTCTCTTTAATCCTACTGACAGTTTTGAAAACCTCTCTTTGTTTACTGTCCAGCTGCTCAAGGCGGCAGATAAATGGAGTCCACTAGCTAAGCCTCCTCTTCCTGCCTAGACCAGAAAGAAAGTGCCCTAAGTGTCCTCAGCCTCTTTCTGTAGAAAGAAACAGCTAAGTGAGCCTAGCTACAGGCAGAGCCACGGCAGTGGGGTGCTGAGGTTGGGGAGGTGAGCCAAGAGTGGCACAGGGCTGAGATGGAAAACAAAGGATCCAGGGAGCACATATTATAAGTGAGGGTGGAAGCAGGGGTGGGGAGCTGGCCTCCACCCTTGTTGTCATTGCAAAAGCCCAGCAGGAACCAGGGAAGCAACCTCTGAAGGCCACAGTGAAAAGAAGGAGGGCAGACCTGCTAAGATGAAACAAATACACAAAGCTTGTGGAGACGCAGGAAGTATTTGAAACACAGTGGGGCCGGCCCTAAGGCAAACATAAGCGGGGAGGGAGCCAGACGTAATGCAGCTCTGCCTGATTTCTTTTTAAATGTGTGGGCTTTTCTTCTTGTTTTTTTTTTTTTTTTTCAAAATATCTTGTCCCAATGTGTGAAAATACCCTTTTATCCCTGTCATCTCTTTGTTCTTTTCTGGAAGATGTTCTTTGGTCCTTTCTCTGAGATTCTGAGGAAAGTTCACTTTGCTTCGTCTGGCGCAGCTTTTTGCAATAAGCTCTGCAGGGGCCACCCCTCAACACGTTCCAGAGCCACATGTAATGCCTCCTCTAATATTTCATCACTTTCAGGAATGACATACTAGCCGTAATTTCCTCTTTGCAATCAGGTTATTTAAAACTTTTGCTCCTTTCCTTTGCTGAGACCACACCATTACGCCTCCTTTACTTAAAATGAGGGGCTTGTAGGGAACGCCTGTACTAGCCATGTCTGTAGCTGTACAGCTGTCCCAAAGTAGGCTGTCAGAAAAGTGCCTGCCACTGCCATATTGATCAGCTGATCACTATAGATTGCTTTGTTAGGGATCCCTTACAATTACCATATTCCTTTTGCTGTTCACTGAAATGTTAACAACTCTCTGTGTTTCTTCCCAGTGATATCAGTGTTCAGGCGATGCTCAGCCTTCATAGTCTTGGACTGGTGACCCAAATCAGGATTCAAAAGAAAGGAGAAATACATTCTTGGAGTCTCCTGCCTCCACGGAGACCTCAACATGCTTCTGACTGAGTGTCACCCAACTCAACCTTTTGACACCAGTTTGGTTCTTTGTCCTAATTGCAGGAAGCAAAATCTCTCTCAAGATGAAATCCAAATCCACGCATCGTGGAATAGACACTAACGTGCTGAACAAAAATGTCCCATCACCAAAAAAGTCTGAAACTGGAGCTTATACCATATTTTTATTGTGTTTTTCTAATCACACATGAAACAAGAAGCACCACACTATAAGACATAGTGTTTATTTCAACCCTTCTCCTCAGGCAAATAGCTCTGCAAATGGCTTTAGGAACTGTCCTTATGTTTTTTGCTCAAACACAATGAGCAAAGTATCCGATACTGGCAGCCGTCTCATTGACAAGACTTTCCCCTTTGCTTCACATTGTGGCCCAATGCCCAGTCTCTGCAATAACAAGAGCTGGTTTTGTCTCATCTGAGATTCAGCCCAGCCTTGAGGAACTACTGCTAACCTTTCAGAAGCACATTTAGCAATTATCCTGCACCTGCTCACATGGAAGTGAATCTCTGCTGCTTCCCACATACCTACTGAACAGTTTCCTGAGACATGGCTTCAATCATTGCTGATCCTACCAGCATGTCTGGAGAGGACTTTCCTTTCTTCTAGCCTTTGGAAACGTCTCATGCCCCCGATGCTGTGTGTCTGCCAAAGCTAATGGCAGTGACACATCCCCAGCAAGCCATTGGTGCTGCAGTGAGCAGGGGAAAAGCAAAATTAGGAGGTGCAGCTGCTGTCTTGCCACACCTCAGCTGAGAGAAGCCATTCCATTTTCTGCAGGGAAAATTATCACACAAGCTCATTATCTCATGCAGAAGATGTTCTTGGTGGCTTTGCACGCCTGCCTGAAGCCCATCCTTCCTCCCCTCTCCCTCCCAGCCTTCCTAGCCCCAGGCTTGTGGCTGTCCCAGCCCTGAGCTGATCACTTGCTGAAGTGCCACCTCGAGTGCCTCTCCATCATTAAAATCACCTTCATCCCATCACTGCTGCGCTGGAGGGCTGGAAGGAATTCAGGTGTACAATTCCAGGAATGTGGTTTTCCCAACTAAAAGGGCTACAGCCCCAACCAGACTTCTCAGTCCTGTACCCAAGTGCAGACCAACATGCTGCACCTGGCCTGAACCTGCTGCTCTCCAGTCCCAGGGAGGGACTGCCTAGCTGCCCACGATTTTCCCTGCTTTTCTGTAAGCCCCTTATTCCTCTAGAACAAATCCTGTCGTTCATCAGATCACCAGTCACTTATTATAGTTGTTTTCACCTTCTGTAGAAGGAAAATGCAGCTGATGTAAAAAAGATATGCGTTCTGCTGATCCAAGTGGGACCTGCATTGATGATGGGTAGAGAAAAAATGCATATATAAATAAAAAGATTTTTTAAAATAATGCAAAAAGCAAATACAGGATGGAGAAAGATGAAATGCCAGACATACATACACTCAAATACTTTCAATACTCCAATGTTGTATAGAAATCCTAAACTTCACAGCAGAGAGATTCTACAAGGCGTTGCCCTAGTGAGTAGCAGAGAGAACAGTGCATTTCCAGATTCAGACTCGTGCTGGCTTTGACCGGCATGAACACATGTGCTGAATGCCCAACACAACCTAAGTATTCAGAGGGGCACACAGGAGGCTGGTATGACATTTTGGGATGCCACACACATGGTTTTGTGCAATGTACCAAAATAAATAACCAGTACCGCAAGTAGAAATGTCTGAGGCACATAAATCTGTAGGATACATTTATATATATAAGTTTTCCAGCAATATTATGCCAGTTAGAAGTCTGGGTTTTTTTGTTTTTTGTTTTTTTTACTAACATAGTTATGCTGCTAAAAGCACTAGCATAGATATGTTTACATCAAAATAAATTGCTTTTTAATCAGATCTGCTCTGAGAATGAAATAATCTGTTGATCCTTGTCGATACTTCCAAGATATAGTTCCCCCTGTAGAGCTTTTGAGCACTTACGCTGTCAAAAGAGATGGCAGTAATATCTCTGGTTTACGGACAGGAAACTGAGACTCTTTTTGATTAAGCTACTATGACAGCCTGCCTCCTGGGTATGCTGGGATGTTATTTTTTTCATGATAAAACTGTGCTGCAAGGGAATTTATTCAGGTTTTCATACACTTGAACCTATACATAGCTTGGATGGGAAGACTGGGAGAGAGGTTTCTGATGAAGATGGCTTCCACATTACAGGCCTGAATGAATGTTATCCACAGCAACTGAGACTGAAGAGAGCCGGGAAGATTAGAAGAAAAAAGCCAGCAAAGGCTGGAGTCCTGGTGCCAAATGAGGCCAGGGTTCCCAGAGCACTGCTGGCTGTGTGCAGAGGGGTGGGCAGATCAAGGAGACTGTAAATGTATATTTGGCTCTGAAGTTTAGCTGGGTAGAGGGGTTTAGAAACCCAGCGGAGAACAGTTTGGAGATTCCAAATTGGAGAAAATCTAAAACCCATTTGCCCGTGAGCTTGAAGGGAAAGCAAGCTGGAGGTGTTGACTGGAGAAACTGAGAAATCGAGGCTGTTCTTTAAGAGGGAAGGCATGCTGTAATTGGAAGGAAAGAGCCAGAGGAAAGTAAGGGTGAAGTTATAGTCAGTGGTTTGAGCCAGTCTCATAGCTTGTGCGTACTGAAAGAGGAAGGTCCTGCTCTTCTGCCTGCTGTCTCCCTTCTGTTCTTAGCCAGATGCTACCCCTTCCCAGGCCCCCTGGCTTTCAATTCACTACTGAGAATTCAGCTCAGTGAAACTCTGTAGGAAAAGCCCAGCTAAAAGCCTCAGAAGGACATTTTCTACAGAGTTCAATGAGTTGAATTGGCCCACAGAAAAATCCGGTGAGCTGGCACTCCTGGGGCTCGACAAGAGAACAGCAAGAGCTGGAAAGGTTGGGGGCAACACGAGACTCCCCCCCTCAGCAGCCGTGAGTGGTTAGATTGTCTCTATTGCCTTATGTAACGTCAACCTGAGAAGTTGCAGAAAAAGTAATGAAGGCATAAGTGTGTGTCAGGGAGATAAAGAGGCTGGGGTCACTGGGGAGAATGACTAGGCTAGAGGGAAAAAAGGCAGATAAAAACTGCTTTATGTCTGAGAAAAAGGGAGTTTCAGGACTGAATCTATGCTAGTGGAGAGGCAGATGGGACTGCAGGAGCAAGAATAAATTAAGTTAGAGATGCAGAAGGCAGAAAGAAAGGATAAGAAAATTAGCTTGTAAGGGAGGAAGTCAGCCTGGTTATAGATTTTCACTGGAAATGATCCACAGGCCAAGACCACTCTTGGAAAGGGCAGAGGTAAAGAGCAAAGCAGGGCTAAGAGTGAGCGAGGACAGATTTGCCATGGGAGAAGGAGGGAGCAGCGAGGTCCTAGCTGGGCTAGGGAGAGTGGGTGCCTTAAAGAACCAGGGGGAGATTGCTGAGAGCATGTAAGAGCATGGATGTTATCATCTGTGCTGATACAGTGGGGATCACTGAAAGTGCTGAGAGAGAGCAAGTGAAGGTAAGAGAGCAGTTACAGCGATGTCAGAGGGAGAACTGTGCTTCAGCAAAACCAAGTGCCCTAAACGTCAGATGTGGTGTGTGTGGGAGCACTGAACTGTGCTGCAAGGTAACAGGACAACGCGAGGACAAAGAAATAAGCAGCTAAGCAATTACAGGGGTCGGCAGCAAAGTAGGTAAGTCTACAAGAAGGGCAGAAAAAGGACAGCAATCAGAGGGGAAAGTCATGGGAACGCGAATAGGAGACGACAAAAAGAGGAGAGGGTGATGTGTAACAGATGATAAAACTGAAAGGGGAGGGAGATGCAGATTCACTTGATGGTTATGAAAGGAGGCTGAAGCAGCATTGTTAATACTGCCTTAGCTTTTGGCATGTGAGAAGTGAGAGTCATTGCACATTACGTGGCAGCGGAAAGCCCCACTCAAGGTCACTCTGTCTGGCCAGTCCCCCTCTGATCCTCAGGTCCTGATTCCTGGACTCTTTTCCCTACTTGTCCCACCCTGCTTACTTTTGGAACTTAGTTCATCTGCATGCAGGTAGACACCTGCCTTCTCCATATTGCCTGGGCCTAGGAGAAAGAGCATGGGGAACCCAGGAGAGCTGGCATCCCTATTCTCAGCTCTGGTGATTAAACCTGGTACCAGTCTGCATCAGTCCTGAGCAGCAGTCTTTCTGAAGTCCTAGTACTAAGCATGCTCAGTGCACAGTACTCGGTGAACGGAGCTGTGAGGATCCAGAGAGCTTTCCTGAGCACATGCAATCTGAAATTTCTCCAAAGGCTTCTATCACTTGACCAGATTTTGAAACTGTTCCAAGAAGAGTAAAACTCCTTTCCTTGACTGAAAGCCATCTCCCTACTAAATGTGAGGGTCTGCTCTAGCATGTTGGGGCACTGCAGCTTTTCCAAAACAAAATGTCTGCCAAAATTCTAGGCTAAACAATGTTCTTTCCCCAATTGCTTTCTTACAAATGATTTTGGCTGCAATTTCATTCCATGCTCCTAATGAAGTCTCATCACAAAGCAGTCAGTGGGGCACGAAAAATTGGGCCTGAAAGCTGAAAGTCTTCTAAGGAGCAGTGGCAGGTAGGGTTCATCTTCTGCAGCTGTCATCCCGCACCACCTCATAGCTGCACTCTCTGCTTCTGCATACAAGAAGTCTATCCTCCTTCCTGCCAGGGCTCTCCCATACTGAGTCCCTTTCCTTCCAAAACCTGCTCCCCAAGCACATGCACTTGTTTGGCTCCTACACCTGGCCACTCGGGAAGGGCGCAGATCCTGCTCCCACTGAAACAGCCATGGCTCTGTGCAGTTTGGCAGGAGGGCAGGCAGAGATTTGCAAACCTCCTTCTGACATATATGCGGCCTATGCATGTAGAAGGATAAGGCAGCCCAGATATTTGTAGTCTGCAGTAAATAAATAGAGTTGAAAAGTGAAGGGCAGCAAGGGAGAAGTCGTCTTCTTTTCTATCCTTTTACCTCAGTGGTAAATGCCACATACAGTCACTGCAGAGATGCATGGAGCAGGGAGGGGTACTCACACCATCTAATTTGAGAAATCTCATTGTGATGGCAGCCCCAGCTAGGAGACTAGCTGCCTGCTTAATGGAAGAAAAGAGGAATTAGGACTCTAAATACCTCCTCCTCCGACTATGCAGGGAGCTCGGGCTCCTACCTGAGGGCTGCCACATAAGCTAGATGCCTGAAAGTAGATGATATCAGTAATCTTCCATTTCAGCATGGGTGGTAGCATGCAAGCAGAGCAAACATGGTTGAGGATGAAGTAAACATAAAATAAACATCTTTCTGTACACACTGATGAGGCCAAGGAGCCCAAGGCCCAGAGATTTGGTTGTGCTAGTCAATGTGCAAGCAAAGAACAAAAAGACAATCCCCACCACCATCGCGGTGTATTGCTGCACTTTCCACAGCCCAGCTGCCGTTTTCTCACGTTTCGTGATCTTTTGATCTTCACTTCATATTGTACATTGTTTTCCTCTTCAGCTTTAACCCATGTTTGCATGGTGCCTGCTTTACTTCAGGGATAGAGGAGGGACGGCTATATAGCCCCAGCTCCCTCCCGAGGCAAGATCTGGAAATGTTGCTCCTTGTAGCACGTGTGCATGTCCATCACCCTCTGCCACCTCCTCAGCAGAGGGAGGTTTGGGTTTAGCAGTGGAGATGACCGTGGAACAAAGGAGCAGATAGGCCATCTGTGTAGTGTCAGGGGAGGCATTTTGTTATATCTTGATTTCACTTTTCAAAATTTTAAGAAACACCTCAGGGTGATGCCAAATTCAGCTAGTGAAGTCTAGCAATCTGCACAAAAACAATGATATGAAAACATAGCTTTTGTTGTCTTTACTACAAAATAGTTGTTTTCTGTGGTTTTATCTATGAGAGCAGTCAGATACCTCTTCCCTGACTGCTTAGGCCTCCAGAGACCCTGTGTGGTGGTGCAAGGCATCACAGGCTGTATTTTAATTTAGTCTACAATTCAGAATTGGCAAATGACAGTCTTTCCCTAGCCACTCCATGAGCAAGCCTTCCTCTCCTTTTCTGGCCTTATAGTTCAGTCCTGATTTCTATGGTAGTAAAAAAAATTGCACACAGTGCATGGGGAGAGCACTGTAGGTGCAGTGGCTGAATGTACTCACATAAAACCAGTCGTATTGCAAATGCACTTGACTGCCTACTCACGTCTACCTACTTGAGTGGACTCCTCACTGTTAGAGGCGAGCCCCACAATCGGGAATTCCCTCTTGAGGGTAGAAAAACATGTTCCTCATTTTTCAGATCGTGAACTGGGCCACGGGAGAGATTATGGGCACCTGCCTGCCCAGGCATGCAGCGTGTGCCAGCCGCCCCAGCCAGCCCGGCTCCCAAGGGCAGACCTGCTGCGGCCCTGAACAGCCTTCCCAGCTGGGGAATGAGTCAGCTGGAAAAGCTCTGCTGTTTGTGCCCCCAAGATCAGCTAAACGGCAAGGCTGCACTGGTGGTACACTGGAAAGCAGATCTGCTAAGCCCTACTCTAACATAATTTTCCTAGTCTTCCTACCTTAAGAAGATAAGTCTAGCCAGAAGTTGTATAACTGGTGACTTGAGCTGTATCCAGACTTCTCTGCATGAAACCAGAAACTGAGGTATTGTTTTCCTGGGCAAGAACAGATTTTATCCTATTTTTCCTGTGTAAGCACAACTTTTCACAAAGTTTTGAGGATGTCTGACCTGGGCAAAGGGAGCTAGGTCACTGCCTTAAGTGCTGAAGGAGCACAGGGCCTTAAGTTCAAATTGACCTGTATCTGTGTCTCTGTATTTTTAAACACTACCTCCAGTTCCAAGCAAGGAAGTTGCGCAGCAATGGTAAGAGTCCCTTTGGTTGTAGTGGAAGAGATTTAGATTTGTAAAAAGAAGAGGACTTAAAAGGCATGTGAGATCCTTAACATTTGTTCAGCGGGGCCTCAAATTCCCCTCCGTTGCTCAGAGACTCAGAGACCATTCATCACTGTTTTCCAGTACAGCAGTAACCAAAGCACATCCAAAGCACATCTTCCCCTGTTAACTTCCCACATGATTTTTCTCCAGCACAGAAAGGAGATCAGAGCTGAAGGAGGCAAGAAAGAGGGTAAGAGGGAAGGGGAGAGCTGGAGGGTGCACACCGCTGTTAGCCCCATGGTGGGGGGGAGGCTTGGAGATATGCAGAGATGGGGAGGGCAAGCAGGGCTCATGGCAGCAGGAGGGGGAGACCAGGAGGCAGACAGACTCCCAGAGGGGGAAATAAATAGGGGAGACTGCTAGGGGAGAAGGGAGGGATGCCAAGGTCCTTCCTGGAGTGGCCTGTTTTTCGGGGTCATGCTGCTTATTTACATCAATAAATTTCCCTCGAGCAAAGAACTCAGTGCTGCAGGGCCTCTAATGGCTATTACAGCCCGCCCGGTGGTTCCTGCTGCAGGTTTCTCCATGTTCTTCTGCTGCTCAGTGGGGCAAACGTGAGCTGCCAGCTATTGGAGTGGCTTGGAAACAAGAGAGAATTTTGATCTTGGGCACAGCAAAGACAAAATTCACCTTCCTTTGCTTTTCCAAGCATGTGACATGTTAAAATGAGCTGGAAAGCCTGCGTGTTTCTTTTCCTGCCTTTGTCTCCAACCTCAGTGCATGCAGGACCGCCACCATATAAAGTGAAGAAGGGGGAGGCGAAGAAGAAAAGGTGATTTCCCCTTGTTCTGTTTGTGATTCCAGCTGTGCTTACTTCCCTTTCTGATGGGCTGAGGGAACTATGACTTATTTGTTCTGTCAAGAACACATTGTTCCTCTTCCTACTTCACCTGCTATTTGATTGCTACAGGGTAGTACTTGAAACATTAGTGGAACAAAAGGGATACCTCAAAGTAAGGGTAAAGAAATGCTTTCTTTCTGGCTGACAAGTGGTAGCTAGCTACCTGGAGTAATTTCTCTGCACCTCCCAGCTGTGTGAATCATGGTTATTTATCACAGAGGGAGACTTTGATCTTTCTCCATGTACTTATCAGTTAAATAACAGATAAATCTCTTGGACGGACTTCATGCTGATATAATTTTCCTTCCCTCAGCTCCTGCGGTCACGATTTTAAATTTCCAATGGAACCTTTGCTTTAATTGCCTGTGTTTTAGGAAAGCAAATGCTTTCCCTAGAGGGGACAGAAAGAGGGTTCCTTAGGGACAAACTCTGATCATGGATACGGAAGCTATTATCCCTGTGGCCAGGATATATCTGGGATCTGGTAATGAAAAATCATTGTTACATGCCAAAGGAGCAGCCCGCTCTGCTGTCCACAGAATTAGCCCCTCTCATACTCGGCAAAGCTGTTTATGATTAGGACTTTTTTAAGGCCAGCAATAACATACTTCATAACAATGAGGATATTTTTTCAGAACTATATTAATCCATTTTAAAAATAGCAAATTTGTTTCAAGACCCATGGTGCCTTGCCACATGCTTCCTGCTTTTTCCCCTCTTGCTTACTTTTCTGTTTCCTTTCACAGTGTTTTTCTTAAGCAGCAAAAACACTTTTGCTTAAATAAAAAAGCAAAATGAGGAAAAAATGAAAACACATCTCTGGCAATTTTTTTTCAGAGTTTAATGTACTGCAGCCACCTGGCAGTGCCCCATCCCAGTAGGAGCCAGAGGCCGGCAGCCGGCAGAGAGGGAGCACACACCAGCTGTTCTGTGCTGACTAGGTGAGCCAGTGCTGGCCCGGCACTTCTCTGGGATAACATGGAGGATCACCATCTTCTCAGCAAGATACGGTTTAGTCAGAGTGCCCAAGTGCCACTCACATGCCCTTTTCAGCAACGATCCTACAAATCCTCCAAGCTATGAAATCTAAATCTCACTTCTTGGCTTCCTAGATCAAACACCTCACCTGGTCCGCTCTTTTAACTGCAGCCTTAGAGCAATGCTGGCATGGCTCTCCCTTGCAGTCATCCATCATAAGGGAGGAGTAATACATTTGACACAGGCTGGAATATCTTTTGGTGCCTGCCCTGTCTCGCCCAGGGGCGTAGACCCAGGCCAGGCCAGCTTCCTGCAGCCTCATTTCAAAATGTTCATGTGCTGAAGAGATGCACTCACGCCTGTTCCCCAAACCAGGGGTGCAGCCACGCACCCTGATTTCTGAGACACCCCCCTCTCCAAACCTCTGCAGGAGCAGAGGTAGCAGCCTACTTGCCAGTCCATCTCCCACTGGCTAGCTGGGGGGCAATGGAGGCAGAAAACGGGTGACTTGCAGTCTGGTTTTGCGTGCACCATGTTACTGTGTTCGACTGCTGGGTCTGATGAAAGGGCCCACTGCAAACCGGCTGGACCTGCTCAAGGGATTCCCAACCACAGAGACTTGGGAAGCAGCTGCTGTGCAATTTAAACACAGTGTCTGACTCTGAAGAGTTGCCAGCTGAGGAAGGAGTGAATTGGAAGAGCAGAAAAAAAGAGAAGTCACTGCAGAAGGGAGAGGTAAAAGGAAGAAACAGAGAGGAGGCCAACAGGAAACATTTTATTGCTCAGACAGGATAAGAAAATCAAAAAGGAAGGGATGAATGGGGCAGAAATGATTTAAACAAATCAGAAATGATTTAAGAAATGAATAGGCAAGTTTTAGAGCAAAGAAAAAAGTTCAAGGCAAGGCGACATCAGAATTTCCCAAGGTATATTTTCATACCAAGCAATGTATCTGGCAGGCGGCACTTCTGCTACACTTAGAGGGGATACAGAAAGCCAAGCCTGGCACAGACTCTTCAAACCCTGTCCCTGCTACCTGCATCATTCATAGCATGCCAGCTCTTTCAAAAGGAAGAGTGCCAGTATTAATATTTGTGTGAATGTGTTTGAAAGCATTAGTAAAGACTATACTGTTGACCGCTGTCCCTTTGGACAGTGATTTCCCCTGCTGAACTCAGTGCACTTTGCAAAGAAGGTCCATGGCAGAAGCCTCATTTTTGTATGAGATTTGTTTGAGATGAAATGACTTGCTCACAGTTATCTGGGAAGGCAGTGCCAGAACTAAAACTAGAGCCTAGCTGTTCTGAGTCCCTGGTCTGTCCACATGGAAAATAAAAAAACCCAAAAGTTGCTGTGCATATATTCTTTAATCTCACAACTGCCTACAAATATCATTCAAGGTGCTCATTATCTGCAGTGCCAGAATCGTTATTTAAAAGGTTTATTCCAACATTCCCAGTTTTAGCCGAAAGAAACATTGCTACGTTTTGTCAATGCACCATGGACCAGACTCCTGAGTGGTTATGTTACCAATATCCAGTGAAACCTTTTTTAAGTTGACCTATACTGAATAGCATTCTCTAGTGACAGCTACCATTCCTTCCAAAACTAACATCCTCCGTCATCGGAAAAAAAAAAGCCCTAATCATTATTATTTAGTTTGAATATGTCATGAGGACTTCCCCTCTAGCTGCCCCAGGAAGCCTGCTGGCACCTGGTTGGGGATCTGAAGATTATTCACATTCCAGTGGAATCTGCTGGGAAAGTCCAGGACTCTCAGCGCTTTGAGCATAGCACATCTGAGGAGAAACGCGTGATTGCTGTAATCCGAGATGGGCCTCCTTTCTCAAGTGTCTGAGGATGCTGTCCAGTTGCAAATCAGCTCTCTGCAAGTTTGACTGACTGAGGTATATTAACAACAAAAACAAAGAAAGTATGCAGGGGCTGGCCAAGCACGTCTGGCTGAATTTGTGAGGTGATAATAGCCTGTAGCATGAAACCTTAGGTTTGCTGTTTGTTTGCCGTGTACTCAGCATTACTATCATTATTTCGCTGCCTATAGCTTAGATGCGTCACAGTCACAAATATCAAAGGGAAGGAAAGTGTTCTATGATTCTCTCCTGTGATGCTGTTAACAAAACATATTATCAAAGTGACGCTATTTTTTTACAAATATGGCCCCTGTAATGGAGCAGGACAAAGCTCAAAGGTGAGTGCCTTTAACCACAGGTCACTGCAGAATTGGATAATGCAAGGGAAGCTTCACCTGGTCTTCACTAGGGCCACAACTGGCCTTTTGGCAGCGTCTGTCCTACAGAAAATATTACTAGTTCTACTAACATGGTCTTAAACCAGGCTGGAGTTACACTAAAGGCCCACCATTCAGATGAAATGAGTAATACCAGTCAAGTCACCTTCAAAGCTGTCTCAGAAATTCTCTACAGTGTGGGCAAAATTTAATCTTAGTGCACCAAAAGTGAGAGCAAAAGATGGGAGCAGCCTGAGGCCAGGCTGCTCTTCTCATGTGAAGATGGGAAAGAATGGAAAAGCAAGAAGGCAGGATGAATATCATAGGGAGGGCTCTTGAGGACAGGGTTTTGCAGGTTAAGTGAGTGGGTTATAAGAAGAAAAGGGCTTGTTCTGGGAGAGGTAGTAGCTGCCATTCACATGTCAGCAGCAGCCAGACTTGGTTTCCACGGTGCTGATATGGGTGCACTGGCTGGGGCCAGGACCATCGTCATATCCAGCCTGCTCCTCTAGGCAATGATCCAGTGTTGTTCATATCACAGCCAGCTCTGGCCACCTTAAATCACCTCTACCTGGGCCTGGAAAAGAGATGTAATGATTTTTAAAAATCACTTTTCAAAGCGAGTCCAAAAGTGTCTCTGCTAAAGGTAGCCATTGAGGGCAACAGATGAGTGGGAGTGAACTAACCAGGTTTTCAAAAGGTTCAAGGTGAGGAAGACACCCACTGTTTCATTCCCACTGTTTTGCTAGTCCCGTTGAAAATGAAGGTCTGAGACTGTCACTGCTTGGATGTTGCACAAGGAGCAGCTGCCCTCAGTGCCTCCAGGCAGGATCAAAGCCATGCAGGTGGATGGGTGCCTGTTGTGAAGAGCCATCATATTACCACCCTCCCTGCTCCCACTGAAAGCCTACAGTCCCTGCTTATCCCAACACTGTAAAGCTGTAGTATCCCCTCAGGCTCCTCGCTCTAAGCTGATGGTCTTGCACAGACTACCTAACATAGAGGTGGGCTCAAATTTGGCCCTCAAACCCTGACCAGAGATCCAGAGAGGTGACACATGAGGAGCAACCAGTGGTGACTGCCTGCGTGGTTGCACTGTGGCTTTCACTAGCACCTGGCAGGCACACCAGATGGGCAGAATAGCTGCGTAGGCCCTTGATGCTCTTTCCTGCCTGTGAATGGTTGCTCGTTGCACTAATTTACCTTAACCCCACTTCTGCCAGCTGCCAGCACAGCCTGGGAAAGTTTGCGGAACCTCTTACTAAACACAACATCAGCTAGTTGACCAGATTTCAACTGTGAGAATGAATGGCCTATTAGAAACTGTCCTTTGTTCTTTTTTTTCTATTTGGATGCCATGCATAAGGAAACAGAAACAAGGGAAAATGCTAAGTTAGCAAACACAGTCTTCTACCCAAGTATTTTAATATGAGTGGCTAAACAACAGCCCAAAACAGCATCAAAATACAGCTGCTTGCTGGGGAAAGTGAGTTTGTTTGGAACCCAAGTGTGACAGTATAGCCTAGTATTCACTGCAGAAAAAGGAAAGATGCTTTTCTTCTTAATTTGCCAATAGTTTTTTTGTGGATAGTAGTTCCTTGCTAGGAAATATTATCATTTGAGCCTAGGCAATAGTTTGGTCAGAATGAGCTGGAGACTGCTCACATCCATCCTGGATTACTGAAATTGTTCATAACCGATATGAAGTGATCGCCTGCATCCTCTCTAGCAAGGGCTTCCTAGAGTATCTCTCAGCACTTCCAGGATCTGTACCTATTCTCAGTCTATTTCTGAAGTAAGTTTAAAGCCTTGGTCTTAACATCCAAACTCTTCTGTCAATTGCTGAATTCAGACCCAGGAGTGGTGGAGATGTACTCTTATTTCAAGGAGATCAATGGCTGCAGTTATACAGCAAGTTCCTGGATGAGAGCAGGGAAAGCCCAGAGTCCCTTCACGAACTCTCCAAAGCCTTCCCCCCTCACTAAGCCTTCCCCCCATTGCAAGAGCTTGCAAGGCCATTGAAGGCCTTTCAGTCTGCCTCCCACCCCAAAATCAGTACAGTTTCCCCTCAGAAGCCTACAAATCACCCCTCCCAAACTTGTTAGAGGAGGTAAATAGACAAATCCTTCTCTGTGCTGAATTGTTTTCTCCCCAGGCAAGAGAAGAGCCAGAGCGCCTATCAGTATGCTGGGGATTTTACTGTTGCTAGCTGCTTTTACCCAGAAAGCCCCAAACTAATATACGTGTCATGGGTACAGTATAAAATACAAAAGCAGTGTTAGGGTTTGAGTGCAGGAGAAGGACAAGGAGCAGGCATTTCAGTTGAACAGGTACAGCTCTAACCGGCTGCAGACGCTTGCAAACTGCTCTGAGATCTCTGGACGAAAGGGCTGTGTAAAATAAAAAGTAGGGTTTTTTTTTTTTCCTAAATGCAGACATGCTCTCACTGATTGCAAACCAGCTGCCTCCCATGCTGCTGAAGAGGAGGTGGGGGAGGAGATGCTGTTAGTCCCCCCGCTGCCTCGGCAGGCATGGAGAAAAGGCTAACCGTGTCTCCTGGGTCAGTGCATATTGGTCAGATGTCATCTGAGCAGCGCTGAGCAATGCCGCGACTGCTGGATAGTCGCTATACGGCATCTGGGGAAGTCACATCGTGGAACCAGGGTACTGACCAGCTGCATTGCCCCAGGATGACAAACACTCGCTGCTCCCACTTCCCTCGCACCCCTCCTGAGAGCTGGCAGTGCAGGGGGGGATCTGGAGATCCCCTTTGGAGAGGTTCCTGGATCATAAGGACCATATGACTGGGTTGTTACAAATGACCTGTGTTCATTTTGGTAACTTGCTTAATGTGCAAAAGGGAATGGGGCAAAACAAACACAAGAAGTTTTGTGTTATCAAATACAAATGTCTAAGCAAAGGTGTTTGCACAAATGTCAGAGAAACCACTGACTATAGCATTAAAACATATACACACCCACTCTGGAAAAGAGATGTCTTTCTGTGGTAATACACTGTGACAGAGTGTAATCCCAAAGGATGCAGGGAAAAAGGGAGAAAAGGGCTTGGGTTTTTTTATCCCCAGTCCACTATCATTGGATTTTTTGGAGAACAGTTAACTTCCTCTCTATTTGCAGATCAAGATTAATGCGTGTGTGTGTGTGTGTGTGTGTGTGTGTGTGTGTGTGTGCGCGTGCGCACGCACGCGCTGTCTATCCCCAACACTGACCTTTTAACATGTATTTTGGCTATGCAGAACTGAGGAGGAGGCATTAAAACCGGAGTCCATTTTCCATCATGCAAAGGTGGATCGCTTTCAAGGGTCATAGTTCTGTGACTCACACACCCAGCTGCAGCGGAGACATCACCACCTTCCTCCTTCTGTCTCTCCCCATGCACAGATGTCTGCACCACTCCTCTGCTGGCTTAAGCTAACATGCCAGGCAGTAAAAGCTAATAAACCAGCTGTGAAGTGGGGCAACAGGGGAGCAAATACACTCAGTCCTGCATGCCTAGTAGAGACTAGCTCTATGGTATTTGCTTTTCAGAGTCCAAAGGAATCTGAGTAGCTGCACTTTGGCTATCTAAATTCACTCTGCTCTTTCCTAGAAGAGTAATAATTTTCTTCCTTTCTCTTTTTAACCATCAGAGTGAAAGGTTATAGCCTCAGGAGTGGTTCTTATCTCCCACTGTCATGGTGGTAGCCCTGTGGCCATTGATGATATCATTTCATGGCATATTTGGAATTTCATCCTCCATTATTACACTCACCAGAAGTTTTGTCACTGATTTCATTTGGCACAGGCTTAGATCAATGAGTAACAGCACTCGGCTAAATTCACGTACCAAGAGTGAAGATCACTAGCCTGAATGCAGGATTGCAGGACTGAACCTGCTTGGAGTTTCAGAGGTTTCAGGACACAGCAATAGCTATTTGTTTATATTATGTAGCTCCAAGTCAGTTACATAAAATGGCCTTGACATAATGTTTTCATACAACACACTGCTGTATAGGACAGCAAAGATTATGATTTTTTTAATGATAGAATCAGATCTGGAAGGCATATAAGAAGGACTCCTTATTTCTTAAAGAATGAGCCTGAAAGTGATAAAGAACGAGCTGGAAAGCAAGATCCTGGACAACTCAGGGAGAGTCTCTCCTGGTGCTGCTGGGCAGCATTAGAAAATCCACATCAGATTTGGGAATTTGCTGTGAGCCCACTGGGAACAGATGTGCTTTCATCCTTCTTGAGTAAATCACTGACTCTTTCTCTAAAGGCCTTTGGTTTATTTGGGCTATAAAGTAGTGACTTTGGAGGGAAAAAAGGCATCTTGGACTTCCCCTTTGATATTTCTATTCGGTTTGCCAATAAGCGGTGGAAGTTTGACACTTCCTTTTATGTCTACAATAGAGCACAAAAGTACATGGTAAAATCCTGTTTCTAATGTGAACAATTCACACAAGAGTAATAGCAAAAATTTGAGGGTGATTTCTCCTAGAGATATTCCAAGACAAAACAGTGTATTTCCCACTAGTTTAACCTCACATTAGACTCATAGTGAACCACCAGGGACACTCTGTGTTTCATATGTCACACTTATGAAAAGGATCAGAGGATAAAATAAGTTCTTATGAATTAGTAGAGGCCTTCTGCTGTAATGAACAGTGTTCTGAACATGTTTGAAAGTAAGAAGGAGCTATATGGTATGTTTCTTTAAAGAGTCTCACACCTAGAAAATTCCTAGAATTCTTCATAATTGTTAGGAAAGGTAAGATTTTTAAGGAAGATTAATATATTTTTATTAGACGAAATATTGGAGAAAACAAACACACTTTCAAATCCATAAGCCCTTCCTCAGACCTATGACGGCCAGTTCTTTGATATAGCTATGCAGACCTCCTGTTTTTCACGAAAGCACACACAATAATTTTATTGTAATTCAGTTTATTGGTCCTGTAATGAAGAACGAAGCAGTTTCTGTTAAGTTTCTGACTAGCACTTCCATGCAGTCACAAATTCCATAACCTTCAAATTGGGCCATTAAAACAGCTCGCAAATTCTGTATTTTCTTATATGAACCAGATCAAGATATTGAGTGTTTTCATTTGTTCTCTTTATAGAAAAAAACATTTTAAAGAAACTTAAAAGAAAGCTCTTTTCTTCTTTGCACCATAATCTCTCCCAAAAATGAAGAAAAAAGTGTTCATCCTCTATCTTTGTGCTACTGTCGTTGTTTCAGCTGAGGTAATAGATCTGTAGTAGCATTTAGATACTGAGTGCTTTTAGCCAGCTTTACAAGAAAACAAAGACATAACCTCTGCTTCAGCACTTCCTTCAGAGATGGTCAGGTTTTTTTCACATTGTTGAAATTTTGTAATAAATTTCACCATACACAGGGGGGAAAGGCAATTGCTTGTCTACTGAATTTCCCCTGTACCAAATTTAGAGGAACAATACACACAAAGTTTTGAGGAGCTGTCAGGAACCACTTTCTCATGTAAAGAATCTTTTATAAACATGTTCTAGTTATAAATCCGTCATGCCTGCATAAACGTAACGTTTATTTACTTGTGCACTTTATAGCACTGAAAGATTCTCCTTATGTAAGTCTTAAAATCTCCTGTCAGCTCCTGCCTTGCAGAAAAAGTAATTTCACGAAGGAATATGTTTACCTGGTTTGCGTATATGTGCATCTCTGTGTGTTTGCATGTCTAAGGTTCACATGAAAAAATACATAAAATCATTTTTGACTCAGAGCTGCCTTATACACAAGCCACATACATAATCACTAGTGTATTGACTAAATCACAAGCCAAGTCTCCTATCGAAACACAACTTACTTTTTTGGAGCCATCAGAATGTGGTGTTTTTCAAGGAAGGGAATGATCCTAAGAATTTCCCAAGGAACGCTGAGAGGAAATTGAGGACGTTATCATGACAACCATCAGATTTCTGACCTTATCCTTAGTTCTGAGCTATGATTAGATGTCATTTACTTTCTGACTCCTTTGCTCACCACTAGAGAAGAAAAAAGCTTTCCATGTTACTCATTAACAAAAGAAAACGTATTTTTGAGTCACTTTTGGACAAGAATCGTGTTTGTTCACTCAATTTTGAACCTTGTGCTTTCCATGAAAGTTTGAGAAAATGTTTAACAGGCCTGGAAATCTTCTCAGAAGAAGGCAAAATACTATTACAATGTGTCTCAGAAATCCTGGAATTACCCAGCTTTCCCAGTGGCTGTGCAGTATTGTCGATGGACTGCAGGGGATTTCAAGTGTGACCAACTGGGACAACACTGGCATTAAAGCATTTGTTTCAAAAGCAGGATTCTCCCTTTGAAGACCAGCAGGGACAACATATGATCTCTTGGTACTCCTTCACATTAATGGTTTTGTTTATGCCCTAAATAATCATACTAAATACGAATGAGGAATGATATTGTCATGTACTTCCACCTTCCATGGGTCTTTCATACTGTTTCTCCCTTTCCTGTGTGTCAATGGAGAGCGTTTGTGTGTCTTGATCTGGGGAAAGCGGCAGCTGAGAGAGATATGCAGCACTGGGCAACCTAGCATTAACCTGAGCTTGTTCATGGAAGCTGGCTTAGGAAATATAGTAATCAGGCCCAACTCCTGACTTGGCCATCTAGATTTGTGAGTACACAGGCAACTATGAGTCGGGGGAAAACCAAGTTTTCAGTGTGTTGCTACACTAAGCTAGCAGTTAATAGGTATAGGATAGCCTTCCCCCAGTGCACCAAAAGTTATGGGCTGTCTTGAGAGCTGTGGTTATTGTTTACTAATATCACAGGTTCAATCTGACAGTGAAATCATATAGCGTGTTAATAAAAGGCTACAGAAGTCTATAACCAAAATCTCAGTAGCTGTGCAAAATCATTTTCCTAGATCTTTAAAAGTTACGAATTGCAACATCTGTGTTCCTGCAACCGTGGAGTTTACTAAAATAGGTACTCAGGCCTGTTTTGTAGATGAAATGTTATGATTTTTCAAAATAGGAGAATGGATAGATCAGCATTTAATGTCTACTATTTAAAAAAACACTCTTTTTTTTCATTTTTCTGAAGACACTTGTGGAGATCAAGTTAAGCGGGGATTAAAACTCCACGCTGATGAGCTGAAGTAGTGCGTTTTCCGGGAAGGCTACACAGTCATTCAGCTCGGATACCAGCAGTACCTTCTGACATGACTACAAATTGCCAGAAAGAGTCATTACATGACTTTGTTTCAGCAAAGCTATTCATCAGGCATCAGTGTCAGATGACTGGCCATAAACAAAGTGGGCAGTGTGTGTTGGGAGCGAAGTGCGTTGTAGACCCCATAGGTGCCCTAGAAGTCTGCTGAAGGACTGTGCAAGCTGTGGAGGCTTAGGAAAGCTACCAATGTGCTGGTAAGGACATCCAGAAAGAGAACAACCCACCACCACCGCCACCAAAAGAAGAAGAAGAAGAAATATGCGAACACTAATGAAAATGTTCGCAAACGCGCAAGGAAAATGGACCTACTAAAAGGAAAGCTAATAAAATGATCTTCGGCTCAGAGGGCATGGACCAAAACTTGGCATTTCCAGTTTGTCAGCAAAAGAGGGTTAACTGTAATGCTTTTACAATGCCATTACAGCTGTACTCTGTTTTAATGAGCAGGATGGGACCCATCCTTGTTTCCTTCCACATGTCTCCTGTGTGCTGATACCTGCAGGTAACCTGTCTCTGCCTGCTTGTCTCCAGGCCAGGCAGCTGGGGACCTCCTGAGGTTGGGGACAGCAAGGGGCACTGCAGGGACGAAGCCAGCGCAGCGGCTCCTTGCTTTCAGCGTATGCGATTGAAGGACATCCACAGTCATTTTGCTCCAGTGCCAGCACTGAAGGCACAATGTGGCCAGCAGCAGGTGCTGAGGACACCCATGGGCAGGGCGTCCCTACACAGTCCCTACCTCTTCCTGCGCCAGGTGGGGTTTCCTTGCGCTTAGAAACCCCTTTTCTCTCCGTGAGCTCCACAAGGCTCAGGGCCAGCTTTCACTGAGGCAAGCGAAGAGCAGCTGAAGCATTTGCACCACAGCCCTCACCTGAGTGTGCATACCCATGCGAAAACTCATTATATTTTGAGGAGCTGGGATCATTTTTCATCAGTGCCTGGAGGTATCCATGTAATTTTAGAAAATATATAGGATCCCGTGACTCAACTGACCTGATTTTGATTTGTGAATTGGGATTTTTTTTTGCCTTGTCAGAACTCTTCAGAGGTTACAATGCCCAAATTAGGAAGAGAAGGCAAAAGGGATAGTGTGTTCCAGTGCTCCTTTTTTTTTTTTTTTTCTGGCTATTAATTAGCAGAAGTGAAAAACAGGATTTAAAGGAAGTTAGTGACAATTTTTTCAGTGGAATACTAGTTTCACAGAAAAAAAATTCTCAATAATTCTCAATAAGATTTGGAGGGAAGTTATAAGGTTTGATGAAGAAGTTTTGACTGCATTTAGTATTTTTCTTTAAAAAAATATAAATTTTTTCATTTCAAACAATTATTTTGAAATGGAAGCTCTTATGAAAACTAAAAATATAAAACTCAAGCAGTCTTTTCTTTTCCAGTGGGCAAAACTTTCCAATTTAGACTTTTCATCTTTGTCCTGAAGAAGAAAAGTTTTAAATTTCCTGATGATGTTAATGAGATGGGAAAAATGTGTTTTACTCCCCCGAATACCTGCGCATACCATACATGCTGTACCATTCTGGTGCTTTGCAGCAGCAATTTACTATACCTCTCTGATTTCATTTTACTTAATTTCCCACTACCTCAAAGGACAGAAATCCATAGGCCAAATTTGAGCTTGCTGAAATTCTGAATTCTGTAATTGCTGAATTTGGTTGATTATGATTAGAAAGCATGCTTAGCTGGCAAGAAAATTAGCTGAGCGTATGTGCATAATTTTAACCATGCTTTTAATGCTATCCCTTTTCAACAAACCACTTAGACACATGCTTAACAGCCCATGTGCTTGAAGTTAATTAAATGCCTAATTGCTTTTCTGAATGTGGGCCTGAATAGGGATGGACTAAAGCATGTACTTCAGTTCTTGGTTAAATTGGGTCCTAAAAAGCAACTGTTTTTCTAACCCTTCACCTCCCCTTCATCCTTTCTCAATTTATTTAGTTCCTATGAAAGCCAAATCATCCCCATGTTGGCAGAACAAAAATCCAACCAAAACAAGTTGTGGCCTCCTCATGCTAGCTCTAAATATACTTATAAATAGCTGTAATTAAATCCAGAAATCTAGCAGTGTGGCGTTAATTAGCTCAATGGAGAACTAAGAGAGAAAGGTGGTTTCTGAGATATTAAAAATCTATGCCCTGGAATACAAGACATGCCAACAAAAATCCAGCTCAGAAGGAAACTAGAAAAGTATTAAAGCTCATCGAGATTCTTTTTTTTTTTTTTTTTTGGTAGAAAAATAGGTAGAAAATTCTGATTTCTTGGTCCGAGGCTGGACAGGGAGTCAGAGGAAGCGGGAGCAGGACCTGCCGCCTGAGGTGGGCACTCCCTGTGGGTGTGGGAGGCCTTGGCTCTGAGTCAGTGATGCTAGCTTTTTTTTTGTCCTTATGCCAGATGAAAAATATCTTGGCCAAACAATGCAGAGCAGCAATCCACCGTGGGTTCACGTTATTTAAAACATCTGCGCAGTTACCTTTGTCCCACAGGTTTTGTGCCAGGTGAGGCACAGCATAAACCTCGTGCTAGGTGCGCTCCTGCTGCAGCAGTGCGGCACGCGCGGGTGGGTGCACCTGAAAGGGGGTGGTGTGCCCACACCTGGGCTGCTGTGGCTCATTAGGGCATGGGTCCAGGCTAAGGATCACGGAGACATGGGTTGCGGGGCCTGGGCTCGAGCCCTGCTTTTGCTGAGCGCAGCAATGTGCTCTAGATGACCCTGCCTGAGCAAGGGGGTTGGACTAGGTGATCCCCAGAGGTCCCTTCCAATCTTGGCCATTCTGTGAGGGGAAACCACCCATAGTCTAGTGATAAGAAAATCCCTTCAGGCTGGGAAGAGCTGCTCTGGGCTGGCAGGCCTTGACCATGGGCCATGTGCAGCCCAGGTGACGGCCCTCCTGACCTCTTCTTCCTTACCAACCCACAGGGGAAGGGGAAGACGGAGCAGGAAAGAATCATTTGCTTGTGATATCTCACCAAAAAAAAAAAAAAAAGAAAAAGAAAGAAAAAGAAAAAGGACTCCCACAAACCCTCTACACTATCTCCCATTTTTCCCCAATTAAAAAAAAAACATACATACACACGAATTGCCATAGCTCTATTTGTCATACAGCAGAATTCCTATTTACCAGCCAGTCCTAAGCTTTGTTTTTTTTTTCCTTCATAGTTCCTTAGTGCCAGTTTATTTCTGGACTACAGAAACACTCTTATTAAATGAGTGATTTAGCCATACAGAGGTGATAAGAGTAGAGAAACCGGTCACCTATTGCCTTTTCTCACCGAGGCTGGCGATGCAGTAGAAAACGAGTGCTTTAGAGCACTTAATTTGTTACAAGTCCAATTATTGCTTGCTGGAATGGCACTTGCCTGGCAGAAGCTGCTTCAGTGTCTGACCTAGCTGAGGTATTGCAACGAGAAGTGCTGCCATGCTGTGTTACGCTTCAGTATTGCAGTCCTCTAAAGCAGATTTGTTACGTCACGTTGCGAGAAAGGCATTAAGGCAGACAGCGTATGTTGATCATGGGCCACACATGCACAGGATATTATGAAAAAGGCAATTAATTAGCATTCGATCCTATCATTTCTGCAGGGAGCGTATGACTTGTGTTCACATACAAATACTGTGATATCAACCTATCCACCTTTTTAATATCAAAAACTTGATAATTAACAATTACAGGTGAGATCCCTTCAGCTAATTCAAGCATCCAAAAATACCTTCTCTAAGGTAGTTGCCGAAAGTCTTTTGTAGCCAACAGAAAAAGATACTGCTATTCATCCTGTTGTAAGGCAAATGAGATCCAGCACGTACTGGAAAAAACAAACAAACAAACAAAAACCCCCACTTCTCTCAAAAATTATTCCATGTCCAATATACACTTACATGAAGGAAGTAACCTTGTCATCTCACTCCTTTCTTAGTACATCCCAAATGTTACACATGTTTAAGCCTCCCGTATACCAAGCTACTTTTTACTTCCTTCTGCTTTTATCAGAAGCCTGCACATTACCTGGCAGCTCTCTGAAGTCTTCTGGCAGTGTATCAACTTTTAGACTTAGCAAGCCCACATATGTGTACTGAGTTTACATTCTCTAGTAAGGAACTACTCTTTGAAGCAATTACATTGACATTGCATAACAAGGTGGTGCTAACTTTCCCACTTGGTGGGGAAAACCAAGCTCCCTCCAGTTACTGATAAGACTTAGGACAAACAATCCTTTGCAAAGCGTATGTAGTATTCAGCAGGACTTTACAACTATTTACCATTACAATTTGTATTCCTACTTCAGCTCATGCTGCACATTGTAGAGACTGTGTACTCTCACATCCTGTGACCAAACAATAAATTGTATTTACCCTGGAACTTTTTGAATGAGTGTATGTACAAGACGAAAGACTGCACGTAGCAGAAACTTTAGCAGAAGGAAATGTGAATAGCCACATTATTGCACTGCAAACAGTAAAGTGCCCCCAGTCTCTTTATCTTCAGAGATACTGGCAAAGCCTTGGATGATTATAGATTTTAGATGATAAATGGAGAAAGAAGAGGGAAGCTACCAGAAACTGGAAGACTGAAAAATAGCGTCTTTTGTACTAGGAACAATATCCTGTAGTATGACTCTGTAGCCACCAAACTATCTTTGGAGCAAAGAGCAATTAATAAGCTGTATCATCACTTCAGAAATCCTCTCTTAGCTGCGCTAGAATCCCAAGATGCAGAAGGTTTTGCTACGGCACACACGTGAAATTTCCTGATGCCTCCTAATCTATCTGGAGTACTAGTTTGAAGCCAAGCCCTTGCAAGATCCTGAAAACCCCAGCTCTGGACAGACCCTAGGCTAGTTTCTTCAGCACTGTTTTCTGCTACAGTGACAGCAGCCTTCACTGCCGCCTCCAGAGGAACATGTCGGGCCACCAGGAGTACCTGCTGCACAGGAGGCTTAGCTGCATCTCCTTCCAGAAGTGGGTCAATGTTATGGTCTATCTACGAGATGAACCTATTTATCTAACGGGATCTACCTATCTAGGGTCTGTCTATCTACCATTAGGATCTATCTGTTAGGGTCTACCTCAGCAGAATAGAGACAGAGAGCCCCTATGGAATCTCAGGAAACCCGTCTGCACGAGGAGCACAGAAGACGAGTTGTCAGTTCCCATATGCCCCATATGCCTCTGTTCCTTGCCCCCATGAATTTCCCATAGGAAGCCAAGCTCCTGTCCTTGCAGAGACTCAGTTCACTGCTGTAACCAAACCTGTTTTGGGATTTGATTTTCCTGGGCTCAGGGGGAACACAAAAGACCTCAGGTAGCCCTGTGATTAAGCCTGTCCTGTGGACAGCTTACTCAGGGAGCTCCTATGGGATGTAGTTTAAGAAGAGCAGTGCCCACCAGCCACGAGGGGAGGCCAGACCTACTCCAGATTACCCTGAGTATGATGAAATGGTGAGATACCACTTACCAGTAATATCTCTCAGTAATTCCAGGGTTAGCAGCCTGGCTAGCACTGGTATCCACACCGCAGAGGCTGCTGTGTCTGCAGTTGGGAGCACAGCAACGAGGCTGCGTGTCGCCGGCTCCTGCCTGGCACATGCCTGGTGCTGACTGGTCCTAGTAGCTGTGTGTGACTGCTGCATTGTAGCGTCAAGAAGGATCCACTCTGAAGCATGCAGGTAAGTTGATGGCGATGGGGAGCTGCTGCTGGCATGCGGGCCTCTGTGGGAAGAGTTGCTGTTGCATGCACCGGAGATGCCACGCTGTGGCCAGGGCCTCCTTGCACAGCCCACGTGAGCCATAAATCAATAACATGGACTCAAGGAAGCCCTGGAAGAAGGCCCCCAATGCTGACATGTGGCAAAGAAGATGCTGCACTGGGACCGTAGGCCCTGCTCTGCAGGATGGGCAGTGGGGAGCAAACACTTCTAGCTCTTTTCAGTGCTGGGGCCCTTGGCCAGAGGGAGACCTCCAGCATGAGAGGGACAGGGGTAATGGATCAGTGGAAAACTAGAGCCCTTTTCCATGCATTTGTCCAAAGCCTGGATACCTGAATGACTGTGGCCCTCATTACTGTCTGCAGAGTGTCCTCTTTTACGTGCTGTGCTGCTACTGTCTTTTGAGGTGTCAGTGGCAGCTCTGTGAGCAGTTCCTCTCATCCATGCCCAAAGCAGCAGCAGTGACTGTCCTAAAATGTCCTGGGAGCTGCAACACCTCAGGTTCTTTTCACCTCACCCACCCTCCACTCCAGACTTGCCCGTTCCCTCAGCACAGAAAATAATATAAAAGCAGCACATCCCTGTGACCTATCAGTGAAGGCTGTTGAACATCACCTGACTCACCATTTCTCCTGGTGCTCTTGCTCCCTGATGCAAAGGTGCAAAGTCCAGCAGCATCCTAGCAGCTCTGAAGTCTTGCCAGGTGAGCATACCCGCATGACACCACTTTCTCTGCCAATTTCAGTGCTAAACTCAGTTGTCGTGTGGCTGTTCTCCATGGCCCGGCAGCTCTTGGAGCTGCCTAGCCACTGGGGAAGGCCTAGAGCTGGTGCTGGCGATACCAAGTCTCCAAGGTGACAAGGCTCAGGACTTTTAAAACAAAGCAGCGTTATATGTGATGTGTGAACGTGAGGTCATAACTGATATGATTACCTTACCTTTTGTCACGTATCCTAAGCCTGAAGGTGTAGGGGCAGTTGCAGAGGGGGCCTGCCAACACATAAACACCATGTTGAAGTGCATGGTCATAAAGCAAATTACCTTACCCAGACAGAAGCCCCTTTTCACATGAGGAAAAAAAAGCACTGTTCTTCCAAAAGTGCAAAAAAAGTCCTCTGTGTTCCTTCACAGACATAAATTAGCTCATTCCCTCAAGTTGCCTAACTCTGCAAATCCCTCTCCTGCATTTTTAAGGTTACCACAGTGCCAAGATTTTTGTTTGTGGTGGTCAAGGGTCAGTTATTTGCAATAGAAAGCTATTAAGTGAGGCAGTAAGTTTCTCTGTGCAGATAGGTAATGTCTCTCTGCTGCCCTCCCGTACACTTATATCCTCTCCATTTCTAAGCCTCTGATACAGCCTGCCCCTTGTGCCATCCCTCCCCAAAGGCCATCCACTTAATTACGCAAGTTGAGGTCAAGGGAATAGAAAGGACTCCAAAGCATGTCCCAAGTCCTTACCCAGAGTGCGCCCCTTAACATCAAAACATGAATACAATAGCAACGATTTACCACGAATGATTTTGTAAAAGGTCGGCTGGCCTGAAAGCAAAACACAAGCCACCCCTGATTGCAGTGAAAGCATATCGTGCATACCCGGCGCAGCAATGGCCATACCACTGCAGGCCTGCCTAGCTGGGGTCAAGAGGGAGAGGCAGTGCTGGGCCTCCACTCGCCCAGGGAAGCGGGGGCTAGGGGGAAGTTGGGTGCTGGACGTCACCATATGTGGAAAGGAAGGCAGTGTGATACTACCACAGCAGATCCTGGAGAAGAAAGTGCCAGCAGGAGGGAGAGATTGAACATACGTGCACACATATACACACACAGCTTGTCACTCCTGGCTCCATCTCCTCCCTTTCCGCTTCCAGAAGTCCCTGTGGGCCTCCCTGGGAAACACGACCTCTCAGCCCATCCTCACTCAGGCAGTGGGCCCACGTCGCCACGGTAGCCAGGAGCTGCTCCTGCATGCGTCTCATCTTGTGAATTATCCCCTCCACCACTCATGGCTGGAGAGTCTGAGGGTGGGGAATAGCTGGGGGCCTTGCAGGAAGTGGCACTGTGCACTCACTATCAGTTGCATCTCTGGAGGCAAAGATAAGGAGCATGCAGGTTCTTGGCACCCTCCAGGAACCCACAGTACACTGCTTTATTGCCTTTATCCAGCCTTTCAAGACCCAAAGCTGGCCTTGGACGGCATATAGGGAAGTTTCCAGACAAGAGTGAATGGCTGGCAGACTCTGGCCCAGGAAGATGATGTGGAAAATAGCTCTAAGCGTGGGAGGGCAGCCAGTCTCTGTTGTTGCCCCTAGCAAGCTGCATGTCTCTAAAGCAGCCAGGCTTCAGGAGATGGAGAATCTAGCAGCAACTAGGGAGAAACTGGCTTCTGTATCAGATAACACACTTGCTTTTTTCTCACCTGCTTTGTCTATTGAGCACACTGAGGACCTTCAGGTGCCTTTCTGAAGCCCAGAAATGGCCTTGGAGAGCAGTGGTAGGTTACTGCCCCTGTTTTTCAGCTAATTGCTCCACAGCAGGCTGCTTTCCAGCAGGATCCAACTATTCATCAAGGTGCTCTAATCACAGGAGGAACCCCCATGAGTGGACAGCTCTTTGGAGTTCCTTTGCCTTGCCTTGCCTTGCCTTGCCTTGCCTTGCCTTGCCTTGCCTTGCCTTGCCTTCCCTTCCCTTCCCTTCCCTTCCCTTCTTTTCATCCCTGTGGGGCAGACAGCAGACAAGGAGAGGCCAGAAGACACAGTAAGTTTTGAGGGCAAATGATGACAATATCTCCTATTCACGTCATGTCACAGAGACATATAGGTTGGAGATCATCTGGGCCGGCTCAGGCAGGGTAACCAGGAGCAGATTGGCCAGGACCATGTCCAGTCAGGTTTTGAATATTCAGAGCTGAGGAGAGGAGAAGGATCACTTCCCTCCATCTGTTGGTAGCACTTGTCCTGATGCAGCCCAAGAGACATGAATGTGGGTCCTCAGGCATAGGGAGAAAAACCTGATACTGTCCCTGCCTATTCATACTGTCTGCACATACAGACCCTGGAGTGACTTAACCTCTGTTCTATGCCTAGGTCCCTTTACCAAGGAGCAAATCCACATCTACATAGTGTGAAAGAGCAGGGAATCAGAATCCTGAGGCAACTCTGGGAGCAAAGCTGCACCTTGCTACCTTGCCTCCTTCTTCTCTCTAGAGGACTTACCAGTTGTATTAGCCTTGCTCATGTGCTTTAAGTATGTGCACTTAGTACCAGAATGACTGTGCTGGCTGGATCCTGCTGTAGGATGTTGCTGTAGAGAGCATCCATCGGCCTGCATGACCTTGTCCAGCAGCCAGCAAGTAGCAGCAGGTTTTTCTAGAAAGTCGTGATTACAGTCAGATTGCTCTGTTCACGCATGCTGTTGCAAAGAGAGCTCCCTCATACCTCTTTGCATGCACAGAGCTTGCCTCTTAGCCAGCTGCATATCTCTCATTTGCCTTGCAGTTTCTAAGGATTTAATTTTTAGGTACTTCCCTGTTCAGCGTGCAGAAAACACAGCATGAGGGATTCCAGCAGATAGCATGATGCAGAATTATTCACTGCACTCGCCAAACTCTTTTGTAACCTCAGTCATAAAGCAACACTTAGGAGTCAGTTTTACAGTGATCACATGCAGTCTAACCAGGGAGAAGCAATAAGAAGATGGTTCAGCTGTGGGCATTGCTTGCAATTATGAAAGACTTCTTTTGGGAGCTAAACGAGTATGTGGTTTTAATAGCTGAAAATTCTCCCAGGAGCTGGAAGGGCTTTTTTTTGTTTCTTTCTTTACTTCTTTTAGTAAAGACAACAGCAGTTGGAAGCATTTCCTTGAAGTTAGCCCTTAGTGGTTTTTTTTCTTTTGCAGAGGTTTTGTCTGGAGAGTGGGTGGAAAGGGTTTTCCCCTGTTGCAAGAGAACAACACATTTATAGAGTGGTATTTCTGACCAGATTTAAAGGGATGTTCTGGTTTTATACAACTTCTTCTGTGTTTAGCAGAACATAAATATTTTAGTATAGACCAGTTATAGCACTGTAACTGTCTGAGTCCCTGAGCCTTCAACATAAAATGGAAACCGATTGGCCTCTCTGCAGTAAGTAAAGCATCTATTTCTTCGTAAATGCGTGCTTTTCATTATATACAAATATTACCCAGTGATTAGGACCAGGGTACAGTCTCAGCTCGTTTCGTAGGTCTGCTGCAAATTCACCGCCTAACATTGCCTTGGCAGTTTCCCAGTCGCCGAGCTGGCGCACTCGCTTGAGAAGCCATCGCACCCCGAGGAGCGCTTTTGAAATCCTTAAAAAAAAAAAAAAATCCTCAGAGCTTTAAAACGCCCAGGCAGCCCGCATTGCCTCTCCTATCACCACCGCGTTCCCCGGAGGGGGGAGGGCGCCGCTGCCACCCCCCCTCCCAGGCTTTGCCCGCCGCGGGTGAGCAGCCGTCAGCCCCCGGCGGGCTCCCCGCAGCCGCAGCGCCCCGGGAAGCGCGGGCGGCGGCGGCCGGCAGGGGGCGCTGCAGGACAGCGGAGCCGGGCCGGGGCCGGGGCCGGGGCCGGGGCCGGGGGCAGCTGGAGCGCGGCAGGGCTCGGCATTACGGAGCACCGGTGCGCAAGGGCTTTTCGCAGGGGTGCGGCTTGCTGGATGGAGGTGGCCGGCTGGGAGTTCAGAGCTGGTCGGCTGCTGACTTTCCTCTTGGCTCGGGGACTGAGCGTGTCGAGTCACGTCTCTGGGCTCTGTCTGTGCTGCCCAAGGGCACGGTGGCCCTAGCCTCCTGCCCAGCGCGCCTTGAGGTTCAGCGGTGAAGGGCAGCGCTCCCCTTGCCGTGATCTTTCGAGGTGGCTTGCGGCTCTTCACGGGCAGCCGTACCGCACCCGCTGTGTGCCAGCGGAGGGGATGGCAGCCCAGCTCACCTTGCGTGGACGGCCGCAGCGCTCGCGGGCGGCTGCCCGCGCCAAGGCCCAGAAAAGGGCTACAAACTTGAGAGCACAGCTGCTGCTTTTCCTTGAATATGCCTCCAGGGTATTCTCCCTAGGGAAAAGGAATAATCATGTAATGCTGTGAATGAGCCATTAGGGGGTTTTCTGTTTTGTTTTCTAAAGTAATGCTCTGTGATTTACCTCTAGCTCTCCCTAGCCCTGGGTTAGAGAGTGAAAGGCGTAGTGGCAGCGTAGTGGCATTGGAGGCTATTTTTCAGCATTTTCCTTTTTGACAGCACCTTTCAGTCCCGTTCCTGCCAGATGACAGATTACTTGGATACAGAACTGAAACCGGCAGTCCTTGGAAGAGATCTGTTCCTGAAGATACTTTCCCTGTCATAATTATTGTTGCTGGATTGGAGGTATGTTCTAGGCCGTCCGCAGATATTGCTGTCATCTCTCCATGTCCTATCTGTGCACAGGACAGACAGCGTGGTCCGTGAAGCTAATGCAAGTATATGTCTAGTGTACAATGTTATATAAAAACTTCAAGCTAAAGACTTCCAAAGAAGTCTGGCAATCTGTTCACTGATGCTACCTTAAATTAAGATACTTTCCTTCTGTTTCTTACATAAGTGCTAGTTTTCCAAGGTTGATATGATAAATGTCACTGGAGACAGAGTAAGACTCTTTGATCACTCAAGAAATTTCATGTTCTTCAATGAGTTCAGTCTCTGCTTTTTCATGAAAAAAAATCACATTCCCTTTAGCTACAAAATGGGAAATGGTAGATATGGAGAGTCTACCCCCCCCAGCCTCCCCAAAATACTTAAGTCATGGACATTAAAAGAGAGGAATGGGAATAAATCAAGCCAGTTGTTTGACGAGATAGAGACTTTGGCAATGAGTCAAGTTTAAAGAGTTAAATGAGGAAGTGGAAAAGTAGCGAAATATATTCTCTCACAGTATGTACTGGTGGTTAGCCCTGAAAGGCAGTAGTAGCTTTGTTCCCCAACAGTGCCGAGGAAGAAGTGACTTTCGTAGGTGAACGGCCTCTGGCATCAAAACTTCAAGCCCGATCCTGGCTCTGCAGTTAGCGTACATACACTGGGGATTTCCAAAATTAGTCACTGGAGAGAATATATTTTTAGTATGCCTGGTACTCGCTGTGGTTCTGGATGAATCACAGAGCTATTCCGTTCAGGTCAGCACCCAGTTGTTTATATGTGCATTTTAAGATCTGCTTGGAAACCAGACTGGAAATTGACATACAAAGTAGGCAAAGAATCTCAGATTTGTTTTCTTCTAATACTCAATAAGGAACTTCATAAAAACAAGGGAAATTGAACCATCCTTAAAACTCATCTTCCTTTGCTTCTCTTTGCAGCCCAGCAAGCAACTTTATACTGTCTAGCCTGCCTACAAGCTAACAGGTGCCTGTAGGGGTACATACATCCACCTCACTCATGAATCTTGATTGGCTGGCTGGCACTCAAAAGATACTTTCATGCTACGTATTTAAGCGAGTAACTAGGAGGTTCCTATAGTCTATCGTCCAACTGCCTAAAAACAGGCGCTGTTCCTGTCCAAAGGCCTTTGGTGCCTATAATTCAAATGAGTAGGTATGTTATACTCCTGCACACTAGACTGTCGTTTAGGAGGAAGACGTGACAGAGCAGAGTATCAGAAGGCAAAGAGAGCCAACAGACATGGGGCCAGTTGCAGGTGCCCCAGAAGGAGACAGCAGCTCTTTCTTCCTAGCTCTTTGCTCCAGAACTGAAGGAGAAAATTCCATTACATGGGTGAGTTTTTGGCACTGGACAGAACTGGGAGCTCTAACAGTGGGTGAATGTTTGTGTCAAGCAGGGTGCTAGGCAGAGTGATCTGGCACCCTTTGCCATGCTGAGACATGTCACATCTTTCTAGCCCTTACATCCATCGCTTCTGAAAGCTCAGCTCTTCTAGTCAGCCACTCCCAGGGCTCATGCACACAGCAAGTCTTCTAAGGCATGGAAGAAAATGAAGTAGCAACATACACTGCCCCCTCTCTTATACTTCAGAAAAGGACCTAGATGGCACTGGGAGTTCAGCAGTTATTTGGATCTGGGTAAAGACAGGCCTTGATGAAGTTCAGACCCAGATAAGGAAATGGGCCCTTGATTGTCCTTCACCATGGGAAAATCCAGAGGAAGGAGGTAAGCAAGAAAACTGACTCGTGATTTATTCTTCCACAAAGGAGGGTTGTTCCTGTCTACCTTTACCTAAGGTGTAAATCGCTTGGCTCTCCCAGTCCCTGTAGCTGGACAGCTCTGTGCTAGCTGTAGGGCTGTTGGGACCTCCCAGTGTGGCTGCGCTAACACTGCGCCTCCAGAACATCTTATTTTTATATTTTTCCTCTAGCTTCCTGGACTACAAGGCAAAGTTTCCACAGAGACTGTCAGCAGATTCCGTTAGTTGTCCCCCTCCAACAGGCTTGTCTCTGTCACAGCATCTTATCAGAGGTGTGCATGATAATGTGAGAACGAGGAAAAGCCCCAGGAGGATCAGTGTAAGTCGGAGCAGTCCGTGTGCGTCAGTGTTGGATGTTATTGTGCGTCAGTGTTGGATGTTATACAAATCAAGTTGTGGTTAAACTCTGAATGAACCTGGTTTATCCATTCAGTAATGCCGCAGTGCCATTTTAAGGAAGGAGGAACACTGTGAGGAACAAATACTCAACTTATGAAAACCTTTTCTTCATTTTAGGGGTGGCATGACCTTTCCCATAGACTTAACACAACAACCAGAGGCTGACGTGACCTCTTCCCCTTCTTCAAAGGCAAAGGCCAAATTTGATACACTCATGAAGTGAATATATTTTCACTGGCATTAGTACAGGTACGCCATTGCATCTCAGCAAGGCAGAGGGGCTATTTTCAAACTGTTGATGCAGAATAAGCTGAAACAACAGCATCCATCAGACTACCAAATTGTCATTCACAAGAAGTATGGAGGCAATTTTTGTTCAGATAAAATTTGCTGGTAAGACAGCAATGAACACAAGATATTCAACGTTCTAATAAAATAGTAATGCTGCAAGCTCAGCGGCTCATAAAACATTTACAATCTGCAGCTAGTAAAGTGCAAACAAGAGATTTAAGTGCTGCTGTTGCTCGATGAATTGAAACCAGTTAGAAGATTAGCTGGAAGATTATTCCACCCAGGTTCGAATGAGGTTCATTAAATGCCCATCAGTCCTCTCATTTGCTGTAACAGGCAGGGAGGACTGTACAATTACACCTGTTGAAACAATGCTCATCTTTAACTTGACTATTAAGCCAAGCTACCTGCTCTCTTAGGCTTCTGGTTTCAGTCACTCAGAGCCTCATTTGTTGAAAGGCTTCAAATACCGAGCAGTACTTCTTTTCTTTCTCGTCTCCCTACATAAGGAGTTTTTACAAGCAGTATTACCAGTGCACCTGCAGGCTCCTACCTTTAAATAGGCACCAGAACACGGGCCATAGAAAATGTCCTTGAATATCATTACAGACCTTGTCAAACAAACCTAATGCATCTTTTTTTAAACAGTAAATACTGCCCCTAACACTGCTAATTACATGCAACTGCATTTTTAAAAGAGGCACTGTAATCCTGAGGCAGGACAAACACTGAGGACTGTCTCTGTTTCTGAAAGGAAAGTCATGCTACATTGCAATAACGTCTGAGGTTATAAAGACATGAAAAGAATCTGGTCCTGTGAAATCCTCAAAGTTTGAGGTCTAACACTTTCCATAAGAATGGTTTTCTATTAAGAAAAGTTGATTTGATGAAACTGAAATGTGTATGGTTTTAGGTAAAATTTCTCATTGAGATAGCAGTATAATATTAAAATAAAATGTTAAATAAAAGTCCAAACAATAACTTTGGAATGAGACAGTCCAGGGAGTTTCAAACAATATATATCATTTGACTAAATAATTCGGAGATGTCAGTATTTCGTAACAGTTGTAAATTACCATATTTAAACCTAAAAATATTCATCAGAGCAGAAATTCAGTTTTTTAGCGCACTCTCCTGAATGACTGACAGCCAGGAGCAAGGGGAAATGCACCTGAAACGCATGTTTTTGTCAGAGGTTTGAATGTTGACCTGGAATTTTCAGAATTACTCTGAAGTCAGTGTTGAGTACATGAGAGAAAACATCAGCTGCCTCTGTCTGAAGGAGCCTTTCAGTTTTTGAGGGTTTTGCTACTGCTAAGACTGAGCATTACTGGAAATCTTTGCCTGCCAGAGCAGTTTGAGAGTCTTTTTTGAAATTAATAGAGACATGACAGAACTCGCTGAAAGAAAGAAATCAGCACCTGTCATACTTACAGATCTGGTGGAACAATCTTAGATCTTTGAAATATTGCTCTGGAAAATGGTATTTAATATGTGTTCTTTTCCTAAGCTTGTGAACCTCATTAAGTCCCAGTCTTGCAATGGGCTCTGGAGGAAGGGAGGAATGAAGAAGGAGGGAGGCATAGCTGGTAGCCACAGAGCTCTCTGTAAGTTCGGTGTAAGTGGTATAATTAATGGTGAATAAAGATACTCGCTTTACTCGCTTCATATCTGGGTAAAATTTACTCACTGGACAGATGATTTTACCCGCTGTTATTTTTTTCTTTAACCTCAGCTCTGATCCCATCTTATCGTGGGCTACAGTAAATTGCAGACGTTACTGTTATACCTAACTGCTTCTCCACAGCTCCCTTGCAGATTATAAATTAAAAAAAAGGTGGATGAAATCAGGTGGGGAAGCCCATAGTTGCCTTATTTTGCACAAGTTTCCTGTGTTACTTCTTTTCAAAAGGTTCTTCTTGTATAAAATAAGAAGTAGAGTCTGCTTAAACTCAAAGGAGATCAGTGCTGGAGTGGAAGATCAGGGTATTCATGAGACTTCTGTGAATTGTTGCTCTATATAAGAGTAGCTGGGGTTGCTAGTTGTAAAGGATGGACGTTTCAGAAATATTTCAGATGTCAGCAGCAAGAGTGGTACGGATCGTATCAGTACTCATGATCAGGAAGCAAACTTGCTGAGGTAAAGCAAGCAGCTGCACTGAGGTTGAGACAATAAAGTGAGGACAGTGATCGCAATGCAATGTGATGGCAGTATAGCCCAGACTCAGAGAGTTTTGAAGTTATTACCAACTTAATTCTTCTTAGCCTAGTCTCCATATTTCTCTCTCCTAAAAAAACCTATATTCCTGTTGGCTGTAGACTATGGAACACTTAGCATGTAGAAGGTCAATAAACTTGAAACAAAAATAGGAAATAACTTCTTGGGGTAAAGATGCAGAGATTCTGAAAGTAGTATAGCTGAAGCTATCATTTTAGCATCTCAAAAGCAGACCTGTTTTAGGGAAGCAGAAAAGCCTAGGAAAAAGTCAAAGGCTTATAATAGTAAGAAGGTCAAGAACTTTTGAAAGTCGATACAGGCCTTACAATATTCCTCTCATGCAGTAGTAGCTGGTCATCTTCTTATAAAATATTGCCCTCACGAAATGCAGATGCAAAGGATGCAGATAGCTGAAGAAACTGTAGGATCTTTGTTATTTAAAGCACTAAGGAAAGAACTGAACAGTTTTGTTCCTGTCATGGGAAAATAATTGTGATGAAAAATGCTTTTTTTCACCAAAAATGAATATTTTAGTTTTAGTTACTGTTTTTCATAAAATGACAAAAATGAAAATATTTCAGTAATGTTTACAAAATTTCAGGAAAAAAAAAATTGTTTCCCAGAATGCAGTTATTTTTACTGAAATTGATTTTTAAAAAACCTTGATATTATATTTGATGCTGTATTTTCTATTTTCTCAAAAACTAAAAGCTGTTTTTAAACAAGAAATATTGCTGAAAATAATCAAAACAACCAGTAAACTTTCTGGAAAAGCAAGACTTCTGGCAAACACTAGTAACCTGATAAGTTCAGAGCAAATGAAATGGGGAAGCCTCTTATTAAAGCAGCATGTTCTTTAACTCTGCATTGGAGTTACAAGACCCTGTGATCAAATCCCAGCAGCATTTTTTCTCAGCTATAACTGTAGTTTTCCTGAATATGGGGGAAATTGGGTGAAACTCAGTATGGCTATCCTGCTTTCAGATTGCAAGCTAGATTTCCGTGAAGTATTGCACCACACTGTAGATCTACCAGTATGCTGAGTTCTAGCTCACAGGTGTCTGCACAATGCATTGATAGAAATGTCTTTATTCTGCGGGACTCTTAAACCACTTTTGAAGCTTGGATTTATCAGTCTGAAATCCCTAAATTGAACAAAGTAAAACAGAGTACTTCCAATGATGATTTTTAGCAACTGGAGGTTGTCTTTTGCTAGAGGAGGCTTGTGGAGTTCCTGCGTTTGATTTCAGTGAGACTGAATAAGCCCCCGCTCTGTAGTGCTGCTGCTTAGTGGTTTCAGTTCCAAACTTGGGGAAGAGGGCAATGAAAACATTTTTTTAACTTTCCAAGTTCTAAATCATGCAAAAATACCCAGAATGTAAAGGCAATATTGCTTAAGCAAGCACACAGGATTTAGCCTCATGGAGTGCTTCAGGATCACACAAAGACATTACAGAGGTTTCTGAGCGAAAGCCTATGCATGCACTGTAAATGCTCCATGTTCCTCTGAGCTCACTTTGAAATCTGATAGCCAATCCATAAAGCTCTATCTCATGCTCTTAGCTATTATTATTGCTGCTCTCAATATCATTGATATTAATAGAAGTAGAAACTTCTGGTGTAGGATGTGACACAGAGACTTTAATTTCATCCTGCAAGATTTTATACAACTTCCTTTTAAATGAAAGATATTTTGTTCATTGACTCAAGTGAGCATGCATAAAGGCTACCTTTATAAGCAGAATGTTGTTGTATAGTGGAGAGAGTTTATCTACTCTGCTTAGGGAAAGCAGACTACCTGTGTAATTATTTCCTTAGTGAGGCTGCATAAAACTTCCTTTGCATTTAATTCAACACAAAACAATTTCTATATTTCATGTCATGGGTAGGAATGAAAATAGAGATAGTTCATCAATGCTGATATGTGATATAAAAAGAGCTGAGAAGCCAAGGGTATGAGAGTGCATAAAAATGTTTTGTGTCCTGACCACTACGTTGCTTAAAAAAAATTTTACAATCAGCCCCAATTGTTCATTCTTCCCATGCAGAAGATACTCACATATTCATTTTTAAAAGGGCAAATCAACCATAATTCAGTTTATAAACTGTGAAGCTGGTTGCGAATGTCTGGATGAATATTCATTAGAATCTCTTAATCTGCCATCGACTGTGATTCATTAGGCATATGTAAATATCACTCACTTTAATTGCCCCTAAACTGACTTAACATAATATTGTCATTAGCAAATTATTAGTTATTTGTGTAACTAATGGTACATTATGGTGCACACGTTAAATCGCCAAATATATGATTACAATTATGATGATGTTTTATGCTGGGTGCTTTGTAAACTATTTGATGAAATATAATGGAGCCAAATCAAATCTGGTATGTTAATAGGACAGTTGTGGAACTTTATTATTATATTTTTGCACCTTGGTGACTGCTGTAATACGTAAGCCTTTAGCCCACCCTGTGCTTTGATGGATTATGGATTGTCTTCGCTTTCCTTTCCATATCAGAGGCTATCCTGACACTTGCATGCCTGCTTTCCCCCACTTTTACCTAATGAACTCAGTTCCAGTTAATTATTGGTGAAAGCACCCTAGGTCACTGTGGTGAGACCTTTCAGCTGAATGGCTGGTGGGAGGGAACGGAGAAGATGGGCAGTGCAGCGTGAAACGTTAATAGGCCTTCCTCGGGAATGCAGTACAGGATAGGTTTTCTTCCAGTGCCAGTAACCTTCTGTCACGTGTTCAGATTCTCATTTCTTGTACTTTTCCCTGCCTCTTAACTTACGGAATATTATTCATTCACAGGATGAGAAGTCTTTCCAGATTGTTTGACCCACTTTCCAGCATTTCTAACAGTTCCGCGACAAGCAAGTAGCTTTAAAAGGGTCAAAGTTATGATAGCAAAGTCTGCTATTAACTTTGTTAAAATTGTTCTAATCGACAGACTAATAATAAGAAAAAAATGTTTGTGTAAAAGGAATTAGTGATAATCTCAAAGGCTTTTAGTGGGTCTATCTCATAAATGTCAATGCGTTTATGAGACTGTTAGTGTTCATAGTCCCAGGAAGCTAAGTAGGGGCCAATTCCTCTTGCCACATGTTAATTTAAGATGGATTTTATAAAACAGTTACTTTATTTCTGAGAAAAAGAGCTTATAAAGACACATTTACTGGGAACTAATGAAAATGTGACAAATACAGATCACAAATTAATACAGGGCTTCTGAATGGGTGTACTGTACCACTAAACAGTTCTTATCAGCTGCACTGCTCGCTCTGGGCCCCTGAGCCAACAGCTCAGAGACTACAAACAGGCCCATACCTGCAGTCAGTAGAGTAATACTAATTTGTATCAGCTATACATCTGGCCTTCCCAATCGAATAGGACACTTACTGTAGGTTAAGTAGACACAGCCAGCTCATTACTGCCAAAATAATTTGTATGTTTTAAAATACTACTTCGTCTCTATTTGATTTTCTTTCTCAGTGATTAGTCTTGCAAAGAAGTTTATTGGGATTCATGTTCGTTCTGGGCTTCTTCCAAAAATCTCGAGAACGTTGAGAGAACTTTTCCATTGACTTCAAAAGATAGACCTTCAAACACCGCATTTTAAGGCAACTAATGGACAAAGGACATAGGAAGTCAGTGCTGATGTTGCAAAATGGGACCATCACATAAAAAACCTGGGCTTATTTATGTGCAAATTTGAATGAATTTATCTAAAGTGGCTTTCAACTGTTTAAAATGGTGCAAAAAGCACATGGAAACTGTTTTGATGTGAGCCTAGATTGTATTGGTTTAACTTAATTCAGTCAGAAACATGTTTATGCTAGACCACAGAAAAACATTCGGAAAAAAGTTAAAGATCTCACATGGAACTGTGTACTAATTTAATAGAAATATTTAATGGAATGGACTGTCTTATGCAGACAGTCTCAAAAATTTACACTTGGATATCAGAACAGAACCCACTGCCGGGCATACAGCAGACCCATGTAACCAGTCAAGAGAGTTCAGATATTGTTCAGTGAATATTTGCAATAAACTCCTAGCAAATTAATTGCAGAATAATTCCCATAAATTATTGTCTGGGTAATTTTGAATAATGAATCAAGCAGGAGAAAAGGATGCATTATTACACAATTTGTTAAGTCCTAATAGAAACATTAATAATGCTCAATAAGCATAAAATAAATTGCACTTACATATTATTTAGGCCTAACTCAAACCTCACTGAAGGCAGCAGGAACGCTCCTCTATGCATGATGCGGCCAGAAGGCAGAACAGAGAGAGAGGCAAAAGATGGGCTGGTAGATGGGCTGCAGCAACAAACATATTTCCAAGGCAGATATAAATGTTAGTGAGTAACTAGCTCTTTGGGGGGCAAGTCTGTGAACTTATCTGCAGTTCTGTCCATTGAAGACGTCACTCGAAGACCTGCTGAGCTCTTCATCCCTAGGGCTTGGGGTGCGTGCTCCTGGGGCGGGAGCCATTCCCAAGTGGAGGAGGGAGGAAGGAAACGGCACCAGCAGCCACATACTGTGCGGCATTTCCAGCTCTGTTACTGCAGTGCTGGAAAACCCTGGACAAATCAGACTCAGCTGCTGCGTCTGTAAAATAGAGATAATGGTGAGAAGGAGACACTGGCCTGTGGATGGAAAATAAGCTGGCCTATGCGACTCCAGGCAACCGCTGTGAACTGTACTTCTGAAATGATCTGAGTTCACTTCTCCCTGACCCATCTCTTGGAGGGTTTTCTTCCTCTGTGGATCATTTTGTAGACCCACAGCTGTGCACACAGTTGCTTTGGTGCCACAGAGGGAGAGGGTTTCATCAGCGCAAGGGCTGGGCTTGGGATCTCTTTCTGAAAAGATCCATGGTGCTACATTGTAGGAGGCCTACTTGATGAGCTCAGATAAAAGTGAATTGACTGCGGCTGAGTCCACTCTTTTAGACAAGAAGTTTGCATTGATGTTATTTGTTAATTAAAAAGGAAAGCAAAGATGCGATGTTTGTATTATGTAGGAAACATTTGGGTTGCTCGTCAGAGTTCTTTCTGGTTAATAAACCACCTGCCAGATTAAAATATAATTATAATAAAACTGCCATAATATGATGATTAAGATGTAAGGCTGATTTAAATGTGAGTGTTTATGGCACTAGTAAGGGGTCCACACCTGAAAAATGTACTAGTCAGTATGGAAAAAAAATGTTTGGGAAATGAACATGTAAACTAGATACCATAAGGAGCTCTAGAAGAAGTTTTTCTTGAAGTGATGCAGTATGTTACCAGGTTTCTTGGTCATCAGGTGGGGTTAAAAAGATAGACAAGAGATGTGGTGCCTTGAAGGAAAGCAGTCACTTTGATCCCAACAATAGAAGTATGTTAGCTCTGCCTCTTGCTTTCTGCTGAGGTACGCGTGTGAGTTGCTGTAATAATTTCAGGTTTTATGACACACCCTTATTCATCCACTTCCTCCTAGGGGAATAATATTCATAGCATATTCATCTCGCTCAGATGATAGGGCTAACTGCATGCATTGAGAAAGACTCAAAAGGCTGATATGAGTTAAGCAGATTCTTACATTTTCTTCTTGCAGACAAACAGGAGGCCTGGAAATCCTTATTAACTATCTCCTCCCCTCCCACGTATCTCTGTACTGAGAAGATATGCCACTCTCTGTAAAACTTTCTCACTTGGAAAAAAGAGACTGGGTAGGAGGGATTCTTCAACCCTGAAAAGCCTAGAAGTATCTTACCAGGGTGGCTGGAGCATGTCCACAGGAATCTGTTTACTCAAAAGCCTAAATACAGTTGTCTCTCTCAGAGATTAGAAGCACCAGTGCTAACACCACCATGGTACTTCTTGGAGGATATTTTCAGTCACTGCAAAAAGTGTGTGGCAGCCCCTTGAAAGAGGAGTTCGCTCACTTAACCACATCCAACAGTATACGCATAGGCAGGATCTGACCACGTTTATGGGATGAAAAAAGACCAAACACCTAGCATTTTTAGAGGAAGGCAATTCTGTGTCCTGTGTAGAAGCATGGAGGACTTGGGGGTAGGGACTGGGAGAGTGAAAGAAGAACAGAGCAGGTAACTAGAGGAGGCTTAAACCACTTTGGATCCTTGCAACAATGGGTGGTGGCTCCTGTGGCTCAAAAAATCTTCAGAATAACTTACGCTGTTTCAGCACATGCCAAGCTGCCTACATACATACAGTTGTGAAGCCCAGAGCTTCTCCTTACTCTTTCCTGTTTTTTATACCTAGGCTTGGAAGGGGGGTCTCCTGTTACAGCAGGGCTCTCCTGCAGGTCCTGCAAAGGAGATTTTTCCTCCCAAATCTTTATGAGACTTCTAAACCCCCTTTTGGCTACTCTGGTCACCTCCTTGTTTATAGATTCTTGAAAAGATGAGAAACTATGTTCCCTGTCATTGTGCAGGAGTAAAGACCCAGCTTCTAGGCTGTGTTTTGGAAGAAAAATAGTTGACCTATGACTGTTTCTTAATGGCAAAGATACAGAGCGAGGATCTGACCACCTGTTAAAGACCTTCTCATACTTTCTGAGAGACCAGTCTTTGGCAAACGGGTGGGAGGTGAGAGCAGTGCTTGATGACTGGGAGTCCAGAATGCCACCTACTTCAAACCCACCTCTCCTGAGCCTGCTTACCAATGTGTAAAATCAAGGCAAAGATATTTTACTTGTTTTGTACCCACATCTTTCAGATCTGTGGGTTAAAAGTACAAAATAAAAGCTGTTCATTATTATAATGGTCTTTTTTGTTAGTACACATGCATAAACATCTAACTTCTGATTGTTTTTAATGATGAATACTTGAAGTGGCAATGCAATAGCTGGAGTAGTCTCTGCAGATTTTGCCATTAATCTAGAAATTAAGACACACCGTTAACTGTATGACCCTCATGGAAAATTTGTACCAAAGTTCGCAATTTGGCTTATGATGAAATCTTTTGGGAGCCAAATTTGCAGGCCTTACGGAAACAGAGATTGCACCACCGCGATTACATCCCTTACACTGCCTGATCGCACAGAAAAAGGAGTCCATGCGCCTAGGGAGTTTGAATCATGCAAAACCAAAATCCATTAAGTTACAATATATTTAAAGGAGTAATTGCTGCAGATTAGAACTCAGCGGAGAACGGTGCATAATGCCAAGAGGTGACCTTTTTCCAGAGGTGCTCTTGCGTGATTGTTAGGACCTTGTAACAAATGCCTAGTGCCATTTAACGATGGAACGACATATCTCTGATATGCAAATTTTTACAGCGCAGCAATTAAGCGGTTTAGAATTTTACGACAGTGTTTGGGCTTTCTACAACAAAAAAAGGGCCAATAAAAGCTGGTGATGGATGGGCTAATCCCCACTGGAAATATACCATGTAATCTCATGGAGACAATGCATTATGGATCTCATTGTGATTATTGGTTGTTAATATCTTCTCCCTCCTTCTCCTCCTCCCCCCCTCCCCCCAGGAACCTTCCCCTTCCCCCTGCTCTCGGCTGCCACCGAAACTGCGTGGCTGCCGCGCCGCTGGGGGCACGAGCCTCGGGTACAGATGGGCACGTCGGGCCACTGCAATCTGCCGTGCGCAAGGAAGGCCCTGAAAAGGGGGCTTGAGGCTCGGCAGCTTGTCAGCAGGGGACAGGCCTGGGGGCCATATGCCTCTCTTCTTCGCCCTGCTGTCGCCAAGTCTGCCACCGCCTCCTTCTGTCGGGGGACACTTTAATACCCAGCATGTTTTAAACGGTTTTGTTTACCTAGCAACAGCTTTCCTGGGAGGGGGGCCTTAATTAGACACCTTTCCACGATGCAGGGGTGGGATTGTTGTGCATGCACGCCGGCGCGTGTGCATGCGGTGGGCATTCATTGGGATGCACAGCTCTGCGGATGCCCCTTCCCCCTCCGGCACGGGATGCTGCGTGCAGCTGCGGGCACTAACCGAGAGCGACTTCTCTCCAGAGGCTGCAGTCCCTTTTTCTCACCATCCCCCAGCAGCTACAAAGGGCAGATTACTTTAACTCCACGTGCCAGTAACTAGTCACTGCTCTTCTAGCTGCTTATAGTTATTAAGTCTGCTGCAGTGACTGCAGTAGCGATAGTGCATGTTGTTTGCATGTGTGTGCTTTATATGCTGAATTTGCATGATTTCAAGCATGGCGTGAGAGCTAGGAGAGAGGCTGATTCTGGAGAAGTAGGGTGTGCGCCTTAGAAATACAAACTCTGGGAATTTTAACTCTGTTTTTAAAAGCATGTTGTAAAATTAAAAGAAAATCAATCCCTGATTGTTCCTTATAGTAGCAAGATAATTTAAAACTTGGATTTATTCACTTACAATTTGTTTACTGTCATAGAGAGTAATATAAAGCTTTTTATAGAACTTTTTTCTGTTCTTTTATATCTTTAATTAGAGATAATCTTTGATTAGAAGAGATGATAGATGACTGGAGAAAATGGGATTCTATTATCCATTTGCAGAATTTGAAATAATCAGAAATTCCATCATCATATATTGTGGCCAAAGTAAGTAAGAATCAATAGCACAGAAATATTCTGGCCTGGTTGCCCTTCCTATGGGGAAACCCTAGGCAGGAGGGGTTCTGGGAAACAAAAGCAGTGGGAGGATTCCCTGCCAGTGTTCCTTCAACCGTCAAGCCTTGAGTTGGGTGAAAGGAAGCAGGTTTGCTAGGGCCTTTACTCCTCCTTCCCTCCCCAAATAACGTAGTAATTCCACCAAATATGCTATACCCCTAGGGACTACAGACAGCAGAAGAATGTGTGTGGAAGAAACTGTTTCTGCACTAGGTCTGAGTTCCCATAAACTTTCCTTATAGCCCTTTTCCTAACAGTGAGGTACCACTAAGCTTCCAGGGCCTCACGCAGAGCAGAAGATTCCCATCACACCTGAGGTGAGGCCAAGAGGGGCACTGAGCAGACCTTATGCAGATCTTATGCTGTGGCCTTGTTTCTTTATGCTCTCATACATTAGGAGATTTATCATATTACCTAATGCTAAGCTTTCGCAGAGTCTCCACTGCCCTCTCCCTGCTTATCTTAATGAAAAAGATCACTGAGGATGACAGCTGAGAAAGCTGGATAGATATAGATGCATGAATAGACAAATGGAGAGATGGGTGGCTGAATGGATGGATATCTATCTATCTATCTATCTATCTATCTATCTATCTATCTAAGATATCTATCCTAGGATGTATGGATGGATGGATGGATGGATGGGTGACTAGGTGGATGGATAGATAGATAGATGGATAGATAGATACTGTTGGGAACTGTGTATAGACATGGACTTTTAAACGTCAGACAAGTCCTTTGCTGAAAAGGGAACAACAGTCAAGGAGAGCTCTCCTGCTTCAAGCCTTAGACCCCTCAAAAGAAACTAAAACATGTCTTCTGAACCCAGTATGGAAGGCTAATTCCAGTAATGAGAAACAAAACTTAAGGTCATGCAGTGAATTTTTTACAGGGTGTGCCAACATAAAAATTCCACATAGTTGTTAGTGGTTTGAGAATAACTGCTTGGCTGGTGTAAATGGGAAACCCTTGAAACTCTGGGCTTTTTCTGGAGTTATTTTAATTATCTTTCTCTGTAAGGTTACAAATACATTGTCAAAAGTGTCCGTTTCTCTCGACAGTGTGATGGAACTGATCAAAGGAAAGGAAGTGCTTCCTAGCAGTGAGTCTGTTTGGCTTTGAAGAAGTCACATGAAAGAAGTGATAAAAGCCTTGTAATCTTAATGTTTTAAATTTGTTAGGACATACAGAAAGACAGCCTTCAACAGGACAGGTGACAGGCTGAGATAGGAAAAGGATGAGTAAGCCATCTTAGTAGTTATTGTCACCTTGACCCTTTTTTTCTTATGAGGAAGAACCTCCTTCCCAGATGCTCTGCAGGTCTGACAGTGATCAGGCAAAGGACCCTAAGCAATTGAGTCATTTGTCCTTGACCTTGGGAGCTCTTGGTCATACTGCCTCCTTCTGGCTGCTCACCTGAACAACTTCTGACAAACGCCTGAACAGGTTCTGCTTGTAATCAAGGGGTCTTCAGTTGGGTCAGGACCATGCTCAGGTGCTGCACCTCAGTGCAGAGCTCGCGGTGAGAGGGGTGACTGACCGCTGGGCACCAGGGGCTGCTCTGTGCTGGATATCAACCCAGTATCGCCATGATGGCATCTGATCCCAGATGGAGTGAGAAGGACATGGTGATGTTCAGTATTTAGTATGGGCTAAATACTTTGTGGTGCCCACGTTGTAGCACTAACAGGAAAGCCTTCCCCTGCCTTACACCCTTATGTTGACACAAGCATTTCCTTGTTGGCGGACAACAAATTGTTGACATCTGTGTTGTCAGCCTGTGTTGTCAGTGTGGTGCTGCTCCATCGATTACAGGGCTAAGGATCAGAGAGGACGATTGGTACTCCATTACGGTGATGGCAGTGCATTACAGTACTCACCAGTGAATCCTAGAACAGTGATACCTTAGGGGTAGCTTTGAAGACTGCAGCAAAATGAAGCTGCAGCTTTAATATCTTTTGTTGCAAAATGGTAATATAAAAAATGATCCTCATGAGAAGACCAGAGTGCTCTCCAGTTCCTGCTTCCCCCTCCCCCAGCTGCTTGGTAACTTTTATATGCAACAGTGGAATTTGAATACCTAGAGCAGAGAAATGCTGAGCCGCTGAGCCACCGTGTCTAAATTTTCAAAGGAAAATCATCTTTTACCTGAGTCTGAAGGGAAAGAGAGGGATATAACTTATGGATCATTTGGGGAGGGACAGATATATTCAGGAATTTAATTCAAGGTTTTTCACTAAGAGTCAAGAAAAGACTGGTTCTGGAATGAGAGAGGTTACCTACAAGATGCAACAGGTATCTTCAGCTAAAAAATAAAAAAATAAAAAAGAAAGAACGAAAAACCCAAACCACAGAAGATCAGATTTCCTGGAGGCTTTGCTAGGGTTCAAAGTTTCCAAAACTGCTGCAGAATTTTTTTTTCAAAGTTGCAGTGACTCAGTCATGGAAATTTTCTTGGGTTGTCGCATGAGATTGCCTCTTTTCATTGCTTTAAACTGCTTTGAAAGACAAATAGAAATTCAAGGAGATGATTTCCAAATAGTACTTTGGAAATCTTGCCATAGCAATCATGAGCCACAGGTCACAAGAGGATGTGTGGCATTATAAAAAGGAGAGAGGGTTCATTTTAGTAATCTTCTTTATTTTATACCTATATATATTAGATGTGTTTGTGTGTATGTGTAAACATCTTTCCTATGAAGATATGGTACACCTGCATCTTCAGTTGGCATTGCTTTGCATCTTTCCTTCTTGCACTCTGAGCAACAGATAAGCATTATAACACCACAGTTTCACTTGTTTTTCTCAAGCGTGCACAAAGCCACCCTTCTGTCCTTGTTCAGCAAAGACTGGGAATTCAGGAGACTTATGTTCCATGATGGTGGTTGCAAAGAGATTGTTGTTGCCATGGCTGTGAAAGACAGAAATGGGCACAGGTGAAATGGGCTAGACAAATCAGACCTGAGACAATTTCAGCGCCTAAAGCCAAATGAAGTGTTTTCTGTATGAACTGTGAGCAATGTAATTTTAGGCATTATCCCAAAACAAGTTCTGACTTAAAATATCATTTGTCATTTCCAGTGCCTGAACTTCTACTACACTGGCTCGTGGTCATACCAAAAGTGTGTTGTGCTTTTGTGATTGCCACAAATGCAGACTGTGATGATCACCAGTTCCTTCTATTTCTGAGGCAGAATGCCTTTTTGTGGTGACAGTGAGTTCATCAAACAATTTCTCGTGGCGAAAGAAACTCAGCACATCCATTACTACCACAGTCTTCCACTTGAAATGAAATGACTGTTTGGTTCTTGCATCTGTCTAGGTCTAGCACCTAGTCATTCATCTTTACTGCCAGGAGGGCCACACTTCATCATCCTTCACAAGATGTCCAAGCTGCTGCAACCAGTCAACCAGCTTCTCAGTTTGTCACTCCTCACAGCCTCCTAAAACGCTTTTTAATGGTTCTTAGCTCTTTATCACTAGCTGTAAGACTTTTTTTTTATTTCCAGCACCTAAGCAGGTGGCTGTCTCCAGAACTGAGAGCTCTTTCTGTCAGATGAGCTTTCTGTGACAATCAAACTGCTTTGCAGTCTGTATATGCCTTCTCATATGACTAAGGAGCCAATAACCTACTCTCTCAACTCCTGCAGTTTGGGGTATCTACTAATCCCAATAGCTTCTTGAGGTTCCTTCCAGGCTCATGCTTGGCAATGCGATATAACATTTCATCTTTCATCCAGCTGCAGCAGGCAATGACCACCAGAGTAATCACTCCTTTATGACTTCTTGGTGAGCAGTGTTAGTCATAATGATCCTTCAATAGCTTTGCAGGACAGACACTTGTTTCTTCCAGTGATACCCAGCTCAGCTTTTCCTCATTTTGCAAGAGCCTTCTGTATGCAGGTATTAAATGCAGCTCCTTTCTCCGCTGTGGGGAGGCATTCATTCAGCCTCAGTTCCCATTTGGATCAGGAGCAGGGTGCTCGAGATACTCCATGAGCATCATTCCCTCCTCCCCAAAGTACGTGAGCTCTGCTTATCTTCCAGGTTAGCAGAGGAAAGGGAAAGGAAAGGAGAGTGAAGCCTGCCCTAATGCATTAAGCAACAGTGTAGGTAGCAAAGCAAAGCTCCAGGAAAGAAGGAGCTTTCGAAATGAGATTGAACATAAAACAGTGTGATTCCTTGGTAAGCTCATTTTAACTAAGGGTTTAGAGAGTGTTCGCCTATCACCCACACTGCCGTCCTGAGAATAACAGAGGTCTAAAAGAATAACTAAGAAGGAAGACCAAGAAGTCTGGGCTTTCCAGATGCCAGAGAACATAAATAATTCCTGGTGTCTTGAGAATAAGCAAATAGCAAATAAGAAGAAAGTTGTATTAAGCTGCATGAGACCTCTTTTCCTAATGGAAAGAAAGATGGCAAATTTAGCCCCAATCAAATGATATAGTCTCCCAGAGTGGTGTGGGAGATACACGACTTCAAGTGGATTTCACTGTCTCAGGAGATTCCTAAGACCAAGAGCCTGGCAGAATGATGATACAAATAAGAACAATATCTCAGGTTGCAATAACAAAAAAAAGGAAATAATTGTGTATTTCTAATTCAGAACATAAACTGACCTCTAAACTACAATGATTGCAAAATGGCTGTTTAGTAAGTAGCTTATGGCTCTAAAAACCTCTGCAGGCTCTTTTGCTCCTTTCTCACATGCTGGCTGGTCTGCAAGAAGCAATAGTGGATTACAGTATCCAGTAATCTTATCTAGCTTAATAATTCTTGAAAGGCTCTTGATCAAATTAATATCTGTTCACCTTTCATATCTGTGTATCATGCTGAAAAAAAAATCAAAGACACTAACATTCTGGTGGTTTGGGGCAGACTATTACAGGTATCTAATTCTGCTGGTATAACTCTAAGATCCAAATATTACTCAATCTGTGTGTGTTGGGGAAAAAAGGAAACAGTTTTGTGCTCATTTTTATTGGTGCAGAGGTGGAGCTTTTAGATATGGCATCACATCAAGAATATCCTTTTACCTATATCAGGTTTTCTTTCGCATTATGTTTGGGGTATGAAATAATTGTGTTCACAAAGTTATTGTAGGATTTTATTTACAGGCTAGAAGGATGACTTCACTGCAGACCAATTTAAAAAAGTTTTGTTATCTTTTTAATCTTTTTCATGTCTGCATTACTTCATTTGTCTATAGTCTGCATTGTCTTCCTTCCTCCACTGTGGAGGAAAATCGGTTTCTCATTTGGATTATGAATGAGACAACTAGCTGCTCAGAAAAACTGATGAAAACATGTGAAGACAGATTTTTAGCTCAGGTATGTACTCACCGTTCCCACTGATGCCATGTGTAAGCTGGGACGAAGAGGAAAGGGTTAAGATGGACACACCAAGGCACCGTGGTGAGTTAGCCACAGTGTGAAATGAAGATGGGGAACCTGAAGGGGATGCTAGCATCCTGCACGAAAGTGGAGGCAGCTGAGAAAGGTTAAACTGCAGCCCTCTCAGATTGCTTTGCCTCTGAATATGATTTAACGTTCTTAGATTTATGCACTCTAGTTTCTTACACTTAGTTAATTCATCTTATGTTCCTGAATGTCCCGGTGTCCGCCAGGCTTAGATGATGTGTTTCTCTCTACCTTGACCACAACGGAAGGACTGCAGTGGTAGCCCAGGAGGGAGAAGCAGAGCCGTGATGGATGCATGGCAGGGAAGAAATGTGAGCAAGAAAAAGATGGGGGAGTCCAGAAAGGCGGGCAGGAAGGCCAATAGCTGCTGTGCGGCAGGTGCAGGTGGCACATCGTCATCTGGACGGACAGCCCACAACAGCCCACAGCCACAGGCGTAGGCAGTGCAGGGTGGGTGGCTGGGGCCTGCGACAGAGACGAGGAGACCCCAAGAACTGCAGGACAAGGACATGCCTGTGCTGCGTTTGTTAGCGAGGCCATAAACTCATGTAGTCAATAGATGGCACTGCTTGGTTTAGTGTTAATTCTGCTCAGCTGAGCTGTGGTTTTGAGAAAAAAAGGCAGGAAGTTGCTGAGTTACAGCCAAGCGGGAGAGTTTTTCCTGTGTGCTTTGCTCTTCGTTGCTTACCCAGACTGAACTGAGCCTGCTACGACTTTATTTAGGTAGCTATTATTAAAAACGTAAACCAAGTCAAAAAAATGGGTTGTTCCCTCCCCGCAGCAGTGGAAGCAAGCCAGTCTTGGAGAGAAGGCAGCAGTACAGAAGCACAGCGGGTTACAAATGCCTTCTCCGGCAGTTCCCTCATTTGAGAAGAGCTCATTTCCTTCTGTGAGCTGACTGTGCTGCTAAGTGCTGAGCTCCTGAGAGCTGGAAACCCAAAACCAGGTACTGAGCACTGGTCTAGGAGCTAGGACCACATGTCAAATGTCGTTGGGCTGCTGAGTGCAGGAGCAGCATGAGACCTTGCCTGGATTGGTGGGTGAACTGCAAGCAGCTTTGCAGGGACATGGACTTGCGTGCCTTGCCCAGAGTGGCTGAGTCAGTGTGTCATCCTCTGTCTCTCTCAGAAGGTTTGGATTGACTGAGGATCCATAAAATGGGTATAGATGCGTACCCAGAACGTGTCTCAGATCTGGAAAGTGGCTGAATTTTATTTATTTTGGGAGAAGTTTGTGAAATATCAAGGCAGAAAGGCTGCGATGGTGGCACGGATCTTGGGAACTGCCGAGAGAGACTATATATGAAAGCTCTTCAGATATCTGACTAATTCCAGTATTACAACAAATAACTGGGGAACTCTGGCCTCCATGAGCACTCCCGAGTGTGCTCCACCCAGCTCACATGGCAGCGAAAACTTTTCCCCATCACACTGTGGCTTCATCAACCCTTGCTAATGTTTACTTAGCCATATTGCCTGTGGTGAAAGGGGTCTTTTTAATGGATCTATTCCCTGAACCTCACTTCTCCCGTCATTAGTATGTGCAGACATAGCTCGTTATGGCAACGTTTACTGAATACAAAACTAGGCAATGTTCATTCAGAAAAAAAGCCTATTTAGACCATGACTGATTGATAAACCCCTACTCTTATACCCTATAAGGCAGGGACCTCTTTTTGGCGCATTTATACTGTGTTATATTGTGTACTGTGCATTTACAGTGTTTGTAGATGCTATAAAACAGCAATGCAATTTAGCAAATCATTTGTGCCAGAAACTGAATACATCCAATTACTATTAATATTATTTACTTTGCAGCAGGACTGCGGGTACCTTATCGTAGACAGCACTCATTGTGCTAGGTGCTGTATGAATACAAAGGGAAAAGCCTATCTCTGCTCTAAAGGGATGTAAGTAAGCTTAAGCATTTGAAGTAGCTTGAAGAGATCCTCAGAAAAGCATAAAGGCTCTTGAAAATGCAAGGTGTAGGCAATGGAGACTGATGCCTGTCAGGCTGAGGATAAGAGTGCTGGTAGATGCAGGGCAAGTTTTGAAGGATCTTAGAAGAGAAGGCAAGCTGTATTGGATGTGATAAGGCAGCAAATGTCAACCTTTGCTCTGTGCATCTCTGAGGAGCTGTGAACAGCTCCTTGGGAATCATAAAAGATATTTAAGAGAAGCCTAACTTGCCATCCCAAAGGCCCAGCTAGCAAATAGTCTTGGCCTGTCACTTGCATTAGAGAAAGCTGTAGAGAAACCTAGTCCCCCAGCCCAAATTGCAGTGGTGGGCGGTGGGGAGCTGGGATGGGGTCTCAGCAGTGGCTTCGGAAAGCAATCTTTGCGGGAGGGTTGTTAGCGAGTTGTGTGGGAACAGATTGCATTTGTCATGCTGAGGCATTTAGCCTCCATATGCAGTCCAGTGTTTTTAGCTTTGCTCCGTGATATACTTTATGTTCTTAGCCTATTTACCTTGGAGTGGCAGGGATGAAATCACGTGATGACCATCTTTTGTTGTTGCAAAATTTAAAGAGAAGTTTTTGTAGTCAGAAAGACGTACTTATTAGCAATCTGCAAAATTCTTATCTGGATTAGCCTCGAAGGCCATGTGGCCATGAGCTTTTTCTTATAATGTCTGCTTGTTGCAGGTTCTTTGAAAGCAGCAGTGGCAGATATTCCCTTGTGGAGAGGGTGAGGATTTTTCTTAAAGTTGTATCATGCTGTTGCTTTGGCAAATCCTGCCAGATGACGATAACATAGCCTTTGGTACACAATAATCCTCCCAGGGCACATCTGGAGCCACGAGTGTGAAATGTTAACAGTTTTGGCAATTAATTCAGTGCAGTTCATTGCAGGTTACAGCAACTGGAAAATCAGTGAAGTCACAGCACAAGACACAAATAAATAAAGCTGAACTCAAAGGTAGAGATTTTAGCTGCAATATTTAAGAATATGTTAGTGCAAGCAAAACTGAAAATTGGTAATGCTGTGTGGCTGGAGTTGTCCAGAGGGCAGCTGTACGGAGCAGGAAGAAAACAGCCATGGAAACACCAGAGCTTTCCTTATAACTTAGGCTCTAATGTTGCTGCCGCTTGTGTGCACAGTTAGCTGGACGAAATTACCAGCATATAAAGTTGTACAAAATTCTGATTGAACTCATTCACACATTCCAATCACTACAACAAAAAAAAATACGTGTATTACATTGATTGTGAGATGCTTAATATATTCAATCTCAGTACGTAGAACTTCATGAGTGTATGAAATTTCAGTGTGACTTCAAATAATATACATGGACATTTGTTATTAGTTGTGTAGTATTTCCAGGAGATGATAAAGCTAAAGTGCATGCGTCAAGCAAAAAACTAAACTAGCCCAAGGTGGTAAAAATCCAGGGGAATTCAACTAAGGTCAGTGGAATTTGCATGGATTTACCTGGGTGTGAATGAGATAATCTACCTACCACAGGTGTCAAAAAGAGTAATGAAACATTTCAATGGGAAATAAGTTAAATTAGAGACTATTGCATATATTTTAGATTTCTACAATCTGCTAGATCTTTAACTTAAAAGTTTACATCTTCTAGTGGAAAAATTAATTTCTCTTTCACAAGTTCCACTTAGATTTTGTTGCTAATAAACCCAAGGATGTAAATACTATTAAGTACAAAACAGCCTGCTGCATAATTGTTTCAAAGCAATTACAGATTATATCGAGCCATTCGTTGAGCAGAAACAGTTTTTTCCAAGATACCAGCTCCCTGTACCTTGAAATTTTATTAGTCTAAGAATTTCATGCACCATATGTTGTAATACGAGACTAGCTGCAATTGAACAAACAACTTTCTGATATATAAGTGAATGATAACCTGATTTTAAATGTGTTTATCTAATGAGATAGTAACTGTAATTTACAACACATATAAAAACTCCCACTGTTACTCTTGGTGCACCTTTTGGCTAAAAAGGGTGATGCACTGAGATATGCTAATGAATATCGTCTTGGTTTTTACCAAGTCAGTAATAAAATTTGCATTTGATATTGTGCACAGTAAACTGGGTTATTAGCCTTGAAAATGAGTCTCATAAAATTTAAATATAGGCTTAAATCATATTAACTGTCCTGTAGATTTTCTGAGAGGCTTTAAAGCATTGTGTTTTCGTTCTATAGTGTTGAGAACGCAGATGTCATTTTGCCTTCAGGGGTGCCCCAAAATACGTACATATTGGAGCTTGAAGGCTGAACAGCTATTCAACCCCTTGTTCTTTCATGCTTGGGGAACTGGATGGAGTTAGAGGCCTGGGAAAATCACTATGGGAAGAAGGAAAGGAAAGGGGGAAAAAAAGTAGTGTTCCCAAGGTGTTCCTTCTTAAAGCTCATGCAAGATAAAACAGTGAGTTTAGCATCTCGCTTCTGAGCTGGGGGGTTGGGCAGCGATAACCACATTTTGGATGAAAGACATACCAAAGCGTTCGGGTGTCGGCATGATGTCTGATGACAAGGCTCAGAGGCAAATCCCACCTTGGCACTTTTATTGGTTTAGAGCAACTCCCAGAGTTCAGCAATGCTATTTCAGGTGTATAGTTATGTAGGAGATGAGAATTTGACCTCCTCCAGTGTTTTCAGTGGGGAGGAGGTACCAGAGTGACAGACCTCTGCCATGGGCAGATAAAGCTGAACTGCAACCTATTTGGAGGTGGAGTCATGAGAGAGGGAGATGGACAAAACTGAAACATGATGGTCTATCTCCAGTCAGAGATGTTTTGGGCTTGAAGCAAACCCCTGGTTCCAGCTGCAGGTCAGAGCAGGCTTTTGAGCTTGACTCTGCCAGGTGTTCAGTATTCCAGCTCACACTGAAGCTAGGGCTTAACCCTTTAAAACACGCTGCAAAACCCTATGTATATTGGGAGGGGGTGCACACAGGTAGAATCCTTCCAGGGTATGTCAGACCTTTAATTTGCTTTGTTAGCTTAATTACACATAAGGTAAAGGCTGATGTTTTCAGGGAAAGGAAGCCATTTCTTGCAACTGTTTACCCAAATACTTCATAAATGTTTGGCTCGCACACCAGTGAAATGCAGTCCTGTGTTAGATAAAGGACTATCTAACTACGGCACTACATAAGACAGGAGAGATGGTTTGCCTCTTTTTTAATCAAACTAATGTCATAGGATTTGTTAGGAACAGGGGACTTATTTCTGACCGGTTGCTATGACTCTCAGAAAAGACTTTAATCTAAAGAGGCGGTCTCTGTCCTTGTAATCTGTCTTTATTTTTCTCTGTTTCTAGCTCTTGCTTTCTCCATTGAGATCTGAAAGTGGTTCAGAAGGAGATAATTTAAAGAAACAAATAAGATTAATCCAACAGAGAGGAGCAGAGTTAGCTACAAGTGGGAGGAAGGTACTTTTTTTACCCAAGGCAGAAATGCAAATACTTTTGCTCATGGAAAGTAAGATTGACATGTAATGATATTATGGAATGCTGTATATTCATCAGGAATAAATTACTGCTCTGCAACTGGACACAGTCAGCATGCATTCTGTGCCAAAAATCTAGTGAGTACTGTTTGCTTATCAGTGCAAGGTCTTTTACTATTACTTTGCAATTGCAACTGTGATAAAATTACAGCCTAGTGACAAATGGCATTTATTATGAAATTCCAGCTCTCCTTAGTGACTGAAGATAGAGTGTTTGGGCACTGTGTAAATATTATACAAATTGCTGCAGAGCGTGGAGCCCAGACTGGGTGAACTGCTCCGAACTATTCTATGAACTTCTCCAGCAATGAATTCCAAAGGTTGATTTTTATACTTACACTTTAGTAAAGTGCAATATACTGTTTTAATATGATATTTTCTCAAGACTATATGAACACCTGAAAAGTGGTTGTGAATACCAAACAGCATACAGTACTGTGCATATTAAAGCATAGGTGTCAGAACACAGTGATTGCCTGCTCAAGGAGACCTGAAGTCCATCTTACCTCCTCTCCTTTCTGTAGCAGTGACTGGTCCTGGGTGTTTCAGAAAAGAAACCCTCTGATAAGCCATGGTAAGCGGCAGAGGCATGTGTTACCTTCAGAATAAGTCTTGTTCTGGCAGTTAGAAATCAGAGGTTGCTTAAACTTTGAAATATGAGATTGAATATCCCAACCAATCTGCTGTTCACATTAATTATTAACATCTCCAGAAATTCTTTATGACCCTATTGTGTCACTGATCCCTTTTTTAGTTTAACGTAGTCAACATTACACTTACGCAAACAGGACGGCAGTTATCTTCCTTCTGCTACTCCCTGAAGGAGCACAGTATTACAACATCAGGACCCTGCCAACGTTGCATTGGGCTTGGCTGAGTGCCAAGAGCCGAGGGCTTGAAAAGTTAAAAAAATACCAGAAAAGACAAGTGAAACATTCTGCCAAATAGGGAAAATGAAGGATTTCCTGACAGCGTAGAGAAGTTTCTCATCTAGGTGCTACACCTTTGGGCAGTTTGCATAGCACTTCCCACAGTACTCCGTCTCTGTCTGTTCCAGCGCATTACGATTTGGCAGGAGCCCGAGCTGCATTATGTAGCGTTAAAAGAGGCTGACACTTTCTTTGGCTGAGACATCTTTCCCAACTGAGGCTTCACTGCTCAGTTTAAAGAAGAGGAAACACCAGACTGTTTCCTCTTGTTTCATTCTTAATAACACAGCTCCGCAGACCGCCTAGCAGGCCCTTACTGATACAGCTAGGCAATTCGATAGTTACTTTATTGCTAGGTTTATCTAAAGTGACTGTAATGTTTCTGGATAAAAATTTTCCAGGAAAAAAATTAACTACCTCAAATTTTAACTGCATATTTTTCTTTGATTTCACTTGATTTTTATGCTCCTAGGAAATTTTTGTTTGGGAAGGGGAAAGGAGGGAAGGACTGTGGCCTAAGTCATTGACTGAAGAGTTTGGACTCCCTTTCATAATTAAAAACAGCTGAAATGGGCCCTTCATCATCATTAAGGACCCAATTGTATCATTACTGAATAAGGGATGGTGCCTAACTGGAGTGCCCCACGAGCACTGCAGCATCCAAGAATGAGAAAATCCTGTTTGCATCCCTGATCCTCCCGAAGGCTTGGGCTTGTCCTCACAGGAGAAATCCTTGCTCTTTTCCTAACAGGGACTTCTCTTTTTATACAAATATCACCCAGGAGAGGGTAGATGGGAAGAGATGTGGTTAGGTAGCAGAGAGTAGGTTTAAGGTTCCACTCACTTGCTGCCATGGTACAAAGGGAAAATAGCAACATCATTAAACCACCATTGATCTAATCCCTGTAGCAGATATTTCCTGCAGGAAAATAAAGGGACTTTTTTACCCTGGGCCAGCCAGCTGAGCCACAATGGTGTCTTTAAGTGACTTCTGACTGAATATATTGACTTGCAGAAATAGTGACATAGAGAAGTGAACATACAGAAAAAGGAAGTCTATTTAAAGAAAGATAATAAATGGAGGCAGATATCCCATGTTACAACAAGCAAGTTACTTGCTCTAGCGGGTCCTTGGTAGCAGACACTAAAATAAAGCGGCAGTGGAAATCACACACACAGAAGTTATCCTGTAGGTTTTCTTCTTGTCCTTTAGTCTATCCCTCATATATCCTTAAAAGCTGGAGGTCTTGTTCATTTTAATCCTCAACATTGGAACTCTTCTGCCTGTACTAGCATATTCTGTCCCCATTGTCACCATGAAGTGTAACAACACCAGCGCTGACAATGGCTTATTAGCTGATTTATAGGGGTAAATCAGGGGTAAATTGAGCCCTTCTTTAGAAAGCCTTGAGTTCACAATGCCAAGATATGCTGAACATAAAACTCATGTGGGCGGAAAAGAGGGATCAGAACAATACTGACACTGTGTGGAGCAAAGTTATAGACACTGTCACATAATCTCAGGAGGTCTGTGAAGAAAACACAGCATGTAGTGTGGTGGAATGGTACGTAGCACAGTATCAGCTATTGTGTTGGCTCAGAAACATGTAAGTATTTCTGTGGAAAAAAATAAAACAAAACATAAAATATTCATTTTCAGTGCAGGGGAGGATAACTTAGGGAGAGCTTTTATTAAACCCAAACTCAAGTTTCAAGTTTGATTTTATTCTTAAAAAAAGAAAACATAAAATTTGAAAGAGAGAGAAAATGTGTATTGGTTTTTTTGGATCACTTTTTTTTTTGCAAAAATTAACCATTTTAACAAATTCTAGAAATCATACTTGTTTTCATTTCAGCATTTAAGAATGTACTATATATTTAGTAACTATAAATAAAGACATATATAAATGAATTTTAGACTTATACATTTATAAATATGCATATATATAAAATAAGGCTATCCATCAGAGCAATGCATGCATCCTAGAAAGAGCCAGGCTATACTCTGAAAAGCTCTTGATGCAAAAGACAGACAAGCAATGGAGCTGAGCAGGAGAGGGAAACCACATCCTATAGTCCGTTAAAGTGACATCAAGAGCCACAATTTTTAAAGTGATAATCCATGTGCCAGTCTTACAGAAAGGCTGGCAATAAAACCAGGCTGCTTTTTTAACCTGTAACTTCACATTAGGAACTGAGGATTTCCATGCCTAAGGTTATACTGTGCTGGAAGACTTTTCTCAAAAAATTTCAGCCTGTTAGAAGCAATGAAAAAATAAGTTGTATTCATGTTACAGGAATCTTAATTTTCTAGAAATCTTTTGTTGCCATATTTTGAAGCTCTGATAACCTTCGTTGCTGTGTCGAGACTGTGGAGCACACAGAATCTGAGGCAGGTCACTGCCTGGGGACAGTGGGTAGATGCATGTGCCCAGATCCAGGAGCTGAGAAACATTCCATTGTCCAACAATAGCCTGCATGGGATTTTGCAGACAATTGTATGCCCTGTCCATAGAGAAAAGAATAACAACCAGCCTGGGAGAAGTTATTAGCCTAGGAGAAGACTTAGACTTGAGAGAGAAGTTCCTCAGACCTTCTGTAGGCACTAGTCGCTGTCAGGGCATAGCTGAATAGGAGTTTTCTTGCAGCTGGAGCCCCAGGCAGATGCAGGCTGCACGTAGGCACTAAGCTGCTCTCAATAGTCGCGTCTGCGTTCAGAGCCATAGGGAGGAGGTAGCTCCTAATTCAAGTTCAGACTTGGCTAAAGACAGGCCTGGAGGGCGAAGGAATGACAAGGAGTGGAGATAGGACAGAGGCATGGAAGAAAGGGGATTATGAAAAAAAGTTGCAACGAGCGCTTGGATAAGGGACATGGGGAGGAAGACTGAGACTGCAGCCAGTGGGAACAGTGAATAAGGGCAGAAGAGGAAGGAAATGACTGGAGACCAAGATACGGTGGGGAACCAACTGAGGGAACAAGGTTGTTGGACAGATTGGAAGGGTGATACGAATGAGCAGAAATGGAGACTTGCTAGGGGAGGAGAATGTGGCCTGAAATCAGGATCAAGGAAATAGGGAAGATACAGGTCAGATGGACAGAGGTTGGGAGATATGCCACAAAAGCTGCCAGGCTTAGCCAGATGGAGCAGTAGATCTCAGAGGCCAGACAGGGCCTCAACCTTCTGGAGTCATTTTGCTTCTTTGTCACCAAAAAATACCAGTGGGACTCACTGGCAGAACCTCCAGCCTCCTCTTGTGCTAAGACAAACCAAGCTGACAGTGTTACTGCTGTAGTGTACTACAGAGCTGAAACATCACATCCTAGCTGTTTCTACACAGCATGAAAATTCAGAAGAGTTCACCATGTAGTTTCTCTTGACACACAGTACTGGCATGTCCTTTCTGAACCCCACAAAAATGGTGAGACACCTCTCGTTGGCAGGGCTGGGTGAAGATTTTGCTGCTGCAACCGCTGAGCATCAGAGACCCCTCCCCCCCCGCCAATGGGAACAGTCCACTAGCTCAAGGGCTGGGGGTCTGCTTAGCTAGAGTATGGGGGGACAGGAAGCTCATCTCCTTGGCAGTATAACTGCAAGCGGCTTCGTATGCAATGAAGCAAACTGAGCAGCCACACAGTTGTTACAATACCAGTCTGTGCAGCACTGGCAGCATCTTTTTTGCAGAGTAAACTTGCTTCAGCCAAATGCAAACTAGTAGTTTGTACACAATCTGAAGAGGCAGCCTTTGTCCTGTAGATGAACAGGTTATAGAGCTCTAGCATTTGTAAATGTTTGATTAGTGTTTTAACTCAGCCATCCATGTAAAATGAGCAAACAAACCTAAACACCAAAATATTTCAAAGTATTGTTCTCTACGAACACAGCCATAGTAAGAACAGGATGCATCAGCTTGAAAGACTGCCCCTTTTATGACCTAGGACATCCTTTTCAAACTAACCAGCGCATCTTCTCTCAAGAGATGCAGGATTATTTAGCAAGCAGAGTGATCTCATGGTGTAGTCTGTAAGAGAAGCCAGAGAGAAAAGTGTGCACACATATATGCATATACACATAAGGGTTATGGATAATTTTTTTTCTGTACATTTATGTTTATTCTAGGGGATTTCTAAAAGTAGTCACACTTTTGATTTAATAGGAGAACTCTTTTGGAGGACTAAGGTAGTATAGTCAGCTCACCTGTCACTATTATGCATAAGTTCCATCTGAAAACATCAGCATTTGTGGAACTCCTTGCTTCCAGTAAGATAAGGTTTCTAGCCTAGGTGATTGCAAGAAAATATAGGAAAGTGGGAACCACTGGGCTCAAAATCCAAAAGAAAGTGAGAATAACCCATGTATCGCTTAAAAATAACCTATGATTTAAATAAATTGTATATCTGTGTGGGTTTAACTGATGCTGTGTCAGTACCTGGGGTGATGTGCAATGGACTCTCTTTTATCCCCTCACTATTTAGACAGCATTCATAATTCATGATGTCAGTCTGGCCTAGGAGCTGAGCTGAGCTCTGGGCATCCAGACTGGGTGCCCTGGATCCTGCCGCATCAGGGAATCTCCTTGTGGGGCAGCGTGGGTGAGGCTGCTCAGCTGGCTGAGTGCTTCTGCAGAGCCTTTGCAAGGAGGCTGGCTAGGAATGCCCTCGCACCCATCAGTCCAAAGGGATGATCTGGACAACTATAGCAGCTGCCAAACAGATGTTTGCAGGGACCTGTTGAGAGACTCAGTAAAAAAAATGGAAATTCCTGCAGCTGCGTAGCTTTGAAGATAAAGTCTGGTTACTCTCAGGCTGGCAAGAACCTGATTACTGATCTTACCATACCACTGCCGCTTCTCTTTGCTGCTACTCGTCTTTGCAACTAATACTGACTAAGCAGTGGATATTCTGGCTAGTTCCTTTATGCATAATAGATACCAACATTTCCTTTCCTTTTTGTGATGCATGCACAGTATGCATAGTATGATTCTCTGCATCACAGGCTTATACTGTTAGGCAATCTTGTATATCTGGAGTGTTTTTTTTAGCTAACTTGCTTGCAGACGGAGGGTGCAAAGGAGTAGCAGATCACTCACCACTGATCTTAGCCTATGGGACATTCCTTTGAAAGCCCAAGGTGGTATCTGGTATTTTTAACAGTTCAGCTACAGAGACTTAGAAAACGAGAACGGCAGTTTCCCTTTAAGCTCTCAGGATACCAAATATTACTTCATGAGGCGTATCTTCGTTGTAAACTCTATCAGAGGTTTATGAGGGATTTTTACAGAGCAGAGGATGTCATGGACAAGAGACAAATAACTCTGGATTTTGATCAAGAGCGGGCCTGGTAATCCAAAATAAATCCCTTTACTAGTGCAATCTTCTGCATGAAAAAAGGGGGAAAAAGGGAGGAGGAAGGAAAACATCCCACCATTTTTGCTGCAGAGAATAGTTTCCCATATGTTATAATAAAATATTAATTAATTATAGCTTTTCTGGCACTGGCTCTGTCACCAAAGTGAAAATTTGTTTGAAAGTTTCTCTGAGACCAACTGCAGTCCAGAGCAGTCATGCTTTCCTCAGCAGTGGACCTGTTTTCTCTCCCTAGCTGCGCTCTGCATCATCTACCTCATTTGAAATGTTAACAGAAGGGACAAAAGAGATGGTCTTTAAACTGGCCCTTGCCATCTATGTGAACATAGCTACTTAGAGCACTCGCCAGGTTTTGCTGTCGACTGGTGACCAATTTAAAACCTCAAAGGGAGTAAAATAGTCAGCTGTGAAAGAACTAGGAGCTCAGCACAGCCCTAGTCTGCCTTGGCAGGGAGACGATCACTTTGGACCCTCTCTGCTGAGGGCGAAGCCTGCGAGGGAGGACAAGTGGGTCTCACCTGTGCACCTGAGGGTGCCAAACCTGCTGGAGAGAGCACAAGTGGTTGGTCTGATGCTTGCGTGGGCTTCGCTAAAGCGTAGCAAGGAGTGAGTTTCCAAATGTTTAAAAAAATCCACGTCGAGGGCGTCAGCAGGGGGTTAATGCAAGCCTGGGTTGCCACAACACTAGAGGCATTCACAGAAGAGGCCTGCAGTTGCTGCATAGGCACATTTGGCCCACGTTTCCAAAGAGGCCGTATCTGTTACTGCAGAGGAGTACACTGCCTGCCACTGTTGGGCTATTAGTATGGAAATGAGGCATGTGTGTGACAGGTGGCCTTACAACCAACACAATTAACTTTCTCCATTAGCTGAAGCACTGACAAAACAGATGCAGCATCAATAAGCACCAAAAAACCCACAAACACTGAATAGGAATGACACGTTGCACACCCCTATTATTTATAAGGAGGAACAGCATAATTTCTTCGGCACACAGCGGTGAGGAGGAGGTGATCGGTTTTTCTTCCCTGATTATGATGTTTGTTTGCTTCATTATAATTATTATTTTAATCTTGAACTTCACAGAAATGTCACCGCGGACCTTAAAGAGCTCTCAGTGATATACAATGGACTCACGAAGGTTTGTCACAGCTATGAAGTAGGAAGTGCCCAGACCCTTTTCATATAAAATAAATCAAGTTGCCTAAGACCAGATCCGGGAACTCCAGGCTCTGAACTAGAGAGAATTGCTTCCAAGCCCTTTGGTATGGTGCATTTTAGCTGCCTGTGACAACACCACCAAGGACGTTAAGGTGGAGCAGCTGTTCATATCCTTGAACTGAGTTAAAAGGGCTTGTGACTCAGCTGAAAACATGGGATTGGGGAAGATCACTCGGCATATTAGATTTCAGCAGAGGAAGCAAAGGAACATGTCATGTTGGCTTGAAAGAAAAGCAGTTAGATTTCTTAACCGAGAAATAAATTTAAACAGGGTCTTAGATGGTTTTTATTTTAAACTTTCTGAGCTTTTTTCAGTTAGGCAGTTACTCCTGACAATGGGATTGAACCACACTGGGGATTTAAATAAGAGTAACAACTTGAACTGTCTGAAACACAGAATTGTAATGTAGTAACAAAAAATTTCCATAGCAGCCTCCTAATGTCAGCTGGTGCCTCCTGAAATATTTAGAGATACACTGAGTTGCATCCTTGGCAGGTGTAAACACTCGTCGGTCCTTTGGCTCCACTGGCTTACAGTAGAGCTTTTCCCAGGTTAAATCCGTTGTAGATCCCATCCTGTACTGTCCCAGTGTAGAAATGTCCTAGAACGGAGAGTGTTAGCTGCCAGGTCACACTGACAGTGAGCTATTTCGTTATGTATAACTCCAGTTAGGAGAATGTCTGTGTAGATAAAGCATCCAGTCTATAAATCGGCCCAATATAACCATAATTAAAATTGAATGGCCTTCTTTCACTGGCCTATGAATTGATCAATTGGAGTCAAAACCACATGCCTTTTTGTTGCTTCAACATACACGGCAGTAGTGGTAAATGCATGTTCAATATGCCATTTTGATAGTCCCTTCAGGTCACAGCTGGCAATTAACATGCTCAAACCCTCGCAGCCCATGTCAGGTATGTGTTGCAAACATGAGTTTCCAGGTCTCTGAATGGTCATGAATTAAATTAAAGCTAATCTCAGTTTCAGGGGAAAAAAAAAAAACCAAGCACAGCAACCATATTTACTATGGTATTCACTGCTGTCTTCTTTAGCTTAGAGAAACTGAACATGGTTTCCTCTATCTAGTTTTTTACACCTCACCTGTGTGCGGGGACATTTTTATACTTAGATTAGATTCCCCAAGACCAATGGTATATATATGCAGCAGATAGACATTTCTGGACTTTTTATGCCAAGGTGCCAATAAAAATTGAAGAATAGTTGTAAAATGCTTCGTTTTATTAAAAGACTGTAGTACAGAACTGCTATTGGTAATATCCTCTGGGATGCTAGTCCTATACAATTTCCTTGAGGGCTTTTCATTGGGTGTGCTCGGTTTAGGATGAGATGAGAAACTGCAGTCTGGATTGTGGAGACCAGCGCTGTACGATGTACAAGCTGCATCAGGCTGGCTAACTTCTGAGGTGCTAACTTGCTTTCTGACTATCTGAATGTCTTGCAGTATCTTCAAGTGCATACAGAATTCTTCCCCAAGTACAATGCTTCTACAGTTTCTGAATTTTGCAACAAAAAAAAAGCAGTATTTCAGCCAGCTCTAAAGCAAGCCAGTGTGTATTCACAGTTATGGACAAATATTATTTTAAAAACAGAGCTGGGGTTACAGAGAGAGGTGATAGCTAGTAGTTTGCCTGGCCCTGAGCCAGGCATTATTGATGAAAACAGCTGCATTATTTGGGGAGGGCATTAGGAGGCATCTGAAATCTAGATCAAAAACCTGTTTTCCAGCTACGTTTCACAGATGTAGACTTGGAGACAGCAGAATTTTTCCTGACAGGATTTGTGAAAGGAAGGCCTACACCAGACTCACAGTGGAAAGCATGAAATCTTACCTAGAAAGAAGTAACTGTCGCTCCATAATAATTATATGAGCTGTTAATTTTATTATTTTGTGTGGTGCATACATACATACCATGAAAGACCCCACTATTAAAGTGTAGTTTAATTGACTTCACTGAATTATGGGACAATCCAAAGCACAAAAACCTACTAATCTAATCAGATGCCCTTAGATATGCCATCTCCTTATCATTTCACTGTAGAGCCCATTTCTAGCTTTGGTATGTCAGTGCCTGGACCGTCTAGCTTCATTCTAACAACCCTAATTAGTAACCCCTACCACATAAAGCTATCTGCTCTTTCCTTTTTAACACCATCTCATCTACCTGACCAGCTAATAGCTCTCAACAAGTAGGTGTTAATGAAGTGGCTTAAATGGGGGTGCCTCCAGGGAGAGCACAGTGAAGGTAGGTTGATCTTAATGGGAAATTCCCATTTTACTTCCTCACTGTGACTAAGTACTTGCAGCTGAGTGACTGATAGTGGAGGCAGAAAGCCATTTTTCTCAGATCAGGAAGCCTCTGCAGTGGTTCTGTGGCACTTCAGCTTTAGCATGGGTGGCTGGGATCTGGATGCAATCACAACTTAAATTTCATGGTTCCTCCTGTTTTCACTCACTGGCAAACATCATATGAAAGATGTGTGTTGATTAGTTCCACCTGATGGGCTTTGCCAATTTTACGGGTATGATGTCTCTGTGCAAAGACTGTACTGCTCATAGCCTTTTCAAAGGGAAAGGAGGATTATTAGAAAGCGTCCCCCTGTCCCCGCCCCCCCACCACAAAGAAAGTTTTTGTGACGTAACAGCCACTTGTTCACATGTGCATGTGGAAATACCCTTTTCAGTAAACGTTCTTAGAAAAGCAAGCAAAGAAGACAAGTGACTAGGGCAGAACCAAAAGCTACTTAGCACTGACTCAGATATAGGTAATTGTTCCCATTATTTGTCCAGCTGGAATCATAACCTTTCCTAAAAAGCTCTTTTGGTGCCAACTCATTTGCTTGTTTTGCTGCATCCCAAAGGTGTCTTTTTACTTGAGTTTGAAGAAGTCAGCAAATTTTATGGAACAGTCATCAAGCCAAGTCAGCAGGAAATATGTGGACATGGATGTGTTTGTATGTGTGCGTACCTGGCTTCTTATGTAGGTATTTAAATATCTGTAACTGTTTTTTCCCTGTTGAAAAATAAGAAGTCAGGAATTTTTTGACCTCGGAGCTAGAAACCATTGAAATGTTCTGGCTTTTTAAACAACTACATTTTAAGTAACAGAGGTTCTTAGTGACATATTTAGAATGGACTTAAGCACTCTTACTAAAAAAGGAAATCGGCTGATTATCTAAGCATATTTGACCCATAGGTAGTTTAAAACATCAAAAGTTTTATTAAGATCCTCTCCATTTCTTAGAGCTCTTATTTAACCTTTCCTATCACACTGCCTCCATGGTTAATGCTGATTTTTTTTTTACTGAGTTAGCTTATACTACAAGGAAAAATTAATTTCAGGACATATCTTCAGATTTACCTTGTTAGCATAATGGGATGAGGCACTGGCACCTTGATAAACTCTCTACATTTTGTTCTATTTGCTTTAGTCAAAAATTGACTCTGAGGAGAGAGCTATTAGGAGGTGGATGGCAGATTTCTGCCAGTCCCATTCTTCTTCTTCTGCTCTGACATTTGCTTGATTTTGTGTGTTTGGTTTCCCATCCCATAGTAAGAGGTAGAAGGGGGAGCAGAATTCTGTCTTTGCAAGAGGCTAACACTCCTCAGACGCCTTCAGAAATATTTTGTCTTGGTAATCTCTTATAATATCCTCAGACAGGTGCTGCCCTGAAGGTGCACTTCAGTGGAAGGAGCAGGTGGGTGGCAGATCTGACACAGGCCTACAGGAGACAGATGCCCTTCCGGAAAACCTGTCCTAAAGCCTCTTAAATGGATTAGATGCTTATGTGCAGGCAACTGTATTGCATCCCTTAGTCCCAGCAAGAGTCATGAGATCATGAGAATTAGAGCAGTGATTCTGCTCTTAGGTAATTAATATGAAATATAGACGCAGTCACTGACTAAAAGACAGTAAAAAAAAAAAATGGGGCTGAAGCACAGTCATAGTAAAGAATAAGATAAAAGCTTAGGTACTTTTTCCAAGGTAAGGAGAAATGGATTGCAATAAATACCAGGTAAATCCCTTCTCCTACTTGCCATAGTAAAACTTCTTCAAAGGAGACTTCTTCGATGCATAGTTAAGCTGTGGAACTTCTTGCTACAGGATGTTACAGGTACCAGAGTCTTACCTGAGATCAGAAAGCAGCTAGGCAAATTCACAGAAGAAAAAAAAACATTAAAAGCTATTATACAAGGCAATATGAGGAAATTGCTTTTGTTAAGAATCCCCTAGAGCAGCACAGAACTGCACAGTGACATAGTACTGCATTTTAGCTCTTCTATCCTTCTTTAAGCATCAGCTCTTGGTCATTCTTCTAGATGTATACTGGTCTAGATGTATCTTGGGTCTCACCCAGAACGCCCATTATTATGTTTTTGATCTGCCTTTCACAATGTTTGGATCATAATATGCATGCTGTGTTTGAGATGCATGTCTAAATCCAGGATTCCTTTGGAGAAAGAAAAAAAAAAAAGGATTATATGAGTCATGAATACAGGTGCAGAATGGTTGTGTCTCTCATACACCTCCTCCAATAGGCAGTTTTAAGGTATGGAGGTGCTCTTGAAGTTCCATTCATTTTAATCTCAGTTCGTTTAAGTTAAATTAAGTTACGGTCATGAATTATTTGTAGCTCCGGAACCAAAAAGCTTTTGGTTAATGCAGTCATTCCACTTCAGTTATGAAGTCTTCTTTGGAAACAATTGCAAGTAGGAAGAAACCAGCATCTCTGTTCCTCTTTCACTGATAACATTGTAAGATGGGCCCCACTGAAGTCCATTTAGGTACAGCTTTATAAAGCTTGGACACAGGAGGGGACAGGCAATATTCATGTAATGGTAGACAGGGGCAGTAATGGTTGTGTTTCTTTCTTTACAGCTCATTTGTGGGAAAATGCAACAGCTGAAAAACTGCTGAGCCTGAACTGGAAAACTCAGTGGGTGCCTGATCCAAAGCCTCTTGGAGTCGGCTGAAGCTTGAGGTAGCAAACAATTCTGTGTGAGGGGGCTTTGCTGGTTTGGGATAAAAATATTCAAAACGCAATTTCGAGCAGGAACATGAGGGAAGGCTTTTCTTCAATCTGCAACCTCCACTTCCTCTTCTCTCAGTTTTTATATCTTCTCTGAAACTATGGGACAGTATGTTGGATTTACAGTACCTGTGACCAAGCTACAAAACAAATGTCTGTGCACTTCAAGTATCTGAGGCTTTATTTTCTGTCATGCAAAATAAAGGGCCTGCTTAACCTCAGAAAGCAAGGGGAAAGTAAATGGAACTAATGGGAAAGGTGCATCAGTGTGACCTAACTCCATTGGTTTAACAAGGCTAAAAATGCATGACTCAATTACACAAGAGTTAGCTAATGAGGAATGGGGAAGATGTTACAGTTTAAAACAAATGGCTACTAAATGAATTGGGTGCTGCCTTTCAAATCTATGCCATTCAACAAAAACCTGGCAAGACATTTTCTTCACAGGATATGAATCATCCGAAATAAAAAAAGCAAGACTAGGGCCACCTACATTCAGAGTTTGTACAGTATGACCTTAAGGCCCAACATCTACCAGAAGTTGAGTAGCAAAAGGCCAAGCTCCACAGAATAAAAGGGCTTACATCAGTATTAAATAATTCTCTCTTAGAGATGCAAATTTCTAATTAGTTACTGTGGAAACTGTAGAGGCCTGGAAGTAAGCCCTGCACAATGAGAATGAGAGTTTACTTTTTTGATTTACTGCAGGGCTGCAGTAGTCGAGGGAGGGCTGAGAGGGGGAAATAAATTCATTGCTTTTAACATGACAACAGAATAAAGTGCAGCAGCAGAAGTGACTTTGTTTTGTGTGCTGCTGCTGCTGTTACAGATCCCAGAGGAGCTTTATGTGACATAGTCTCACTTAAAATGTCTTGCAGGAATTGTAAAATGCTTTGTTTACAAACAAGTGACTTTCTGAACACCCTCACTTGTTGCAGCCCTAGCAAAGCTCTGGGACTCTATTTTTCAAAGCAAGCAGGAGCTAGGGGTGCCTTCTTTTTGTTAGGTAACCAGACCTGAATGTCAAAGCATAGCATTTCTGAAAATCAAGTCTTCCTAACTGGACCTGTGCTGAGCACTAAAAAAGTCCCATTGGAAATTCTTTTAGGATTTTGAATTTAAACTAGACTAGAAATCGCTTGTTAATTAGTTCTTTGCCTTATTTTCTATATTTCTATTTTACTTTACTTGAATTATTTAGTTTAAAACTGTAGAATAATTACAGTTCTACAGGCATGTGGTCTGTGCGTCTCATCCTGTATGCTCTAGAGTACACAGGGAGCCAGTGGCCCCCAGTTCTTATATAAACCATCAGTATTTGAGGTGCTTCATTCCTCACACATTCAGGCACCACCACCATCTTCAGTTTTTTCAGGGTAGTGTATATTAATACGGAGCAATTGCAAACCCAAAAAGAAAATTAACACATAAACGTCTTCATGTGCCAGTAGTAACACTAGTTATTTTAGCAGGGACCAGCTCAAAGTGTGTGAGGTGATTTAGATATATTCCTTGTCAGAAATAAGTAGCATTGCTGAATATACAGCAGCTGAATTCAGGGCTGGCTGGAACAGGGAACTGAGAATACAGCAGAATATAAAATAGGGAAGGAAAGAAAAAGATATTTTGCTGTAATACCTATATAAGATGTTTTACTCTTTTGTGGTCTCCTCTCTCTGCCCCTTCTGGCTGTCAGTTAAAAGAAAACATGTTTTTTGCTTTTTTGCAGAGCTTGGGCTCGGACACAGGGCATCACTGCAGGGTCTGCTCCGACTCCTGATGCCCGCTCGTCAGCCCTCTTGTCACTGAGGACGTCCCGGCTCTGCAGGGAGCTGCGCTCAGGCAGAATTCAGAGCAACGGGGAAGGTAGGAACGGATGAGGACTGAAGTGTTGAGGGACGCTGTTAACAGTTTGTTAGTAGGAGAAAAGAGAGGGACGATCATAGACTGATGGGACTTGCTGTGAGAAGCCTCTTCTTTTGGTGCTGGTAGCTGTTTTAAAGAGATAAATCATTTCTTTTTAAACCTAGCCAAGGAAATACACCTCTCTGAGCCAGCCACAGGCAGTAGGTGTTTTACCATCTAACCAAGGAGATGTCAGCATCAGGAAGATTGAAAACACTAGTTGGCTTGGTGGATTACAGCTTGGGCCACAGCCAAAGCAAAGGATTGATACATTACTGCTTGGTAGTTGTTACAGAAGGCTAGCTTCAGCAGAGGTAGAAAGATTAGCTTAGCCATGATAAGAGAAGCACTCTTTCTCCTTGCAGGTCACAGACTGACAACTCTAAATTCATTTCATTTGGACCATGCCCTGTTTTACTTCCATCTCGATATGCTCCAGAAATTTCTGAAGCAGGGAACTGCTAACGCTGAAATGATAAGAAGCTGTCATTTTACTTTTATGCATTTTTCCAAGTATGCAGCTGAAAGCTTACGGATAACACAGACAAGGCAAAATAGGAAGCTAAGAATCACGATCCTGTGATTTGACTGTGCCATACTGCACCAGAAAAGTGAAAATACTTCAAACTGATACAGTTTTTCCTAGCATGATTCTAGATCAGCATCTATGCAGAATTTCAGGATCTGTACCCTGAGCTATTGCTACTGAATACTCTGTCCTCATGAAGGCCATCTCTAGGGCTGGAACTGATGATGTGTGGCCCACTACAGCCTCCTTACCTTTGCAGCTAGTGCAGGGATAGAATTTGCCCAGATGTGACTCTAGAATTTTGAATATAAATGGTCTGGACACCATTTTGTGGTGTGTCATGATCATTTCACAGCCATGTTCGATCCTGAATTGTTTTTTATCAGTGACCTTACCTGTCCAACCTCTTCCCTGAATTATGTATTTAGCAAACATACTGGGGCGCAGGGAGCGCTTCGGCACATTTAGGTTATCTGTAATGCTGAAGACATTCTCCGAGTGGCTCTTTTTAATGCTTCTGGCACATCACTCCTCCCAGCAGTTCTGTTACCACCCTGCCATCGTGGCCAGCATGCCATAATGGCCAATTATGAAGCGTATTCTCACTGGCCCTCAGAACGGCACCCAGAATTGTCTGTCAATCCCTTTTAATTGCTGCCAGGGACGAAGCATTTTTATAGCACTTGTTTACTTCATTGCTTCTGTATTAAGTGATTTCTTTACTACTTTGTTACTTCCTTATTCAGTGATTTGTGTTTTCACTGTAGCAAAGTACTGAGTCAGTTACACAGCCTCTCCCAAAGTTAGCTAAATAACTAAGGACCACCATTTGGGTCTCTCTAAAAATAAAAAGGCAGCCTTGCAAGATTTGTAAGTTGATGGAAAGAACAAGACATGAAAAGAAGCATTTTTCTGCATACTTTAGACTCCTCCAGAGCTTTGAAAGGCTAGTGCCAGCAGAGGTGCTCTAGCAATTCCTCAGGTCAAATGCAGCGATATTCCCAAGGAACAATCCCATCAGTCCTCCTGAGAGGCAATGAAAGTAAGGCTCTTCATGTGGGCATTCATGATGGCTTTCTCCAGATCTCTGTCCTTTACATAAGAAGGATGGAGTTCAGATTATATCACTTGTGGGGATCAAGCATCACACGAATGGGGCCATTGAGTTTTTTTCTTTCCTTAACTAAAAGCAAAATGCTATTCCTGGCTGAACAGTGCAAGTAGCTTTGAGGGCTCCTGGAGGTCTTGCTATTCACTCTTTTATGTTTATATTTGATATAAATATGATTATATTTTCTGTCTAAAATATGTGTTTGCATTCCAAATGTCACAGAAACTATTAAAACTGTCAACATCAGTTCTATCCTGGAAGTTATTAGTAAAGAATTGGTCTAAAATACTCCATATTTTTTTATACCAATCCACTGATTCAGCTGAATTGACATTTTTTTCAGAGTTTGTTCAGAGTTCAGCATTCAAATTCACAAAGTTGCTGATGGAATGAAAGTCTCTGATTAGCTGATCTCTTGGTTCCTCAAAACTTGGAGCTCCCAAAGTGCTCAGATCCTCAGCAGGTCACTTGGATGACTGGCTAGGAGCCAGAAAACCCTGGTATCTTTAGCTTTTGTCGTCTTCTGGTTTCTGTCACAGTCCAGAATTTCAAGATTCTGCATGTGTCCATCAGATGGATTACCTTGGAGCAGGGATTTGATTCCCTTTTGTTTTCTATTGGAGCAGAACCTAGATGTGAAATGAGGTTACTTTTCTCTGACAAGTTCTGCTCCAAAAAACCTGACAATATGGTTTTCCAAGTCTTATATGAACTTTGGGAAATAAATCTTCTATTCTTCCTAGACTGATGTCAGAAATAGTTTACCAAGCCATTTCTACTGAGAAATTAAAAGGAAGGAGAAGAAAGAGGTAAGGAAGAAATATAACTAAAACTCCAGGGTCATGGCCTGACAAATTAAAATTAAGTCTGCTTTCTAAAAATGGATTGGAGAAGTTTTACTTGAAAAATAGTCTTGCAGTGTTGCTGTCCTTGCGTATGTGGGGGGGTGGGGGTGCAATGGATGCAAGAAGAGAGGATCACTTCTCTCACAATGCTAATGCCTTTACTACAACTGTAGAGAGTGATTAAGAATAAAACAACATTTCAATCCATTTTCCTAAGTAACCTTCACTTAAAGAACAGAAAAAATTAAACCAAGACAATAAAACTCTGAGGCAACAGAGGAGGAGAACCGCCAGCCTGTGAAGTCCTAATGCTCATTATAGCTGGTGCATGTTTAGCTTGTAAGGAGGGCTTGGGGAGGAAAGTAATTTAAGCAAACCAACCTGGGCCGTCTTTTCATTCTTTGTCATGCACTGCTGTTGTTACCTTTAGAAATCCAGCAGTGGGGCTGGTTGTGTTCTGTTTTAGTGCCCTTCGTAAAGCATTCCCTTTTCACCAGCTCTGATGGCCCCATTGGAGTGGCCATGACAATGGATGTTCATTTTACCGCTATAAAAGGGTTTAATGATTAAAAGGCCGCACCATTGCACTCAGCCACAAAACTCATTCTTCCACTTCTGTGGAGCCCTTTGATTCAAAATGTTCTTTTGACAGGATCAAGAGTGGTTTTCATTCTGTTGGCCAGCAGAAACATCTGCATTTTTTATCCTCTGCCTCCTCCTCAGTGCACATAGTTAATGTGTAATTAATGAAACATCCCTTCTCGGAGTGGCACACAATCAGCGCAGGTCTCCCACCAACCTCGCTCCAGCTCCAGTAAAGCAGGTTTGCTTTTATATCCTTGTACTCTCATTCAGTAGTAGTAATAAACCCAGTTCCAGGCTTATCTAGCCAGCTTACATCTTAATCTTTCTTTTTTTTTTTTCCCCTCTCTCTTGCTCTCTCCTCAGGGAAAAGGGATGAAAAAAAAAAACGACTTCTCTTTCTTTGGGGTTATCCAAGCACATTGGGAGGGGGGAACCAAGCACACAGTAACATTCACAGCAAAACAGAGAGAACAAGGGGTCTAAGGAAAGACTCCACTCCTCCCTCCTTGCCCTGGAAAAAAAAAATAAAGACCTTGGTAAGTAGTCAGACAAGCTGAAAAGGCAGCTAAGGATTTCTAAGCCCTATAGGTTAAGGCCTTCAAGATCGGGGAAGTGCTTGCTCTCATTAGTGCAAGGCATCTGAAATTTAACACAAAATGCAGCAGAACAGGACTACGTCCTCCTGCCCAAGAGTAGCCCCTTCACCTACTCTTCCATTGGCGTAGTTTGGGAGGCTGCTAGCAGAGGCTGTGCTTCAGACCTCTGACATTAATGCTTTAATTACCATCAAGGCTAAAGCCACATATTGCACCGTGACTGCTGAATGTTTTGTAACCGTATTTATTTACATAAGCTTTGCTAAATGCCCAGTATTTACTAAAAGATGCCGAACAGCATAACGTTTTAACTCTTCTCAACATGCACAAACTTGGCAGAGCCATGCCCTCATCCACTCCTATTAGTCTTCATTGCCTCTGTGGCATTTGAATTATTTTACTTTATGTCATTTTCAGAGTAACTACATAGAATAGTGGAGAAATGTCCTTCTGCATATGTTCATATCTAACAAACTTTCAGCAGACATCAATATTGAGGTTACTTTAAGTGATCCAAATAGATTCAAATGAAACCTGACCCACAATCAGTTCTCAGATAAGTTCTCAGAGTCACAGTTATGTGACAGCTCTAGGGAATACTGTACTGTGAATGAGTTGCTGTAAAGAACTTCCTGCCTGGAAAAACAGGAAAATGTTATGAAAAGAAAGAGATCAAAAAGAGAAATATGTGGAGTCATGCTGCTCCTGCCTGTAATGACTTCTCCTAGACTTCATAGAGATCTTAGGTAGTGTAAAACATGTCGCAGAGAGAAGCCATCACCTTTAAGTTTAGTTAACTGTGGAACTGTTAGTCTTGACATCCTGTGGCCTTTCTGTAGCCATAACAGAGGAAGGGGAGAACGCTCTGCTCATGAGGATTTCATTTTGAGCTGAAGGTCCAGCTGCAGACGTGGTATGGAGAGAGAAGTAATGAAGAAAATTATCTGATGATTAAGAAATTCACCCCAAAAGGAAGTCAGGATCATCCCAAACTATTTAAAAATTCAGGTCTAATTCAGAAACTAGATTTCCTTGGAAGAAAAAGTTCAGAGGTAAATCACAGCACTTCCTCTCCCCTTCACCCTCCTGCAAAGGGTCACTGCCTCATGTCCCAGAATCCTGCCAACCCAGAGAAGGTAGAAGCCATAGGTTCAAGTCCTCCTCTTTCTTCAGGTGATTCATCCTCTTGCTTCACAGTTTATAGGGCCAGGCCCTAACCAGCTTGTTCCTTCTCTGTTGGAGTAGGGTGGCACTCTCCCACCAGTATAGCCTTTCCTTGGGAGGGGATCTCCAGGCAGAACTGCTGCATGGGCACAAATGCAGCTGGGGAAGCAAGCGGCACTCAGCAGACCACAACCACTTGGCTTGCCCCTGGTGTGCATGGGCACAAATGCAGCTGGGGAAGCAAGCGGCACTCAGCAGACCACAACCACTTGGCTTGCCCCTGGTGTGGGACTCTCCCATCAAATGGTGAGAAGGTTACTAGCGTTTCCCAGTTGGTGGAGCCAGGGAATTCCTGGCCCAGCTTTTCCACCTGGCTCTGGCTCCGACATCAGCGAGCTCAGCCTGAAGCACTGCCCGACGCAGTGAGAGCCTCTGGCTGGCATTCCCTTTCTGCTGCACTCCCATTCCTCTCTGCAATTAGCACTTTTGTTGTCACACTCATTGCTAAGCCACTGGAGCAGGGACTGACAGAGAAGCACAAGTGTCTCGCCTCTTCAGGTGGGACCTAAGAATCCACCTACCTTTCTCCCCAGTTGATTTTAAATGTTTAACATAACACGAGAGTGTGCCTCCTCTGAAATATATTTGTTCAGATCTGGCCCTTGCTGATTCACAGCAGAGCCATGGTCCCTCCTACCTATCAGGACATCAGTTTAACCAGCAAGCCATTTTTCAACATTCTAGGCCTGTTTTTTTTCCTATAGAAAACAAATGTGTATTTGTATTTATACACTTTTATATTTATTTTTACATATTTTATATACATATAATCTCTCCAAGATTTAATTTCAATTCAGATCAAAAGTTTTAAAAGTTTTTTTTAATGTTTTGGTTTCAACATCTGGACCAAAAATATCATTTATTTCCTTGATCCGCAATACAGGAAAGTTAGTTTCCATTAAACATTTATGTATGAGTATCAAAACAATCTAAATCAGTAACATTTACAGCTAAAAAATTCACCCAGTGGAGCAACTTAGGCCCACTTCTGAATTTCTCCTTTTGGAAGCTTTCTCTTTCTCCACATGAGGAAGAAAGGGGATGCCTCCCGAGATCATTTTTACTTCTTACCTGTGATAAATCCTTTTACTTTTTACCTATGTATAAAACATCACCCAATTTTCTACATTACACTAAGTCTGAAAAAGCACTATTGTGCCAATAAAATCAGACCAGCATAGGAAAGAGTTTCAAATATGTAACACTGCAAATATTGTCTCTCTTCTTTGGAACCACAGCTAGAGGGAAGACCTGCCTATGAAAGCTGAAGGAACTGGTGAAGGGGATTTGGTATAAAAACGGGCATGCAGCATGATATAGAACAGATCCAATGCTGTTCTTATTTGTCCCAGTTCAGTTTCAAGTAACCTCCAAGATATCAGTAGAATGATTCCATATTTCTATTCACATGCACATCTGCAGCAAGTTTCTGTTTTTGGGTAGATACTTACTTTAACACGGCCTCTATTGCAGTCAATTGTATTTGTCTACAAATGGCAGGAATCAAGATTTGGACGACAGCAAGGAGAAATAGAGTCTTGCAACACAATTTGCTGGGCCAAATTCCACATGCACAGCTCCCACTGAGATCCAAATACAGGCAACATTTGTTTCCAGATTGAGCACAGAATGTGTCTCTATTGTTATTGAAATAGAAAAGGGCATGAGCTTTTGAATATTATTCCACTGGTGAGACTTTCCAGCTGAACCTATGACCAGGGATCAGAAATAATTTCAGTAAATAATTATTTTCTACTTCTTAAAGCGGTGCATGTTGTAATACAAGGACTCGGATACAGCAGATTGCTAAAAATAGGCAAACTTGCTGTCAGTAAACTTTGCTCAGGAGTGTTGCCTGCAGCTGTGCTTACATAAATGGCTTCCTACTTCTTAAAAAGGAAGCATGGCCTTCTGATCCTGTGTGACAGGAAGACTAGTATTCTGGAAGGGCCTCGAACAATTGCTACAGTCACTGAGCTGCACTGCAATTTATTTGAATTCTCGTTGGAGACTGAGAAGTCCAAGTTAGCTTACCAGAGCATTCAGAGAAAAGGGGCTTCAAAGAGAACTTTTTACCCTTGATTCCAAAGTGTAAGTGAGTATGGAAAGAGTATAATGTTTGCTGTTGGGATTAGCCTCCTACTGCGTCAGCTACATATGAACACACTGAAAACTGGCGGCATGCAAGGGGAAACCTCTCAGCTTTCTGCGGCTGAACTAAACCCAGGGAAGATTTCCAAGCACCAGAGCAGAAGGTGTGTGAACCTCATTATCTTCTCCTAGCATAGAAAAAGAACAAAGCAAAAATCACATTGAAAGGGGTGAAACCAAAAGGCAACACAGAATGGAAAACATTCCCCATTTTTAATTGGTGTAAGAAAACCCTTAGTATTATTGGGGGCTGCTTAAAGAAACTTGTTGCACAACTACATGCAAAGCTAACAGAACAACAAGTTAGAATATGTGCTTTAAGGAAAAAGGTAATTCAGATTAAAAATATGTTAGAGGATTTTTTGTTCCATAAGGAAGTAGTAAAACAAAGAGCCCCATCTACTAGCTGGCAGGCTGTGTCCTCAGCTTTAGGAAAGACTAGTGTCACGCTGTACCAGTTTTTGCTTATGCAGACTATTCAAACACAACACCAAATCAAGAATCTCTCTGCTCAGTATGATCTCAAGGTTCTTCACTCCCCTCTAGCTTCTGTTATGTCCTTTCCCTCACATAGGAGCTTATCCAAGAGCCTTTTGTATTTCCAGTTCTAAGAGCCAATTTTGACTTCTCAGGGTATCTGCCAGAGAGATACATCCACACAGGGAACAAGATTGCTATACTGTTGGTTTAGTAATTTATCTCTCTATAATATTCACAGACCAAGTGAGAGGTCTAAGTTCTTCAGACCAGGCCTGGGGATGCACCACCAGATAGGAGGAGCAAAAGCCAAAATGCTAAACAGGAATTTGCCTAAGGTAGCTTATGGCAATGCTGAGAAGAGAAGTGGAGCTAGGCACCTTGTACCTCCTCCATCGTCAGAGGGGACTGAGGGCATATGTCCTTCTGATGCCAACAGTTTCCCATGTGGAGCCATCAAATAGAAACCAATTCGCCTGAGGAAATGAGAATGGCCAAGAGAAACACTACCAGACCCTTAAGCAGAAACGGCAGTGAGCTCAGTGCTGCAAAGCAAATGGGAGCAGCAGCAAGTGAGAGAGAAGTGCAAGAGCTATTCCAGCTCCCTTTGCCAATACTGGCAGAGAAAGCATGTGGTGCTGTGCAGTTAGACGGGAGGCCATAAACTGGTTGTAAGAGAGGAAATTTCACTGAGGGCTGATTTAAGCATATGCGGGCTATGGGTACAGTTAGGGAAACTTTAGCAACACAGGTTGTACTTTTTAATTTTTAATCTGAGCTTCTGATTGAAATGAATATGAATCTCCAAATGAAACTTAGCTAAAAGGGTAAAAACTGCCACTCCATGTCAGTTAACTACAAATGAAAGCCTTTGAACATTGCCATCTAACCTATGATTTTCTGACAAATTGTTTTCTAAAGAGTCAGTTTAAATACGGATCTAACTGTAGCCTAGCTTGCAGACTAAATAGCAGTTAACTCCCCAGATCTCATGCTGAGAGTACAGGTGATGCCACTCTGGAGAAAAACAGAGAGAATGAAAAATACATTCACATATTGCTAAGTTGCCAAGAAAAAGTTGCTAAGAAACAGAATTTTGTATCTACTTCTTCAAGCTGAGGTGGAGAAGTACATTTTGAATCAGGAAACTGACACTGGCATTATACTAGCAGTGACAATGCTGTTTAAACCACCTCTATCTTCTCTTCAAATTTTCTTTACACCTCTAATCCCACCCTAATCTGTCCCCTCTTGTGTCAACATAATGATTTGTGTGGCACTGTAGGAAATGACACCATTAATTAATCTAGTTGAAAAATAACACAGCAAAAAAAAAAGAAAATAACCTTTTATTTCTCACCCAGATCAATTTCTTGACATGGTTTGCTGTAGGGGTCATGTGAACAGCTGTGTTGGCGTAGTGGAGGAAGTGAAGTAGGAGTAAGAATCAAATAAATCAAGAATGATATCAAAAAGTGGCTCATGTAACCATAGACTGAAGAACTACATTTTATAAAAACAGATTTGATAGAAAAACAAGAGAAAATTGCATTTCAGTGCCTTGCATCTGGCCCTCTCCACTTCTTCAAATGGAGATGCATCACTCAAGTAGTTGTTAAGAGAAATTTGAAATAATATATGTATTTACAATTCTGAAATGTGAGACAGCCATGTTGCTCAGGGCTGCAAGGTTCTGTCACTTGTCTGGAACTCCTGGAGATTTAGTGGTACTTCTGGTAACCGCTGTGTCTGTCACCTCCCCGTCTGCCTTTCTCAGTCTGGGGATGTGAGCTCTAGAGCAATCACAACATGCTGTCCAATGACCATTTTTTTCTGTGCAACGTAGTTTGCCTAATGCAGGGCAGAAGAAATGGATGGCTTAATTCAGCAAAGGTATTTGCTGAACGCAATCAGACTCTTGCATCCCTTCTACTACTTGCATTAAGCAATGCAACTACAGCAATCTAGTTGTCCATGATGGTTTTTTTTTTTTGCAATTGCAATTCTTGCAGACCTTTTAGGAGTGCCTATTGTGGAAGGACAGCAGGTAGAGCTACCAGACCAGTGGTACCCTCTATTTTAAAACAGAAGCTCAGGAGAACTGGGGATTAGCAGAGAATAAGCTTTGATGACAAAGTCCTAGAAACAATAGCAGTTACATGCAGTTGTTTCCTGGCACGACTGAGAAGAATAACTTGTTTTAAACATAGCACAGCTTTGGTTGCCCTGTCCCACTTGTGCCCAGAATAAGCATCCCCTTGAAATGCATATATCTGTAAGGTTCATCTTGCCATTGTGAGTTCAAAGGCCTGATTTAGTAGTTCTTTTTTTTTGAAAATCTAGCTGCTTGTATACTCATTTAAAATGTTGATTGCCTTTCCTTGACGGTTTGGCTTGAGAAACATGCTGTGGAATTTAAATTCACTCCCCCCTCATGCTAATGTTGACATTATTTGTGTGTAAACACATTACATACGATAGCAGAAATGTAAATGAGATTTCAATGTTGAACTGATTTATAAACAGCCAGTCTCTTAATTTATTGAAGTCTGCCTTGTGCCCTGTTTGCACGTGATTAGCAGCATATACCATACATAGGATGCCCTTCCGTAACATGTTCAGAAAGGAGAAATGCAAAATATATACCATTATAGCACCAAAAGAAGATCTTATTGAGCTTCAAGATACTTTGAAACATGTAATTACTAACTTAACTCTGCCTGTGAACTTGTCCTCATTAACTTCGTAATTAGCAAGATCTTGTTTGATCTTGGAGTTCATTAGACATTGCAGCTGGAAGATTGTTTCAGTTTTAACACATCAAAATAGACAATTAAAGTGACAATAAAGAATCAATATCACTTCCCTGTTTCTTAGATTTTTCTAAGGTTGTAGTGTGCCTAATTAAATTTTGTTTGAAACCATGAGAAATTAAAAAGTAATGCTGTCATATTTATTTTGGATTAACAGGCTATTCAAAAGGCTATTTGAAATATGCTCTGGGACATACTTTCTACCTGCATTATGAGAAAACGGATGGGATGATTTTCAGATTAAGCTGCAGACAACTGGAGACTTGAGAAGACAATACCCTCATGCTCCCTGTGCTGCCTGGGGCATATACAAATCCCCTTCCCTCCTTTTATTTTGCACAAGACAACTGTAGAACTGGCATAGTCAGTGCTGAGCATGTCTGTAGAACAGTGACACCTGAACTCAGGTCATGACAGGGCTCCTTCCTCCTGTGCTTTCCCTGTAAGAGACCTGCTGGGATCCTCTTAAACACAAATGATTCTCTGGTTGTTATCACAGCCTTGAAAGCAACGTAAACTAAAGCAAGCAAAGAGTGATCTGTGCTCAGAAACTCCAGATTCAGGTGGACTTGATTCTGCCTTCTCTTAATCTTCTCTTTGACAAGTCTCCAAAATTGTAATACATTTCTGCATCTCCATTTTTCAATGACAAAAGTGAGGCTCTGAGTCCTCATACTGGAATAATATGTAGGAAAGCACAATGAAATTTCCCACATAATGAAATGCAATAATATTCTAAACAAGATTAGCAAGACTCAACATCCTGCTTCTACATACGTACTTTTGCCTCAGTCCTTCATCGTTTTCATTTAATAAGCACAGTTAACTGAAGACACAAATCATGTCACTGAGGGAGAAATGGATAATGAAGGACCACCGAAGCACTAATCCAACTAATCTTGCCTTTGGCTCTTGAATTTCTATAGATCCCAACAGTACATATTAAGTTCCACATTCACCCAGTTGATTTCAATGTTTCTTTTAGCCTACAGGGTGCTACATCTTTTCATTGTGTTTGCGACCATTTGAAACTAATTTGTTTTAAAGCTATTAATATTCTTCATTGATTTAAACTGAAACAGACTGCAGTTGTTGGCATTTGGGGCAGATGATAGAAATAGGGTCAGATCCCTGGCTGGTGTGAACCTATTAAGAAAACAAAATGACAATGAGGATTCTAGCTTATCTAACCTGGATATAATGCCCACGTTTTATGACTGTATCAGGAAAAAATTTGCCCTCCATGAACATTAATGTGCCAAGATGACTGTATACAAACAAGGATAACAACATCTAGGCTTGATTTTCCTCATTTCAGTACATTCAGATGAGCATACTACAGACAAGATTGCAAATGAGGACTAGTCTAGTGGCAGCATCCCACTGCCTTGTACAACTGCACTACAGGCTAAGGCTTACCAGATTACAGCTGCGCAGTTGTACCCTTCAGGATGCTCCCAGGCATGACTCTTCATCAGCCAGCATTTGAAGCACTTCTAGAAAGGCCTTCTTAAATTTGCCTAGTTGTGCCAAAAGTCCTGTATTACCACCACTCAGTACAACACAGATTTGCCTCCAGTTAATATGACATAGCCTTGCTTGCCCCATTATTGACTGTTGCCTTGTAGCAAATGAGCCACTGGTTGGAGTCACACTGCTCCTTCAGGGCCTATCTTAGTTAGTCAGGCAGGGTGAGCAGATCTTTGGCCTTCAAAACCCAAATGCCTTCAGGGACCACACTGAGCTCCCACAAGCCAAAATTAAGTCACATCAGCTACTTCCCACATCCCCACAGGGCCTCTAACCTAGGGCCTACATGAAATCAAGAAACAGGGTCAGCACCTCAGGGTCACCTTCCCAGGTGAGGGAAGCAGTGAGAAAGAGCCCAGTACAACCCAAAAATCCCACTGTTGTTGGCCAGAGTACAGCACCTTTGCTCTCTCAGGCCCAGAGCAAGGACCTGGCCAGGCCTTTCTGGCTATGTTAATGTTGTAATATTTTAGGCATCTGGAAGCCTGCCAAAGCTGGCAAGGAGCAGTCTCCCTCTGTGACCACCCCAGACTATGCTAAAATTTGTCACCGAAAGGAAAGCCAGATCTAGACTTCAAGGCCCTGGGACAAAAACTCCACAAAACACAGGCAATATCATAAGAATCTTCTCAGATGCAATCTTCTGCAAAAGTTACTGTGTTCACATGCCAGTGGCACTTTTTCTTACCGGCATAAAACCTAATCTGAGGAAGATACATCCTATTTCATGAGTCTTATCAGTGTGGCTTTCCAGTCTGGATTAAACACCATCTATCCAGGCAGACCTTTAGGCTGATCAGGAGATAAAATTATGGAGCAATTATCTCTAAGGGAAAACCTGAACGAATGAACTCTGTGCCCAACCTGAAATTTGTTTACAGCTCTCGGCAGTCTCCAGCAGTCATTTCACACACTCAAACTGGCTTCTGCCTTATATCTGTGCAGCATAGGGTTTGTTTTGCGCCACCAAAGGCCGGCTCAGGCCCCCTCCGCCGCGCGTTTGTGCATTTGTGCTGGCTGAGACAGCGGAGAGCGCTGAGGCCTGGGCAAAAATGACCTTGAACTAGCTAGGGTGACCTCTGCGAGCTGGTGGGAGAGGCAACAGAAAGGGGCCAACAGGCATTGCCGTCTGTTGTCGAGGCTGAGGCACACCATGGTTACACACTGCCTGGTGCCATGGCACGAGCACAGGCTGAGGGCTCCATCAGCGGTGCCTCAAAATGGCTGACTGGCTTTGGCCTGGGCCCGTACAGGAGCTAGTGCAATCTGTGGCTTCTGCTCGGCAGGCCGTGTGCATGCAGCCACCCTGCTCTGGAGGGTCAGAGAGCCTAATGGTACGGACACGGGCTGCTCCCCACCCCAGGCCTCAGGGCCCCGAAACAGTCAGGGACCCATGGTGCCCGCCACCACTGAGAGACAAAATGGCGCCAGCTAGGAGAAGGAGGGGGAAATTGAAATCGGTCATCTGGGCATGCTGATTGGCTGCCTCCATGGGGGGCAGTGATGCAGTCGGTTGCTAGGCAGGCTTGGGACAGTCGGCAAGGTCAGGTTTGGCGCTGGGGGCAAAGGAGGCCTGTGGTGTCCCTGGGTGCCAGCCTAGGGCTCTGCATTGCTACGTGTGGGCATTAATATGTATGTCACCCCTCGCTCCCCAGCAGCACCTGCGGGGCGGCTGCGCGGGCCCCTCGCTGAGCGGGGAAGCTGGGCTCCCCACGCGTGTCGGGGGCAGCGCCTGCGGGGCCGTGGGCGCCGGGCGGTGGCTGCCCTCGGTGGGCCAGGGCCACGGCGGGGCACACGCAGGAAGCCTGAGAGTGTGAAAAGGGCAGTGGGGTCAGAGCCGTCCTCAACTTGCAGTCTGGACCTGAGGTGCCAGGTCAGCCCGCCGAGCTCGCTGAGGTCTGGAGGTTTGGGTGGGCATCGCCTAGAGAGCGCTGCCAGGGGACCTGCAGCAGGGTGCAGGCATTAAGCCCTCCACAGCATCAGCTGGCTTGAGGCCCGTAGGGAAAAGTTTGCTCTACGGCTGGCTGGCAGCCTGCAGCTCAGGAACCTGCTGAGCCAGAAGCGTCTATTTCTGCATGTTTCCTAGCACAGTCTCTGAGGAGTGGTTCCTTTGTGAATTTTTCTGTTTCTTATACTCCCGCAGGTTTTTGGTATGCACAACATCCTGTGGCAATGCATTCCAAAGGTTATCCATATGTTGTACGTAAATTATTTGACATAAATGAAATCAGCTAACTTATAGGGAAATTCTTTCCCTTTTCTCCTGCAGCTGGGAAGGCCAGAGACACGTAGGATACAAGCCTAAAGTAAATGAGCAAGTGAGTCGAAGTACAGTGAGTATTTTCTTTGTTCTGAACAGCTGGGTTTTGCTAAGTCTCCTCCTGTGCCAGCCTGTAAGACAACGCACCAACGAAACTGGTGCAGAGGCAGTGCTGTGCAACACCAGCTGCACGGAGGACAGCACTGCTGAAATCAGGTGAGAGCATGTATGCAGTATCAAAGGTGTCCCTTAAATTCTGAGACTGAGAATGTTTCCTCGCATGAACAGTGTTTCTCTTGCAAGCAGTTATACCAAGTTTACATAGCCCCACCATCACTAGACTTAACTAGTGCTTTAATCTCCGCCCATTTTATTCCACATGTATTCCAATACACACTACATTTCCTGCCTCATTTTCCTTTACTGAAGTGGCTTTAGCCTGTCGTGGGGTTTTGCTTAGCATCTTTCCAGGAGAGAATCATATTGCTCTATCCATGCAAAGTTAAGGATCTAGCCTTATCTTCTGTCCCTGTGACATTCGAGAGGTTCATATGCCCCAAAAATGGACTTCTAGATCCTCAGGCTGATTTTGGGATGCTTTATACTATCTCTAAACAGCAGGTTAATTTCAGCTGACACTTATTTATGAAAGCAGAAAGTCTGGTGAGGTAATAAAAAAGCCAACTCCTGGAGAATTTATAGCCTTAGATTTTCTTACCTAACATAGTTTTATCTAGAGATTTATTGAGCAAAATAAAGATTTGGCTGGCAAATAACATTATCAATTTCTCTATAATTTAAAATCTTTTGAAAGCATAAGCAAAAAAAAAAACCAGATTAATTTTCTTGTATAATATCTACTGTGGGGTATAAACATGCTTTATTCAGTGGCCAGCCAAGAAAGTGTAAATTAGTTGTCTGATCTTTGGGAAATGCACATGTCTGAATTATATGACCTGTATATTTGGAAAACCTGTAGGGTCTGTGTAAGTATCCAGGTGAATGTGAATTGTAAGTAACAGCTGGTTACTGAACTCTGAGGTTTCAGTGTTGAGTAATAAGCCCACTTTCCCTGTAAACAACATGAAAACTTCCCTTGTCTCAGTCTATTCTATTACTTATGTATGTTTAGATGTTTAGATTTGAAGTCTGAAATCAGTTTCCAGAGAGCTGAATGAATACAAGTGATCGCTTGTAAACTGACTTCTCCGTTGCCTTGTTAGTGTTTGGCAAAGACATCTGCTTACACGGCCTGATTCTCACTTGTGCTCAGAGTAAAAGGGTCGTCACTAAGACTGAGAGTCAGACCTTTGCCTGGGGCTGAGATCCCAATCCCCTCCATATCTTTGTGTCCAGAGTAGGAGCGATAGCCCACAATTCCATCAACAAATCTGCCTTTCAGAGCAGCGAGGTTGGGAAATAATGAAGTCAGCACATTAGTGCCTAGCCTGCTGAGCTCACACTGCTGAAAGCTGCCGGTGGGTGAATTTCCCAGCATTTGGAAACTTTGTCTCAGTTCTGTGGGTTTGCTCAAGTGTGCGATGGCTGTTTGCAAGGGAGCTTTCCTGCTGGGTGGGTTTGCTTTCCTCCTAGCAGCTCAGAAAAGGTGAGAGATCTCCTTCATAGCTTCCCTGCCCCCACTGCTGCCCCTCGCTCACCCCACAAAGACAATGCTTTCTCCAGCAGGTCCCCTCTGCTAGGGAGCTTTTCCCTCTCCCAACTCCCACACTGGGACATTTTTCCACATTTCCAGGATTATGGCCACTTTCACTTAGATCTATGTGTGTTGCCTCCACATACAAAGAAGCACTTGGGGACGGGATTAGTAGGATTAGAAGAGATTCACATATGTCCAGTTCAAGCAATTGGTATTCAAAGCTTTACACTTTCTAATGCCACCAAGAGAGAGAAAAGGAGCTGAGCGCTGGCTTTGCATTTCAGCACCTTCCTGAGAGGGACAGTGCTTTTTTATCAGTGTTTAAAGCTGTGGTTTCTGAGGATAAACAAATTCTTCCCTCTGTTTAATCCAGCATGATGCAGCACCAGCAACCCCTTGCCACAAGCTCTTTTGCTTCAGTAACACTGGTGGGTCTCTATAGTATAGCCCACTCAATCGTGCACTGACAAGAAGACAGAAGTATCATAATTTTCCTGGTTTTCATTTTAGAAGTTCATTCTATGAACTTCTAGCAATCTCTGCTCAGGTTTGGTACATAAACAAAGGCCCTCTCTTGTGCAATGTTTTACAACTATTTCTTTTCTGTTGTCTGAAGAAAAGGAAGCATGACTGGTTTTAGAACATAAAGGCATGATCCTATAAAATTCTCCTATTCTCCCTTTGCTCACACTAAGTTAAACTACTCACATGTGTAAGTAAACTATTCATGTGGACAAAGTAATGCCTTAAGATTAAGCAAGTGTTTTAGGCATTTCCTAAAAAGCAATAGAAAAATCTATGATTTCCTCTTCCATTTTTGATAGACCTTCTTCATTGCCTTTAGGGCAATGACAGTGGTAATTTCCTGATAGTAAAAGCACAGTCTTTGTTACATAGTTTGCATGTTGGCAATCACTGCAATAGTAAACAAATCGTATTGTTTAAAAATGAAGAGGAAGGTTTTAATATCAGTCAAAGTAACAAACCTCTCTACAATTGAGTGAGAGATTTTTGGATCAGAGCAGGTGGAATTTTTTTAATACATTCATCCAATAATTAATTAATTCATTCTTTTGTTCAGTTAGTTTCTGCTCACTAGGATAAAAGCTCTTGTGGAATACTATATTGTTTGCTATGACTTAGAAGAGGCAGGAGCATATATACCCAGATGAAAGAAAATAATTCTTTTCATACCATGCAGAATATCTTTTTTTTTTTTTGAGATAAGTGTGTCTTTTTTTTACAATTTTCAGCCCAGGAATGAAAATTCAGAGTATGTCAAGTAGGCTGAAGGAGACTGAATTTCTGCTAAAATATTATAGATGCTTTCTTAATTATTTCTATTTGATTTTATTTTTAAAAGGCATTGAGTTCTGCGAGAGTATTATCTGCAGTCAGTATGTTTGATAGTAATCTACTAATACCACCAGTAAGTCAGCTCAGTAGATCTTTATTCTCATGAGTAAGATGGGCAAGTTTGAACTAATATTTTGTTAATTTGCCATTTTTGCAACTCCAAGGTTTATCTAAGTGTGACTTCAGATAAAAAATATATGGGGAAGAGTACCATGAATGCCCAGATTAAAGGAGATAAGTGTTGGAGTTCTGGTGATTTTGATAATCTACAAAATTTTGCAGTGCCCAAATTACAGTATGGGATTTGAGACGGGTGGAAACCATTAAAAGTGGGGAGAATATCAGGTCTGTATATGTGTCCCAAATCTCCAGGGAGTCCAGGGCAGTTCACATACACTAATAATGCAAGACTAGTCTTCCGCAGTTTAGCGAGGAGGTGGCGATATTGACAGAATCCAGAGCTGCTACACATTCATCATCCATTTCAAGTACCTGCCAGTAGTGGAGAAGACATTCACTTAGTATCAAAGCCAATGTGAAGAAACGACAACTCAAAGCATACACACCTGTGACCTTCATTTTAAATAGAATATTATTTTTAGAAGTGACAAAAATATTTATTTTCTACTGCAGCTGTGGACAGCTGTCATGCAGAGCGCTAAAATTAAAAATATGTAGAACCTCTTGCTACTCTTTATCATTGCTGCTGCCCTTTCCCATCAGCTTTACCTGTCTATACAGGTAAATGAAGGTTCTTCATACCTTACTGATTTCTCCATCTTCCCTGTGCCTGCTGATCTCGCAGAACTACAAACAATAACTGTCAAGGAAAATAGCAGACCACTGATAATTACACAAGGAGACTACACTACTGATGAGTGGTTAGGATAAAATATTTATTTGCCTTTGTGTGAATTGATGTTCTGGCAATTAAGAGGCAAAGGATTTTCCTCATTTTGTGCTGGTGTCATGCCTCTCCAAAATGACATTTCTTTGTACTTGGAAGAGCCTTGGAGCTCTCCCCTGGGCAAACATACAAAATACCCAAAAGAGATGAGGGAGTGGCATAAGGGCAGCGCAAACTGCCAGTTTCCCTACGGACAAACTGGTAGATGAAAGACTGTAGCTCCCAATGTCCCGTTCTTTCCTGAGCTCCTAGCCAGTAGCATGATTACATGGCATTTCCTACTGCTGGGTAGAGTATTCAGCAGAGCTAACCTTCACCAAGGAATCATTCATTTCCCCTGATTTTCCTCTCAAAATTAGATTTGCTGACAGTATCTCAAGCCACTGAATTCCAGATGAAAGTAGTGGTTCATCAGGGAGCCTGTTAAGCCTCACACTTCGTGTGAGGAAGTGTTTTACTGATAAAGGGAAAGAGATAATGGCTTCATTCTGGACCTGGATACATGAAGCTGTTCCTACTGGACACTGAGCTTTGGTTCAGGCACAGAAGAATAACAAGAGAAATGGCTACAGAAGAACTATTAGGAAATAGTGAAGATGGCTTGCTTTTCACTCGCATATTCTTCCCACAAAAAACAATTTTACTCAGCATCAGTGGCTGAAACAAAAATGTGACCTCCCCTTAGCTGGGCTTTATGTCTATGGCTGGAATGGGCTCTTTTTAGATCTTATTATTAACATTTCACTAATCAATTTCCTTCCTGGGAAACAAATATGAAAGGGCTTGCCCCCAATTAAAGCATTTTTGTTTAAAAACTAAATGATCTCATTGGAGTAATTCAGTTCTTCCTTACAGTACTCACCGGTTCTTTATTGCAAGGAACTGCACTGGTAATTTGAATTTTAGGGGCCTGAATTCGGAGTCTGTTGAAACAGAGAGATATCAGTCAGCCTCAGGAAAGTTTGATTCTGTCCTTGGCAGGCCCCATAATAAGCAAACAAACACCACAGTTTGTCAATGTTTCAGTAATTAATAATTAACTTTTGCCATAAGCTGATGAGAAAAAGATGGTGTCAGTGGACCTGGTTTTCCTTCCTTCTCTCTGTCTCTTTTCTCTGTCTTAAGAGACAGAGATAGGTCTTTTACAATCCTCATTACCGAGCACCTGAGCACTTTCAAGCCAGCTACAAGCTCTCAGGAAACATGGGCTACCAGTATTATATCGGTACATCTGTGTATTTTCTAGTCAAGTGGCCCATTCTGATAATCCATCTTGACCTAGGCTGAAGAACCTCCAGCTCAAGAAATAGTGCTGATGGGCCCTGCACTTCCCTAGTCTCTCATGAAACAAGGGCCGTGTGCTTAGTTTTAAGCGTAGGAGGTTCCAGGGATTTTTGTCGGCTTTGTGCAAGAAACATACATTTCAGAAAGATGAGCTTTCCCTTTCTTTTTTTTCCTGCAGGTGTGGTGGGGCAATGACCATTGGCCTACACACTTCCAACACTATGCTTTCTCATGTGCCTGCTTTCTGACCATCATTCTTCTATTTGCAATTGCACTTTATGTTGTTTTGCTTCAGTGTGTTTTATTTTCCATTTATCAAAACACATCTATATTAGCAGTGCAACTACCACTAAAAATGAACTGCCTGATTTGAGCTACAACTTTAAGTAAGGTGAGATTGGAGAGTGATTCAAACTATAGAGAGGGAAAACATGATTTAAACGATGCAAAAAAAACCTTACTTCATACAGTAAAGCCTCCCTGCACCTTCAAAGTTTCAACAGCTTGACTAAAAGTAACATAGCAAGAGACTTGGAATTAACCTATAAGAAGAGCCTTACGTGTTAGCCGGGCCAGATTTTGCCATCATCGCTGGTGTTCATTAGCATCTCATTGCACATGTTGTCCCATTGATTCCAATGGAACAAACCCACACAATAGGGTTCTATTCAAGACTGGTGAAGGCAGCCCTTACGCCCATCCCCGAACACTGAGACATGGCAAAGGTTTGTGAATAGACTGCAGATAATTTTTGTTGTGTCTTCTAGAATATGTACTAGCCTATTAACAACCTGTAAATATTCACTTGAGACGTGCATTGTTTAAAATTGAGATACAAAATGAGACAAGGTTTTTTTCTTTCTCTTTAATGAGCCATCCCTGCTTTCTAATATCCAGCGGAAGAGTTATTCAATAATTTCTATGGCTTTATTTGTTTTCACTATACTGATTTTAAAAAAATGAATCTAATTAAACTTATTTCTTTTTTAGATAGCAAAATATTTGAATCTTTAGTCTTTATAACATTAATGTTTTCACTGTGGCCCAAAGATAACTTTACACAGTTGAGAAGCTTATAAAAAGGCAGCATATCCAGGATTTCTGCTGAGGAGGGTTTGCCGGTAGTCTCATGTACTCTCTGTCTCTTACTTTGTTTATAGCTGATACCTAAATAGCCTGTGTGACTTCAAAGCTAACTCAGTAACCATCGACTATCTACTAAAGCAAAGAGGGAAAGCATTCTTTAAAAGTCTGTGGACAAGTTTCTGTATTAAGCATAGGAGCTGGAGAAAGTTCATAGAGATGTAGGTGCAAACAACTGTAAGTGATGTGAGGGACAAGAAAGAAAGACAAAGAAATCTCTCCTATATGAGAATGCTAGCATTTTAGGTATGACTATTATTTGAGGACACAGAACGTAAAGGCAAAAGAGAAAATAAATACAGGCCTCCGAACAGTGTTACCACGCTTGAACGCAGTACAACCAGCCTTGATTTCAAATGAATTAACAAGTTTGTTTAAGACAAGAATGCCAGATTTAGCCCTTTCTGCATATGTGGAGAGTGCGTCACAGTCTTAGCTCTGTACACTGATGAATGCTTTCAATATTTTGGAGGTACTACAAATTTTACCAAGCATCTAAATATAAGCAATTTAGTGGATGCATATTCAACAGTACTGGCAGTTTTTTCTTCTTACATTCCAAAGATAGCAAGTTATTTCACATTTGGCTAATACCACGGCACATCTGATAGCTTTGGAAAAATTCAAACTGATTTACTATAATCTTCTAATAAAATAAAATGTAGGCTTCAGATGCACTTGCTACAGACAAAATAAGGGAATGAATTGCAAACTGTTGATTAAGGGGTTTTATTGTTTACAGAAACCAATTTCAGGCTTTGGTAACAAATGTCACGTATCAGAGGATTAACAATTTACACACCTCTAATTAGACTAATTAGTCTTTGACATTTTAAATTTGATTACTAGATTTTTCTACCTCTTTTCAGGAAGTTTTGGAAGTCTATTTAAATACAGAAAATAAAATGCCATCCTTCATCAATTGCTTCTGAAATGCCCATTAATTACCCCTCAGTTATTTTTCTGTAATGTTATATTATCCTAGGAAGCAGTTAGCTAGTATGGGCCCCATCCTGCAGTCATCTGAAGGATGACCAAAATAAGGGCTCCAGGAGCATAGTAATATAAAAGGAACTGTTCTGACTCATTCAGGCCAATGGGTTCGAAAATATATGAACAGAATCCAGACAGTGGGGAATTATCTCCAGGTTTATTTGACTGGAGAACTACAGTATTTTAGGACAGCCTTCTAATCCCTTCAGTCATAAGGGAATTTGATACTGCCCCCACCGTATGGTCAAATCTATTTCTAGAAAATAGATTTGTGATAACAAGAATTAAAATAGACTTTCAGCCTATTCACTTTGGTAATGTCAAAAGTGTCAAATGATGAGATACTATATATCTGAATTATACTGTTGGTCTAAATGCAATCCAGTAATAAATTTTGAACAAAACCAGCATGCAGTTGAGGAATCTTGGCTGTCCTCTCTTAAATAAAATGAAACACAAGCAAATTTAAGCTTTAGCTTCGAATATGATAAAGTACAATAATTTGTAGCAACATTCATCTCAGAGAGAGCTGGCTGAGAGCTGACTTTCTTCTTAAGCAGTGATCTGTGTTTTGTTCTTAGTATGAGTAACTACATTATTATGTTACTAAAATATATAACTAATTTTATACTAAAAGCACAGTTTTCAAGCACAGTCCTAATTAAATTAAAAGCAAACTGAGATAGCAAAGCCAAAACTATAGCCTTCTACTAAGCTCACAAGAAAAATACGTAATACTGATTTAATCGGTCTTTATATTATGAATCAGATCCTGAGTTGCTTGTTAATTCTCTCATACTTGTACTGCATGTGGGAAAAGTACATTACGTTTCCACACCAAACTCTATAAGAATTTAAAATTAGGCTCTGCCTTGAAGTTCATTCATTATTTAAAATCCGATAGACTATATTTAAAAACTCATAATTTCCACTGTGAGATACCTCGGAAAATCAAAGCTGTCCCATGAATTGCAAGTTGCAGTCGTGCGTTTAGACGCCGTTACGATTAAACTTTCAGTTACGCATGAATTGCGTTTCACGTCCGCGTAGGATGAGCGCGGGCAGTGCTCGGAGACCGTCTGGCAAATGATACTCCGCACACTCTGGGGAGTTTACCTTTCCCACGAAAAATACACTTCCTTCCCTCACCAAATTTCTCTCCCTTTATGAAAACAGAAGTTAAAGGGGGGGGAGGGTAATTTGACTTTGCACAGTTTAGCTGCAATTTTCTCCCTTCTCCTATTCCCCCGGTTATTGACACACTTGATTTTCTGAATCCTGGGATTTAATTTCGTTGAAATCAAGTGCGTTTTACTCCCGACCGGAGCGGGAGAGCGGCGTGCCGTGACCTCCTGAACAGCCCCGTCCGAAGCGGCCTTCGGCGGGGATCGCTGTCACTTACAAAACTTCTGCGGCACCGTCCGAGCGTGGGTGAGCGCGGGGGCGCTCAGCGCCCCGTGCGCGGACCCGCGCCCCGCTGCGTGCCCCGCGCAGGGCGGGCTGCGTCCCCGGCCCGGCAGCCAGCCTGGCTCGGGGCAGGCTCCGGGCGGCCGCGCAGGGCGGGCAGGCACCGCCGGCGGGGCCACCGCGGCCGCGTTCAGGCGGCTGGGCCGGGTCCGTGCTGCGCCCGGGAGCCGCACTGCCACGGGTACCGCTGCTGCTCCGACAGCTCTCTGCTCTTTTCCTTTTTTCCTTCTCTTCTCTTCTCTTCTCTTCTCTTCTCTTCTCTTCTCTTCTCTTCTCTTCTCTTCTCTTCTCTTCTCTTCTCTTCTCTTTTCTCTTCTCTTCTCTTCTCTTCTCTTCTCTTCTCTTCTCTTCTCTTCTCTGCCTTTCTCTCTCTCTCTCTCAATCTTCTCTGGCAAAGTTGCCTCGCCAGAAGGCAAAGGCAAGCAGCCCCGGAAAGCCGCAAAGCCCTGGACAAGGTCAGGACTCAGCAATCGCGCTGGGAGCAATGTAGCCCTTTCCGTCACGGCTTCGGGAGGGACCCCATCCCTGGCGAGCCTTCCTGTGCCCGGGATTCAACCTCGCGCTATTTTCCCAGATCTTTCCCTTGCCCTAACGCCACTCCAAACAGAGCCCCGTCCCGAGCGGAGGACGCTGCAACCGGGCAAACGGGACCCCCGCTTCCAACCAGCCACAGGGCGCTGGGGAGCAGCGACATCGCCGGGCAGGCGGGCGAGCAGAAATGGGGCCGTCACGTTGCTCCCGCTGGCGGCCTGACCTTTCCTTCTCGTCCCACCTCGGGCCAGTCCCGCCCCGCGGTGAAGCACCGGGGCCGCAGCGCAGGCCGGACGGCACCGTTCCTTATTGCTCCCTCGACGGCACCTTCTCGCCTGCCGCCTACAGCCGTCTCAGCAAGGGCCGGCTGCGGGATCCTCCAAAGCGCCGGCGGGGTGGAGGCTCCGCTGCCCCCTCGCCCCGGCCCCAGCGCGGCCACCGCCGCCCCTGTGGAGGGGAGAGGCTCCGTGGCCCTGCCGCCCCCTGCCCGCCGCCCCAAGGCACCCCGGGGGGTGCGCACCGGGCCGCGCTGCCCGCCGCCGGCCGGCACCTCCGGGCCCCGCCGGCCGGGACTGTGTCGCCTTCAAGGGCTTCGCCGTCCGCCCCGTCCACCTCCACCGCCGGAAGCCACCTGCCCTCCCCCAGTCCCGGGTTTCCAAGCCCGGTGGGGCTGCGTTTCTCCTCCGAGGGGGCAGGAGCCGTGTCACGGGCCGGAGCTGGCTCTGGCCGGGGCAGGCTGCAGCTCGGGAGGCGGGTGGGGGCCGTGCCCTCGGCGGGGCGGCCGTGCCCTCGGCGGCGCCGGGGCCGCGCTCCTCCTGCGGACGCGGCTTTTCCTCCCCCCCGCCCCCGCTCCTGCAGCACCGTCACACTTTCCTTCCGAAACGCTAACGAGCCGGGTGATGAACGGCCGATTGATTAGCCAGTAACAGGCTGTGAAGTGGCTACGCCGATAGATTTCGACGGCCTGGCTCTTTCGCCGTTTTAAATTTGGCGGCGGCGCTTGGTCGTTTATTGCAGTCCGGTGCAAACGTCCCCGGGAGGGAAAAGCGGAGAGGAGCGCCCGGGCTCCCCTCGGAGCACCCAGGGGAGCGGCTAGGCCAGAACAGACCTGGTGTGCGGAGAGGGAGCCGCCGCGGGCCGCCGGCGCCTCCCCCGTGGGAGCCCCGACGGCGCCCGGCTCCGTGAGGGGGGCAGCGGGCGCGGCGGCGGGAGTCCGCGGGGACGGGGCGGGGGCACGGGCCGGCCGCGGTTTGTCCGGCAAACGTCTCAGATAGGGAAAGAGAGGGATGGATTTACGGCTCTCGCAGCGGACGCGTGATAACCTGGAGGAGCGTTCAGTTATTTCTGTGAAACAGTCTTCTAAACAAGGGGTGATTCGCCTCGTCTCTCATTCAAGTAACTTTTCTTTTCCTTTCCTTTTCTTTCCTTTCCTTTCCTTTCCTTTCCTTTCCTTTCCTTTCCTTTCCTTTCCTTTCCTTTCCTTTCCTTTCCTTTTCTTTCCTTTTCTTTTCTTTTCTTTTCTTTTCTTTTCTTTTCTTTTCTTTTCTTTTCTTTTCTTTTCTTTTCTTTTCTTTTCTTTTCTTTTCTTTCCTCCTCTCCTTCTCACCGCGGGATCTACTGACAGTGCTGAAAATCAGAAGGCTTTAATTTTCCTCAGCAGACCAAGCACAGTCGGACTCAGCTGGATAAAAGTGTCCCTCTTTCCTCGGGGCTTGGAGACGATTTTTGAAGGAAGGAGATCACGCCAGGGAGGCTTCTTTCTCCCGGGCCCGGCCCGCCTAGTCCCGCCGGGAAACGCCGGCAGCCGTCTCTGCCTGCAGCCGGCGCGGCGCTGGGCGCCCCTGTGCCCCGCTGGTCGCAGCGGGCTGACCCGGGGCAGCTCCGGGCAGCTCCCGCCCCGTCGCGGCTGGCACCACTGACGCTCACCGCTCCGGCGCATCCCGGGGCTGGCAACACCCGAGCAAGCGCCACTCTCCTGCCGTCGGGCGCACACACGTCTCGGACAGGCTCTTCCTGCCCCCGTGGGACTCTCAGCCCCGCAGCTGGGCCGAGCCTGTCCCTCCCACGCGCTCCCGAGCCGTCCCGGCCCACACCGGGGGCAGCGGCAGCGCTGACGCCCGGCGGATGTTCAGCGCGGCCCCAAGCGCTGGGGCAGAGTCGCACCTGCTCCAGGCACCGCGCAAGCCCCGCCGGGCAGCGCCGCCGTCCGCCGGCCCCTGGTGCTCCCCCTCCTTTCCCCATCCCGCCGCCGCAGAGAGACTGTCCCGTCCAGGCGACAGCCGCTTACTTACTGGCGCAAACACCTCTGGCTCTTTTGCAACGCTCCCCCTCGGGGCTGGCTCCCCGTCCGCCTGCGTGTGTCCAGGGCTTGAAGGCAGCCTCTCGGTCCCCTCGGCGGCGGGCTCCGGTAGCCCCCCCGCCTCCCCCCGCCCCTCCGGCAGCTCCGCTCCCCGCGGGGCGAGCGAGGCCCGGGGACTGCCGCCTGCCCCGGCGCTCGCCCCCCGCGGCCCCGGCGGCCCCCGCCGTCGCGGCCAGGCGCACCGGCGTGGCACCGCGCTCCGCTTCCCCGTTTATTTAAAGGGAGCCGCTCGCCCACAGGGAGGCGGGTTTCCCAGCGCGCATCTTTCCGCGGAGGCTGTGCGCGGGCTGCCCGCGACGCTAGTTATCGCTCCTTTAAACAAAGCGGCGAGCCAGGTAGAAGCCAATTGCGAAGAGCCCGGCAAAGCGAGGGAGAGCCGGTGCCACACAAGAAACCCTAGACGGGGGGGACCGGGGGAGGGGGAGGGAAACGAAAACAAAGCGGGGAGCAGCCCCTGGAGCCGGGTACGCTGCGGGACGTGGGCGACTGATCCCCCCCCGGCGGGTAGGGGGACTTCCCCGGGCTGCTCCTGCCCGCTGCCGCCCGGGACCGGGCTTTCCCCGCCGGCCCCGCGCAGGCACACATCCCCCCGCAGCCCCTGGCCTCCCTACTGTAGACGGGATGCGGTTTTATATTGGAAATTAGGGGCAGGGGGAGGAGATGGCGTGCACACGGAGCGATGAGTGTGTGGTGTCAATCAGAGGGGTTTTGTGTCTCCTTGACTCCTGATGGTCCATGGCTGAGGTGTCCCGGGTGGCACCACAATGAATATGAATAGGGGTCCTTGCTAAATGGGACAGTCAAAGCGCACCGCCCTGAATAATGGCACGTCATCCTAACTAGACCATTATACATAGGAGGGCTCCTTTTGTCTCTGCTCTCTGCTGCAGCTCTATAAAAGCCCCTCTTTTTCAGGCTGAGGTTAGTCCAAGCATACACTAACTAGCCATCCTGTAAACAGGCTGAATAACCAAGGGGGAGAGAGAGAGAGAGGGAGAGACTGGAGAGAGAGTGGGCTGAGGGGCTTTTTTCTTCTTCCTTTAGCATTTTGAGTTTTTTGTCAAAGAGCCTGCCGTCTGTTTATTTATTTTTTGTTTCATTTTCGTTGTTTTTTAACGAAGAGTTGTCTTGTTCTGCCACATCCAGAGCAGGGAAGTTTCTTGCTCAGAAGCCTGAATACAATGAATTCTGACTCCAGCTCTGTCTCCAGCAGAGCTTCCTCGCCAGACATGGATGAGATGTATCTGAGAGACCACCACCACCACCACCACCATCACCACCACCAAGACAGTCGGCTCAACTCTGTCTCCTCCACCCAGAACGACCTGGTGCAGAAGATGTCCGGGGAAGGCCTCTCCAGGACCGGCTCCAAGGCCGGAGGGGAAGGCAGCAAGTACAAAATCAAGAAGCAGCTCTCGGAGCAGGACCTGCAGCAGCTGCGGCTGAAGATCAACGGCCGGGAGCGTAAGAGGATGCACGACCTCAACCTCGCCATGGACGGGTTGCGGGAGGTGATGCCCTACGCCCACGGACCTTCCGTGCGGAAGCTCTCCAAAATTGCCACCCTCCTGCTAGCCAGAAACTATATCCTGATGCTCACGAGCTCGCTGGAGGAGATGAAGAGGCTGGTGGGGGAGATCTACGGGGGGCACCACTCCGCCTTCCACTGTGGCACGGTGGGACACTCAGCCGGGCACCCGCCGCATGCTGCCAGCGCTGTGCACCAGGTGCACCCCATCCTCGGCAGTGCCTTGTCCCTCCGCCAGCACCCCCACCTCGCTGCCCGCCTCCCTGCCGGCCCTCGGCACCATCCGGCCCCCTCACTCCTTGCTCAAGACCCCCTCGACTCCCCCGGGCCTGCAGCTGGGCAGCGGCTTCCAGCACTGGGCGGGCTTGCCGTGCCCCTGCACCATCTGCCAGGTGCCCCCCCCTCCCCACCTCTCGGCCCTCAGCGCCTCCAGCATGGCCCGCATCGCGGGGGACACCAAGGACCTGCTCAAGTGACTCGGCGCTGCCCCGCGGGCCCGGGGGGTGGCGGTGGGGCGGGGGGCTGCGGCAGGCCCCCCTCACTACCCCCTCCCGGCCGGCCCCGGCCCCTGCCCAGCCCTCGCCTCGCACGGGCTTAGTGTAGCAAGGACCTTGCAAAGGTAATGTTTTAGGCGGCTTCTGGGGCGGCGTTTTCTTATTACGCTAAAACGAAACAAACAAACAAATAAACAAATCCCAGCTGTAAAAAGAATAATAATAATGCCGCTCGTGGTAATAAAATGTAAATATTTCCTTTAAATGGATGAGAAAAAAAGACATGGTTGTCATTGTAGTGTTCGCAGCTACTCAGAGACGATGAGATCGGTTTGGGGCTTCTTCTTCTTTTCCGGGATTTTCCTTTCTTTTCTTTTTGAACGGCAACATCTCAAAAATCTTTTTTCTGCTCCAAACCGGGGTCTGGAAGCATAGTGGAGTCCCGATGTAGCTCAAAAAGAGTGCATGCATGCTTCTAACTGAATCTTCTTAAACGTGTTGTACAGGCAATGATGCAGTTTTCCTTGTAACAAGGACTTCATAGTGAATTTACTAAAGTTTATTTCAGACTTGGCTGCGATGCGGTTTTGTTTGCAGTTCTTCTTCTTCTTCCCTCTGTGTCTGCTTGAAGTAAAAAAAAAAAGAGAGGGAAACTGTGCAAAATACAACACAACCGTCCTCCAGGTCTGTTTTGCCAAATCTTCATCTCCTGCTCTTAGTGGAGTGTACTAGTTCAGCTGGCTGGGGTCCTCGTCGCTTATTTCCCTTGTTGGCTTTGGTTTTGTTCTGTTAGCTTTTATTTTCCTTTCGTTTTTCTTTCTTTTCTTTTCTTTTCTTTTCTTTTCTTTTCTTTTCTTTTCTTTTCTTTTCTTTTCTTTTCTTTTCTTTTCTTTTCTTTTTCTCCTTTTTTTTTTTTTTTTTTTTGCATGCGGGGTCTGCTCTTTCCAGATCGGTGACTTGTATTACTAAATCGGAATTTTTTGGTGTTTATTTCTTTTTCGGTATGTTTTTCCGGGCATTTGCTTGAAAAACTGCTATTATTAATTCCTTTTGTTTATTTTTGGTTAGGGCCTGAAAGACAACACCGTGTCTTTATTTTTTATATATTCTTGATAACTATCGATATATTTATTATTGACCAGTGTTTCTGGGTGAGATTTCCAAATAAAAAAATGAAATACAAGCTGCTGGTTTCGCCTTTGTCTGGGACTATAAACTGAGAAAAGGATACGTATTTGATAGCTTTGGGTTTCGCTGTGACTTTTCTGAGCCAGCTGGAGGAGGCTGGTAAATCTACTTGTGTGGCTCACGAGTCACACTGCCTTGGAAATAGCAATAAAAACGAAAGCAATTGTCCAAACGTCCCTGTGTGTGTGTAAGTGCGTTCTTTGAATTATAGGGCTCTCTCTTTTTTATATAGTGCTGGAAGTACGTATGAATTCAGAAACTAATGGCCATCAGGCGATTGCTAAGCGGCAGGAAGGACGGGCCGCAGTCAGAGCTGGTGCAAAAGGGGACAGACGCGTTTATAACTAAAAAGGGGCAACAACTTTTTTTCTGGACATCCAGCTGTCAGAGCTCTTCCAGGAGGGAAATCGAAGCCTGAAAATAACTGTAAAAGTGAACAGTTCCGCGACGGGGCGCGATACTCCGCGAGCAAAACGGTGCTCAGCAAGAGCAGGAGAGGATGCTCCCTAGGGAAGCGGTCCCTGCTGCTGGACCCCGCGGTGCAAGCGAGATCCCCCGGGACGCGGCCCCGCTCGCTACTTCCCAGCGGACGGGCTGCCCGGCCCCCAGGGCAGATGCAGAGGAGAAAGGGTCCTGCTGCTGAGCCAGCAGCAATTCCCGGTTTGGCAGGGGAGAAGCTGTCCTCCGGAGCCAAGGGACTGTGGACAGACCGAGGAGAAGCAGTGCTTTTGCAGGGGCTTATTTCCACCGGGTTTAGGCAGGCAAATGGGGGACGGTTCCCCCTTGGTGATTCGTGCTGCCGAGTGATGGAGGGGCTGTTGAGGAGGGACTTCAAGGAACATGGGGACCCCGACTCCCTTTCCCAGAAAGCTCAGTACTGACAGGTGAGAAGGTGGCATTTAAATCGAGATATGGGACAACTTTTCGAAGGTACCTAAGATAATCATACTGATGAACGAGCCATTGAGTATTATAACAACTAATTCATTAAGACGTAAGAATGCTTACACAATTTTTTTTTTAAAATCAGAAGGACAGCTATATTTGCCCCGAAAACATACCAAACTAACGAATCATGTTGTAAAAAGATCACTCTGTGTTCAACGAATCCTTCCAGCACCTCAACAAGATGATCGAAAACTGCTGCAGTTTTCCTTTCCTTTCCTCTCCTTTCCTCTCCTTTCCTCTCCTTTCCTCTCCTTTCCTCTCCTCTCCTCTCCTTTCCTTTCCTCTCCTTTCCTTTCCTTTCCTTTCCTTTCCTTTCCTTTCCTTTCCTTTCCTTTCCTTTCCTTTCCTTTCCTTTCCTTTCCTTTCCTTTCCTTTCCTTTCCTTTCCTTTCCTTTCCTTTCCTTTCCTTTCCTTTCCTTTCCTTTCCTTTCCTTTCCTTTCCTTTCCTTTCCTTCCTCCTTTCCATTTTCAGCTGTGCACACTCCCTCAGCCTTTCAGGAGGGTTTCCTTTCCCCGCACCCGGCCTGCCTGTCGCCCCGGAGCAGCCCTGCCGGCTCCGGCGCGGGGGGCGCAGTCCGGGCTCGGTGCGGTGCCCGGGCAGGCGGCGCGGCGGAGCGGCTCTGCCGGGATGGGACGGGACGGGCTGCGGGCTCGGTGCGGGGCGCTGGCCTCGGTCCCGCCCCCAGCTCCCCCGCCGGCCCTATACAGCCACTGGCAGAGCCCCCCCAGCCCGGCTGGCAGAGGCAGCCTGCGGCTTTGGTGGCGGAGGGGAAGGGGCCAGTTGTGGGGCTGGCGGCCCCTCTGCAGCCCCCCCGGACCGGGGGCTAATGCAGCTATGCGCAAAGCTGCGCCTCCCCCCGGCAGCAGCGGAGCCGCCGAGGGGGCTGCCTTAGGGGAGGTCTCGCCTGGCCGGAGCTGGCCCCAGCAGCTCCCGGCAGCAGCTTGCGGGGCCTGTGGCGGGACTGGGCTGTCAGGCACAGCCGAGAGCAGGCAGAAGTTTCCCTGCGTCCCAGGAGAGCCACTGGGGAGCCCGGAGGCAGGTGCCTGGGTCCTGTCCGGCCGTGGCCGAGTTACCAAAAAGCACTCCAGCTCACATACCCAAAAGCATCCCCGGGCCCCCTGCGGTCCTGGGGACCGGAGGGAGCTCTGCCTGAACCAAAGGGAGGTTTGATCGCATTTCATCCCTTCCAGCCAGCCACTACATGCAAATCCACTCCCTCCTACCTCTGGCGCTGGTGGAAAGAAGCAAAACAAGTGCCGCTGCTGCAGCTGCAAGACTCTGCCTTATTTTTCCTGTTTCCCTTAACTTCACTGCGCACCCAAAGCCCTCCGGCTCAGGGCGCTGCTCAGGGCTCATTCCCAGCCCTGGCGCTCCTAGGAAGGGTAGAGGGTGGCGCACAAAACCACTCTTTGCTTTTCCAGAGCAAAAGCCCTCAAGCAGCTGCACGGCGCAGAGCCCGGTTTTTGAGTGCCCGAGGAAGGAGCTTTAACCACGCGTCCCCGGAGCCCGCCCTGCCCCGGGCAGCTCACGGCGGCACGCCAGGATACCGGTGCGATACGAGACTTCTCGCCTCCTTGGTTTGACTTCCCGACCCTTGGAAAGGGGAAAAAGAAAAGCACATCCGCAGAGATGCCGTTTCATTCTCTTTTCCGATGCGGGAAAACCCCAAGCCACGTGAGGACGCGACCCCGTGGAAGCGCCCTCGGGGAGGTTGCCGCGTACGGAGGAGGAAACCTCTGCCAGTAAAAGAGAAAACCCAGCAGCTCCGTGTCCCGTCCCTCACTCCAGGCACCGGCGCCTCCCTCCCGCCCCGCCGGCTCGGGGGGCTCCCTGCGGCCCGGACGCGGGCTCTCCCGGGGCTTTCAGGGTCGCTCACCGGCCTCTTTCCACCGGCTGCCCCCGGTTTGCTTCCTGCCCGAGGGCTCAGGGCGCTGCCGGGCGCTGCGGTGGCCGCTCCGGCGGGGCTCTGGTCCCCCGCCCAGCTTCCTTAGGGTCTTTAAATACTGGGGAGGGAAGAGAAGAGAAGAGAAGAGAAGAGAAGAGAAGAGAAGAGAAGAGAAGAGAAGAGAAGAGAAGAGAAGAGAAGAGAAGAGAAGAGAAGAGAAGAGAAGAGAAGAGAAGAGAAGAGAAGAGAAGAGAAGAGAAGAGAGGAGAGGAGAGGAGAGGAGAGGAGAGGAGAGGAGAGGAGAGGAGAGGAGAGGAGAGGAGAGGAGAGAAGAGAAGAGAAGAGAAGAGAAGAGAAGAGAAAAGAGAAGGGAAGGGAAAGGAAGGGAAGGGAAGGAAGAGGAGAGAAGAAAAAAGAAAAAAAGAGAAAAGAAAAAAGAAACTTCCAGAGACGATTCCCACGGGGCCTTCATCTGCAGAGAAAGGAGGGAGATCTGCGGGGTTTTTGTGTGTATATTGGGGGGTGCCTCTTCCCCCTTCTCCAGAAACATTCTCAACAAATATAATAAATCCAGAGGGGAAAAGGAGGGACGAAAACCAGGGGCTGGGTAGGAAAAGGAAACTGGGAAAGATCCAATGGCAGGGAACCGTGCCCCCATCCAGGTCTTGGGGGCTCCCTGAGCCCCGGGGGAGGGGGGGTGCAGGACATGGCCAGGTGGCCTCCCCCAGCCCCACATACGGCAGTGCGCTCCAGGCTACAGCAGCACCGCATGGGCTGCCCAGCACAGGCTGCTGCTACCTGGAGAGACCATGACTTCACACTGCCAACAGGAGCATAATTTTCACCGTAGAGATAAGTAGTGTGTGTATACATACATATATATCTATATGCAAATATACTCATATACCTATGCACACACATATGTGTATGTGTAGGCATATATATGTGTGTATATACACATGCGCGTGCACGCGCACACACACACACACACACACTCACTCACTCACACTCAAGGTGAATGGTTTCTGGTTCATTCTCAGCTGTGCATCAATTAGCTTTCTGATGGGCCCCAGATCTGGGTGGGATGGAAACTGCTGCTCTCTTAGTCCCACTGGGAAGCAGTTTCCTCTCCTTTCCTAGTGCCTCCCAGTTCCCCTGGTGGGGGGGACCCCACTGCCCCCACCTCCCTGGATTCACTACAAGCTTGACACCTACCCCCTGGCCCTAGGCATTCAATTTAACTCCCTCAGTTGGATTTCTTTTCTTCTCCCTTCTCCCTTCCCACCGATTCCCCCATCTGACAAATGAGAGCCGTGCTGTCCCCTTAAGGGGCACCTTTTCCCCTGCTGCTAAATCGGGGCCTGTGAGGGGAGGTGGGGGGGGTGGCTGTGTTTTGATTAATATGGAAATAAAACGCAGAAATAGCAGCGGTACTTAGCTTCATTGCTTCAGTTTCGAGATTTATTGGCGAGGAGATAAACACTAGTCTGGGGGCTAGCTCAGTAATTCACAGTCTCCATCAGTTATTACCAAATGAGTAAATCGTTTTTCTTGAAACAGGCAGAGAAAAAAAAACAGAAAAGACCAAAAAAAAAATCTTCTTTAATAGGCTGTCATCACCTCGGGTCTGATCAAGCTGCTGCCTGCCCAGCTCTGGCGTGGGGCTGTGGCCCAGCTGCTTTGGCCAGGCCCCCCCTCTCCGATAAAACCTAAGGAATTTATCACAGATCCCTGCCTCTTAAAATGAATACATCCTGCTCTGCTTTCCCTCCAACTTTCTTTTATATCTTCCTAGGAAAACTTGTTCCTGTCCAAATGCCTCATTGAATCTTTGCAGCCTCAGACTCCCTCCTGCAGAAGGAGGTGTACAGTGATTTAAGCTGGAAAGAATTGTCACAGGATGTCATTGCACTGCTGCCAGGGAAAACAAAGGGCAAGGCTGAGAGAGGCCTGTAATCTTTTATTAGATGCAGTGATATACTTGGGGAAAATGGATCCTTTGGGGGGACACAAACCTATTCTCAACTCTGAAATGGAAACAGAGAGCCAAATGCAAGCTAAATACTAAAAGTAAGTGGACATCTTTCACAGGACTTCTGTGAAACCTAAGGGCTTGAGTTTGTTGCTTTGCATTCAGTGTCACTGGAGATGCCCTGAGACACCTGAGACATCCACACTGTGCTGGCAAAAATGACCCAGGACACTAATGTTCTTCTGGACCAGCAGCAGAGTCTGAATGGGATATCCGAGGGCATCTCAAAGGTAGTAAGTACGTACCTTTAGGCAGCTGATTTGAGCCTTATTTGTTTTGGTTCTTTACTCTTTGAAGTAATGAAGCTAGTTAGAACCAACAAAGGCTTGGGGGTCACAGGAATAAAACTGAAAGGAGTTGCTAATCTTACATCATGTAAAGGGGACAAGGAAGTTTTTAACAGAGCACTAGCTGTAGGTGTGCTCCCTCTGGCACATCCAGTCATTGCAAAATAAAAAAACACTGAACTGAAGACACTGGAAGAGTGAAAGGAAGATGCTGCAGTCTGCTAATCCCAACCAATCTCCCTTCTCTCCCCCTCCATTTCCCCCACCTAAAGTTCAAACAAAACCACAGTACAGGCTGGGGGCTGACCTGCTGGAAAGTAGCTCTGAGGAGAAGGACCTGGGAGTCCTGGTGGACAACAAGTTGACCAGGAGCCCACAATGTGCCCTTGTGGCCAAGAAGGCCAGTGGGATCCTGGGGTGCATTAGGAATAGCATTGCCAGCAGGTTGAGGGAGGTGATCCTACCCCTCTACTCAGCTCTGGTGAGGCCTCACCTGGAATGCTGTGTCCAGCTCTGGGCTCCCCAGTACAAGAGACACATGGAGCTCCTGCAGCAAGTCCAGCGGAGGGCTACAAAGATGATGAGGGGACTGGAGCATCTCTCCTATGAGGAAAGACTGAGAGAGCTGGGCCTGTTCAGCCTGGAGAAGAGAGGACTGAGGAGGAACTTGATCAATGTGTATGAGTATCTGAAGGGTATCAAGAGGATGGGGCCAGACTTTTCTCAGTGGTGCCCAGTGACAGGGTGAGAGGTAACGGGCACAAACTGAAACACAGGAAGTTCCATCCGAATAACAGGAAAAAATTCTTTCCTATGAGGGTGACAGAGCACTGGCACAGGTTACCCAGAGAGGTTGTGGAGTCTCCTTCGCTGGAGATATCCAAAAGCCACCTGGACACAATCCTGGGCAACCTGCGTGACTCTGCTTGAGCAGAGGGGTTGGATTAGATGATCTCCAGAGGTCCCTTCCAACCTCAACCATTCTGTGATTCTGTTATTCTGTGACATTAAATTAGAGCAAGCATGTAAGTGTGGCCATTACACCTGCAGGACAGTAATGTCTGGCTGAAGGGCAAAGCTTCTTAACAGCTAGTGTCATCATCTCAGATTGCATGACCAAAATCTATGCCCAGTTCCCCAGAGTGTCCCAAACTTGGAGTGAACCATCAGGACGTGATTTGATACAGCAACGGCAAAAAAACACACATCAGTGTTTTTAATTTAATCTTTCTTGTTTCCTTTTCCACGCAGTGTTGTTGATATGGACATCTTGAAAGTTTCCCTAAGTTTTGGGCTTCTGTGCACTTTGACCCAATGTGAATGATTTCTGAGTTACCTGGCAGAACACCATCAGAACCTGCCAGATAGGGCAAGAAAAAAAAACTGTGGGCAGTGTAGTAACTTCAGTATTTGTGCTGAAGACGATCTGTGGGGAGCTACAAATCAAAAAACTAATGGAATTCTTCTAGAACATGTAAAGGACTGACAACAAGAGAGATTTGTACAGAGCCTGTTTCTGATGCCATGTAAGCATGGCATGTAAGCTAGGTTAAGCAGCTAAGACTCAAATTTTAAGGCAGAGATAATGGAAGAGCAGCAGCAGACCACAAAAGCTCCTAGTTACAACAAGTAGGAACAGGAGCAGCAGCAGCAGTGTTATATCCCCCTCAATTGCAATTGAGACCAGCTAGACGAGAGGAAAGTTTATTAGTGTTTAAATATTAGTGCATATGGCTTCATGATCATTGCACAGAAATTGAATTATAATAAAGAACAGGTAGTTCCTCAAAAGGAACTTACCCTTATTTCTAATAGCAGTCATATGTAACGTTTGCAAAGGCAGCTTCAAGTACAGACCAGTCAAACACAGAATAGGGCAGGACAGGACCTGTTGTTTCTGGGTGATGTCCCATTTCCAGGGAACTTTGTCCCATGTCAGTGATATAAGTAAGGATATAGTGGTACTTTAGTTGTACACAAAGGTGCTACTTTGCTATGTTTCAGCTCCAAACTACTAGATAGCAATCTGAAAATGCATCATCTCTTTTGTATTTTTAAAAAGTGGAGAAATATTTCAGAATTAATAATAACTTATTTTTACGTAACCTGATCTTTGGCCATGTGGTGGCTGTGGGCGATCTGGCTGTGTCCCTGCCGCGCTGAAGGAGCAGCAGAAGGTCTCTGGGCCCTTCACAGAGGTGGACATGTACTGCTCCACTACTTTATTGCATTAAGTGGCACATTGTGTGTAAAAGGTTCTCCACAATGCCAAGTAGGAAACAGCACCATCCACAAAGCTGGGGCTATTTGCAACAGGCAGCTAGCTGTATTACAAAGTCTTATTGCTTTCAAAAGTCTGTCTATTGTGAAGAGGAAGAAGCCGGTTTCTGCCAGGATATAAGCCTTTCATTATAGGACTTATGGAGATAGTGTCAGATGTACGAGATTTTCCCCATACTGTGCTCAGCCAGCCAGATCTTACTGATTTCTCAGGACTCTTAGATTTCAGCAGAAGCCCTGCATTTGGCAGACAGGTGACTTGCGGCATCTACTCCTTCAGAGCACACATCAATGAGATTTTCGGTTGATGGATATGAGAACTGTATGCCTATATGTATCATAATTCTGCGTGTTCTTATTCATTCATGAAGTGTGATGGAAACAACTTGCCATTCACCTTTAACGGGTAATGCATCTTTCTGAGATGAACTGTGGCAAAGACTGGCTAATACATCTTGGGCTAAACTTGATGTCATACATGGCTGATATTAAGAGGTCTTGCATTGTTTTGTATAGCTGAAGGAAGAAGCCTATCAGCAACGCTTTAATTAAGTTTTATTTATCAGGACTCATTTGGCTCTGTTATGGGCCCTGTGTGCTGTTCTACATGAAAGTGATGACCCAAATCCTCCTCAACAATATGCATCCTACTGCATTTGGGTCCTTGTCCCAACTCCTTTTGTCTTACAATGCCCGTAGTCTGAGTGGGCTCAGCCCTGCTCCCTTCCACAGTGCTCTTGGGCATAGTCTTCATTTCTTACCGCTTCACTGAAACAGGACCATAAGACCTTGCCCGTGCTCTCCCACACCCTGAGAGTCAGCGGTGACTCCTCAGTAGCTTGGCTGCACCTTTCCCCGGTCTCCAACTTCGTGGACTTTCCAGGTTCACTTTAAGCAGATATGTTAGTTAAAGTAAGGACATTGATTTTGTAAGCATTTCAGAAACCAGATGCTCTTTACTGTAACTAGTGTAGCACACTGGTGCAGCTCTAGGCAAAATCATGCCTGCCTCTGTTTCCTCAGCACTCTCTCGCATTTGTTGGGTGTGCTGGGGTTTTCCAATTCTCAGGGCGCTCCAACATGACACACTCCTGGCTATGATCGTGGACTTCATCCCTACTGGTAAATTAAACGGTGTCACATAATGTTCCCAGGCGCAAGAACTCAATTATTTATAGAGTTAAATTGTTACAACAGTTCCTGGCATGATTTGGCTCCAGCCAACTAGCTCTCTCCTAAACATTTCCCAGGCATGATTTCAGGATAGCATAGGCCAAAGACCAATCCTAGCAGGCAATGTGCATGCAGCCATACTATCTGGAAAGCAAGAATTTAATAATGTGGACACAAGCCACTCTATGCCAATTGGCTTCAGAGCTAGAGAATGGCCACAGGCAGGTTTTATATAGATGTAGTTCTGGAGTCTTTATCCCTCTTGTATCAAGCTTTCTGCTTTTGTTCTTGGTGTCATCTCTCCCCTTCTGTCTCTCTTTAGATTACTAGAAAGATGCATTTCCTTTTTGAGCTGAGACCTTTATCAGTATTATTAAACAACCAAAGTCACCCATTAGATGATATGTTTCTAGTAGTCTTCTCTAGCTTTCTCTTCTTAGCTTTGCCCAGGAGATTGGCCACTTATACAAGATTGGTCTATCAAACAGTAACTATGAAACTGTAAAGATTATCTATTTCTAGGCTTGTGCAGTGTGCAAGAAATCCTTCCATCTTCTGCAGGTTTTACGTCAACATGGGAACAGAAGGTATCAAAGTCAGTAGAGTCCCACTTTCCACACAGACTTTTTAGTTCATAGATATACTGATATATCTATACAAATATAAATAGTTCTCAATATCAGAATTTGTCAGGTGTCCAGAGACAGACTTCCCTCACCCATCATCGCATATCCACCAAGAACAATGAATTTACAATACTACTATTCGTGCTTTTGTCACCCCCAAGTTTATGAGGAGTTGGGGCAAGCACAGGGAATTTACCCTCTATACTGTAAGTAAGTGTTATACAGCTAGGGGAACCAGTGGTCCCAGTCATAGGTTGAATGGGACTTTTAGCACATTTCCCTCAGACCAGTCCCCTCTTCCTCCCATCTGCTGAGACCAGCCAAGCTGCGCTTGGCACCTCATCCTTCACTTGTTCCGGCATATATCAACTGATCAGCCCAAAGCTATGGCCCCAGGAGAAATGTTTCCCTTCCTCTTTTTATTGTATTTCCTCAAAAAGTTGCTGTGGCTTTTTCCTCCAACTGGTGCGTTCTACGGTTTTGTCAGCACTCCATCATTTTGAGCCATAGTACCTCTTTGCTGTGTCTTTGTACCGAAACTCCCAAACTCTGACAAAGGCAAGTGGAGCACTAACTTAGTTCCCGCTGTAAGGATCAGCGCTGGTTGCTTCTTTGGCTATTGCACACATGGATGGTACCTGAGACCTCTGGGGTAAACCCTGTTTTATCAGTTTCCAGTAACACAGCAGAAGGACTGACCTCCAGCATATCCATCACCAATATTTCAGCTCCTTATCTCTTGTTTATATTGCCATGGGAGTGGCAATGTTTGGTCTGCCCCTGTGGAGATCTCAGCCTATCTGCTATCTTCCAGGGCCCCATGGTCAGCAGCTGACCCTTTCTTCGTGTTTTTCAAGTTCAGTTGCTTGAACGTCCCCTGCTCATTCCCTTACCTGGCCTCTGGATCCATCTATCTCTCTCCATGCGCAGCCCTCTTCTTCCAGCTGCAGCATCTTGTATTCCAGCCTTCACTGCTGTGGTTGTCTCACCTTGCCATTGCATCTGCTGGACCATCTGTTGAATGATGTGCAATATAAATAATTGCTAGTGACAAATAATAGCCAAGGATACCCTCTTGTAATAATATGGTGGCCTTAGCGGGCATCCTGCACTTCATATTGTCTTCTTATTTCACTCCTTAGGTTACAATTATGTGATAATAATTAGAAGGGTTTAAAGTCTTTGGGCTGTTTTATACATCGCTTTTATATTTATCCTCAGAATGTTTGCTATGATTCAATGCCCCTTGATCCCTGCTGCAGTACTTCTCTGTGATTGGAGAGACCATATAACAGGCCTTTATTCTATATTTCATCACAGTTTAATGATACCACATCAGTTGCAAGGGGTACTGGACAATTGACTTTTAAAACCAACCACACCCAACAGTTATTTACACCAGGAAAACAGCAGTTACTGATAAGAAGTGGGAATAACAGATTTGTCTACACACACCTTCAGCTGAGCTAAAAATATTTGGGCTTGCTCAACCCAGAAAAGAAAACGGGTTTTAATCCTGGTTATAGAGAAAGTGAAAATCATTCTTAATGTATCTGGTCAATGATATGCCTTTATCTGTACTGAAACCTTTAACCAGCCCATAGACACAGACCGCACAAAATGTTTTGTAGTTAATGTAATGGGCTAATATTTCATCCAAGAGCTTCCAGTAAAGTCATTGACAGCTTTGCTTAGAGGCCAGTAGCAGGACGGAAGCCTTGCGGCAAGAATCTGTCCTCTGTCTCGCCTCTTTCTGGCTACATATATGAATGATGAAAATGAATTGCTCCAAACATAGCTCTGGAGCTAGTTGATGGCACATACATATGCCAAAGTAATTTTTGAACAGTTGTAATGACTCTAATGGTGAGCATAGCTGAGTGGTATTAGAAAAGCTTTGCTTTTCACTTTCATTTCCGATTCGGTTCAGGGATGTTCACAAAACGACTACATTTGACAAAGTGCTTGTTTTATTCCCCAGCTGCCTTAGGCTAACAAGCTGACGATAGATTTTCTGTACAGATGGGATTGTTTGAGGAAAATATGCCTAGCAAGTAGGCTCACTTTTTAAGCAAAGTTATTTCAGTTTATCATGCCCACCTCTGCAGGCATGCAAGCTCCTCCCGCAAGAGGAGATGGTGGGCTCAGCTCAGGGGGAGGCTCTGAGGATGGAAAGACATGTTGGAGCTTGTCTGCTTGCTAAAGGCAGCTTCCAGCTCTTTTCTTCTGCTGGAGATGGCCTTGCACACACTGAATGAGGGTGCTCGCTACCGTAGGTTGAAGCCGGATAGGTATTTCCTAAATGCTGCATCTTATTTGTAGCCTTCCCTGGCTGGGGAGCTGCCTGTGAAAGGGCTGGCTGGCTAGTCCCCAGTCAGATCACCTTGCTCCTGTGGAGCCACTGCAGCACCTCAGCAGCAGGGACCCCAGTGGCTCTAGCCATGAAGAGGTGCTTGAGGAGCAACGTAAACAGAACTGCCTGGCCACTGCGGTGAATGAGCCCTCCAAGGGCTCTGCACCCTCTGTGCCTCTGTGCTTGATGTCGGGGCACCTCCGCAGCACCTTGCAGTCTGGTGGGGTGCAAGTGTGTAAGGCGCCTCTAATCTCAGCAATGCCACCAATTTGCTCCAAGACCTTCAGCAGGTCTTTGAAGACAGGCTAGGAAGTTCCTAGTAACTGGCTACTCAATTTATTTGGTCAACTGCAGCTTGGAAAGGCACGGAAATTGTTAGGGTGGTGCAAAATCCCATTATCACCAGCTCTGCAAACAGGTGGCATTGATCTGGAGAGGAGAAAAAGACTCCTGAAGATGCTCATCCCCCTTTTCTTCGACAGACTCATCCACACATACGATGAATGTACAGTGAGTTTCTTTTCTCCCTTTTCTAAAAGTCAGGGAGCCAGCCCCATGCATTTCTGCACGATTGTGAACAGCACTTAGCTGTTTTTGATGGGGATTTGCAGGAAAAATAAAAAGCTGGCGTGAGTTAAAACTGGCTAAACCCCACAGGACTTCAGTAGTGTTTTAAAACATATGTGAAGGGGAGGAACCATTTCTCACATGTCCTAGAGAATATAGCTGACATATGGACCATTCAAAGGAAATTGTATTCAGGCCATTGGCCACGCATGAATGGCCTAGCTTATGCAGTGGGGATGCAAGGGAAGACGGGGATCTTCTACTAGTAAGTGGGTTTTCTGAGGTAGCAAAAGCAGATGCTACAGCTTGTCTCTGTCTTGCTACAGATTGTGACCAAAGAGCAACCCTCAGGAGTATGCTGTCAAGCAAGTATGTACCAGGTGGAAGAGCTAGGCTGGGACATGGCTGTGGCCGTGGGCTGGCAGTGTCCAGGGGTCCAGCACTGCTGGGAGGCAGCCACGCTGTCCCCCTGAGCGCGAGAGTGTGGTTGGCAGGCCATGGGGATGAACGGATACCTTGAGGAGCCGGAGGGCAGCTCTACCTCCAGCACAGGGCAGGCATGGGGCAGAGGAGATGGGGACCACGGTGCTGGGATACCTCGCTGGGGACCTCCTTGCCTGCTCCGCCGGTGACCCCCTTCCCCTTCGATCGCTGCCGCTCCTCCCACATGCTAGCTTTCTCCTGGCTACCGAAAGGCCTTTTTCTCTATGCTCTAGGGCACTGCTGTAAAACTACAGGTGAGTTTTACATCTCACTCGTCTTTCTGATAAATACTTCTAAGACCCTGGAGAAACAGCTCGTAAATCTTTTTGGGCCCTGGAAAAACAAAACAAAACCAACAACAAACCGCAAGGAAGTTCAGGGAAATAAAACACTAAATCTAATTTCTTGCTTTAAAAGTGCTTTACATATATCACCACCAACCAGCATGTAAATTTTAGTCAGCGACTGGACTAGTCTTTTAAAGAAGTTGAAAAATGGCCCTGTGTCCTCAAAGGACACACCTGTTATCTGAAACAGTTTTTAACCAGCTTGTTAAGCAGCTTTGACAGATCAAAGACCCTGGACAATGGGCACAAACTTTAACAATAGTTTAGCCTTGAGCAAAAGCTTCTGTCAAAGCAAGGCTTGTGCCAGTAGTATTATGGCCTGCAATTGAAAATAAATTTTACTTGAATAAGTACCTCAGCCCGATCAGAGGCACTGCCGCCACAGAGACAAAAGCAGTTGGGGATAAGTTATTGACTCCACTGACAGCATGAATGAACTTCATTATGCCAGCCCACTCTTGGTAAATGTGTCAGGTTTTAAACTGAATTAGGTGGCAGGTGCATGGACCATTTTCCTGCCCCCCTTGAGACAGGAGAGGGCCAGTCATCACCTGATTCTGCAGACAAATGTTTAGATTTGTTTTTCTTATCACAGAGGCATAAGCGAACGCATATTTAAATCATAAGGCTTCCTTTAACCTCCCCTTCTCTCTCTCTTTCCCCTGTTGTTGGCTCTCTGCATCGCCACCACATCGCTCTGTGTCCTGGAAGGTGGTTTTTCCTCCCCTCCTCTGCATTAATTTCAACCACGTTTCTGATCTCTCTTTCTAAATATCATGGGAGTTTGCAGGATTTCACCACGCACAGCTGTGCAGTTTCTGAAGGCTATTTCTCGTCCATAGTGATGGGCTTGATGCAACTCCTCCTGAAGATGATGTACACGAGCTCACTGACTTTAACAGGATTTGGATCAAGCCCTCCCATAGCTGATACTATACGATATGTATTGACATAGAGATACTGAATTCAGACTTCCAGTGTTAGTCTCTAGAAAGGCTTTCTATAGCAAAGTGATATTTAATCCTTCCAACACTCCAATGACAAGCACCATTGTGATTTCACAAAACTGCAAGCCAGACCAGAGAGGAGTGATGTGAAATATATAAGAATATATACATGCACACATACAAAAATGCACATATAAATACAAATATATATGCCTGTGTATATGCATTTATGAATTTCACTAGAATTAAAAAAATATAATCTGCCATAATAGTTTGATAGTTCTCTGCTTTAAGATAAAACTGCAGTTTTAAAGTGCACATTTTATTTATTTTCTGTCTGCATATTTTTCTTGAAAATATTTTGTTTTATGGTCTGTCTGGGCCTACAAGGATAATGCAAGATCAGCTGAACTTCAGATACTTTGGATGCCAGCTCTCATTACTTAATCATGAGACACAGGACTGTTAAGACTCTTAAAACTGAAAGCCTCATTCTCTGACCAGAGAGGGAAGAGTTGGCACATGCCTTTGGCTGCATGCCTCATTTAAGTTAATGAGCAAGTAAAGTTCCTTCTCCCTGTAAGTAAGCTGAACACCCTTTGCCCGGAAACTTTTGGGATCTGCAGGCCTGCGCTGCTTAAAAAGAAGAACTTTTTGCTTTTGGACAGCATTTTAAAACAGAATGTCCAGTGTTTTTTGTATTTTACTCACTTAAGTGACTTTGAGAACATCTTTGTAAAACTGAGCATGTCTTTTTCACACAGGGAAGGTAAAAGACTTTGTGTTTGCCTACTTAATAGCTGTCACCAGCCTGTGAGCTTTAATAAAAATATTTAGCTCTTTTCTCCAAGGATTTGAAAATGCTGAGCAAACAATAATTAGGCCTTGTGACACTGTCATGAAGAAAAATGTTATCATTGTTTCACCAAACTGAGAACCAGTCCAGAAAAGGAGTGATGAGACTTGCCCAATGTCACAAGCAAGTTAGCAGCAGATTCACACTCCAGCAGGTGCTTTAATCATTAGATAATGCTTCACCCCCTTAACAGGACATCGCTAAAGACACATTTGGCTCAGTTCATGGGTGTATTTAGTACACCTGTTAATACTAATGTATCAAACTCTTTCTTTTTCTGGCTCTGATACAAGCGAAGCCGGGAAGTCTCACCCATGGACTCATATCAAGATGAAATGTTTCTTTCCCCCTTACACAAATTTGGAAAAGCAAAGTAGGCTTATTCTTTAGGGCTATCTAAAGACTGCTGTGTGTCAACACACAAAATCATTTCTCACAGTGGTATCACTTGCTGGATATGTTCCTTCCCTCCAACTATAGCAGATGGTGTTTCATAGTTGGTCACAAATGGCTGTCAGCGAGTGTTTGTCTGCCTGCCAGTAACCTGTAGTTTGGGGACTCCCTCGGAGAGTGTACCAGCACCGACTCTGCTCATAGCAGCATCTCAGAAAATGATCCGTCCTTTCTTGTCAGGCACAAAATTAGCCATCTCACTTTCAAACCGTTGACAAGGGGGATATGAAAGAAATCCGGGCCGTGCCAGCCCAGATGATGTTTCTCGTGCTCCGATTCCATGGAGCTAGCCCTGAAACCACAGCAAATATTTACCTCAGCCAAAAGATAGAGATTTGACACCAGCCCCCTCCTGGCGTCCGTGCTTTGCACAGTATTTCCACCACTGACTTTCCCAAGCCCGGCTTAGATTTCTCTTGGCCAGCGTTAGCTGTCAGAAGGAGATGACCTTTAGTGACATTGTCCTGTAGCAGGAAAAATCCTTTCAGTGGTTCAGGGTCCCAGTGCACCAGCCGGCTATGTCGTTGGCTTCATGTGCACAGCAAGGAGGCAGCCGGCCAGCCCGGCTGTCCGCTGCGGCTGTGGCCCCGCACCAGCAGCAGTGAGCAGGGGGGAAGCGAGAAACAGGAGATGACAATAAGGGAGGTCAAATACACGGTACTTCTGTCCCCATCACTGGGGACGGAAAACAGCTATGGAAGCTTTCTAGCAGCTTGTAACAGCAGCCATTGCCTTGTTGGTGCACATCAGCATTTCAAGCACACACAGCTTCAACCCCAAATGATTTATTTCTACAGAAATCTTACAGATGAGTCTACACAGCAGTGCCAAAAACTCTCCATGGCAGTCATTTCAGAGTCTCCTGCTTGTAGAGCAATTTCTGTTTAAACCCTAAGTAGGAGCTGTGCTGATAGAACCTCAGCTGGCCTCAATTTGCACCTGGCTTAAGTGGGCACAGCAGTGCCCTCCAGCTATACTGTTTGGCTGGCAGAAGGGGATATGTGCAGGACTTCGCTCAGGGCCAGTCGGCTGCACCTTACTCATGACTGGCGGGTGGCATTGACAGTGGTGGGATCTGGGCCTGCAAGCTTTCCCAGGTCTCCAACACCCACATGCAGAGGGAAGCTGATATATATCAGTCCTATGCAGCAAAACCCCTACAGCAGTCAGGAGAAAAACAGAGGAGGTGATGCCTGATGTTAAAAACAGCAATTTTGCATTTATCCAACACCTTGTCTCTTCATAGTTTGAGCTTTGGGATGCAGACCATGGAAGTGTTCACAGTACCCCCGCCTCAGACCTTGGGATCTTATGCTAGAGGGCTTATGCCCCTGGGCCTCAAGACAAACTATTTCCACAGATCTTGCACACAGCCTGGTGCACCTGGACCTCCGATAGCGGCAGCTGAAGTCAGGTGCTTGACTGGGAGAACAGAGCTGCGCCTGCTCTGACTGGTTAAGACAGATCTAGAGACGAACCAGTCTCAGAATTTCTTTTTCACAAAGCATTTCTAATATGCAAAATTCCTTTTCATCCCAAATGTAACATCTGCAAAGAAAAAGAGCAAAGTAGAGTGAATAAAAATTAAAGTCCTGCAGAAGAAAAATTGTAGCTGCTTTGGAAAACACCAGAATGATCTATCTGAAATGAAGTTTTATAACAAAGGCTGAATCATTCAGCTTTAAAGTCATAATTTTGGTTGTTGAATTCATGCTAAAAATAAAAGCACTGAATAAATGCACAATTATTAATTCAATAAATAAGGCAATACTTAAAAGCCAAAATGAAGCACTTTGACTTTGCTAAAATGAAACCTTCCAGTCTTCTACAAATCCAGTGCTACAATAAATATTTTTCTCTGGGATTGGTATCTCCCTGTAAATCAGCTTCTTCCAGTGCAAACTGTTTCTAAATCAGAGCATTTTGATCCACTGTCTGGAATATATATAAACAAAACTAAACCTACACAATAACCATGCAACAACTATGACAACAACTATCCAGAACAATAACGATGCAAAAATTTTGCTTAGCTGAAATCAGAATTGCAATGAAATTTCAACTACTTCAACAAAAGAGGATTTTTAAAGATTGTTGAAGCTGAAATGTATACGCAAAGCTGAAAATCAAATTTTCAGTTACAGTCCTGCTGTGGTCAATCTACAATTACGTAGAAGTTTTCCCTAAGTTTCAGTGCTAGCTTTTCCTTCTAATTTTTTTGTATACGAATAAGTCTGTTTCTACTCTTCCCTTTTGATCATAAAGATAATTCCGAGAAAAAAAAGAGATAGGCTTCAAGTGAGGTAAGGGTATCTGCAATGCAATGAGGTTTTTAACCCGAGTGCTTAGTGAGAGTTGTTTATATACCTACAGCACTGCCTGTGTCACTACTGATCAGAATATATATTAAGGAGAATGATGATTAGACTAAGCCTGATCCTTAGCAGGCGCCTTGGGCCCTGGTTTGCATCTAGCAATGCATTTGAGTGTGCAATCTGAGTAGGACAACCCCAATGTCTAAATTTAAGCAGATGTGTAAATATTCTTACCATATCTGAACTGGGATACTTCCCAGAATCTGGCCAAGCATGGTTGACTGTCTCCTTATGTGGGTACACCTAAACCTAGCACTGCTCGCTCTACTGCCTGGTAGGACTTTCAGCGTTATATTTGACTTGCACAGTTGCATTACTGTATTTGAGTATACACTGGTCCTATGAAAGTGATGCTCATAACCCTTGATCACTTACAGATAGCCTATCATAGTTAATGACAGATATACCCAATGACTGCAGCTTCATTTTTTAAGACTCAAGTGGGGTGCATTACATAGCAAGTTGAGCAGTCATTTCTCAGGCCAGCTTTAGGAAAAGAGCCACAAGGAAAGGGCCACCCAACGCCCAGAGCCCAGCATCTTCCTAAAGGGGGTCATCCCCTCCTGCGGAGCTCAGCAGGCGCAGACCTTGCTCTGTGGAAGTTTTCAGAATATACCACTAACATTTTCAGTTTTCTCCCCTGATAGAACAACAAGGGAAGGGTAAATGAAAGAAGGGTCCAAAGGGAGAACAAGAGTGGCCAGGTGAGTTCAGATCTTCCTAAACTGCCACTTTCAGATGCGGTGTGCAAAGTACTGGTGCTTAGAGAAGAGTGCTGCACTGAATTGGTATCTTCATTCCCATTTTACTTTGTTGACTTGGCTAAGACCTTTGTGTCCAAGGATAACACAGTGCTGTATGCTTCAGTGGCCAGCTTGTGATCAGGCAGTCTAGCATTTCCAACGTAGAGCTCTTGTTTAGTCAGAAAAAAAGGAGACACTTCAGAGCATTATGATTTTGTGGCCCATCACCGAGACCATTTCCAACAGCATCTGCCCTCATCAGCAGAGTTGGTTTCTCTAACCGAACAAGAGGCATACACAGAGTTTTGGATGCCACTCATTTGATTAAGAGAGCTAACATGTGCCAAGAAGATGACGTGACTGTTCAAACAGTCCTTGATAGTCTAATGCAGTATGAGGAGCAGAGCTTGCTCTTGCTTTGCTGTCACGTGCTGTGAATCACGGACTAGTCCAGGAGTCTGAAGGCAGGGATGGATCTGTGGGCTTACATGTATTAGGAAGTCTGGTAGCACCACATCTGAGCATCTGGCTCATTTTGGGCACCTGAGCATTTGAGCATCTGTCTCAAACTGGCAATGGTGGATGTACAGGATGAACAAGCATGAGGCTCTCTCCTGGATTTGGTTGGGATAAGGTGAGGAAGAAACAGTTAAAGTTGCTTAGGGAACATTATACTGCATTTCTGAAATTTCCTACCATACTGTAAGAAGAATATTTAAAACTTAGTTTACTGGCTTTCCAGTATCTACTTTTCATAAGCATAATCATTCCTTTGCATTTTTTTCACTTATTCTACTGGGTTTGCTACCTTGGACAAGCTGAAGAAAGTTCTTTGCATGGGAATTTCATTAGCCATTTGATAAAGTTGTCAAGGAAAAATACTGGTACTCTGCCATATGGAAGCATTTATTCACTACCAACTATGTAAATTAGATTACATCCTTGATGGCAGCTGTGTTAATTAGCATATCTTGGTCTCCTGCTTGCTAGATGTGCACCCAAAGTTTGTCCCTTTTTTTTTTTTGAGGTACATTTGGAGCCTTCACAAAACCTTTAACCTGACTAGCTCTGCCTCGGATCCCCATAAGAGTCACTTCAGGGATTAGAAATTCTTCACAGCATTTGCACTCTGTTGGGGTCTCTCTCTGGCTAGCAAACTCAGCAGGGCTAAGGAGATTAACAGGAACCCCTTTTGGGACTGAGGAGATCTGCTTCACAACATGGCTTTAAATGTTGGCTGGACTCGTTACGAGGCTTAGAAGCTCTGCAAGAGTCCTCACGTTAATTAGGTGAACTTGCCAAGGCCTGTCAGACACTTGGTGATCTGCATTGGATCCTTCAGACTCTTGGCAAAGCTTAGGAGACAGCGACATGCCAATGAAAGGCTCTGGCTGTGCTAAGTAACCATGAGTGCATTCCCCCAAAGTTACTACTATTTCTTGGAAATCGCAAAAGGCAAGAGAGTCATTCAAGAGCTTCACAGCGAACCAGGCCTGATGTTTCCAGCCCTCCTTGGCATTTGAAAAAAAAAAAAAAGAAAAAAGAAAGAAAGAAAGAAAGAAAATTCATCAATGGGTCAAAATACCCCATTTTTCTAACATCTGTCTTTCAGATTTGATGAAATAATTTCTATTGATTAAAATAGCAGTCCCTCGTACCCTGAACTGACACGCTTGGAGAAGATTAGAAACTGATGATGGTATGCTGAATATTCATTGTGAAAATCCTTGGAATAAGGATTGGGATTTTACAGGCTAAGCTACTAATCATTTACATTATGATCAGCCATTGGCCTCGACATAACACACCGTTGATAATTTACCAACTATGGGAATATAGATACTTCAGAGATAGCAGGTGTTCAGTTTTCCCATAGAGTGCCATCTTTTCATCAAAAATATATAGATACTTTTATCAGCAAGACAAAATAAACTTAGAAGCACCCAGTGGATGCAGCTGATAACAGCGCCAGTGCTTCTAAGGAACCACACTTTGCAGAGGAGACAAGAAACAGAGGCGCTAACCATTTATCACCTTTAGTCATAACACTGTTCGCAGAAGTGAGGGTGCTAACATTCTTATTGCAGCTAGATTTTAACCAGCTCCCACATGTTCAGCCAGCTTTGGCCTTGTATACAGCAAACAAAAGCAGGCAATTTTTTTGAGAGTGTAGAGTCTACGGAAAGCGTCCCATCGTGCCCAGATGAGATACCTCGGCTTTTGTCAGGTCAGTTATAGGATTCTGATTAATGGTGCTCAGTATAAGAAAATTATCTTCCCTCCCTTTGTGAAGATATGTTTGCTTTCCTCCTACTTGGTGCCCAGTCTCCTTGAAGCCTTCTGTCTAGCCACTCTGCCCTCGTTGCTTGTAACTTTTCAGCTGAGTGGTACAACTGAGAGTGAAACTGCCCCTTCTCAGATTCACTATCACTTTTAACTAATGGTCTGTCTATGCAGAATGACTCATTAGATTGGTGTAAAATTTACGCCAATGCCAATGAGCATGAGTGTCTTTATGGTGTCACAGAATAGGAATTAATGAGTTTGGGGAAATTCTAATATATAGCAGAAATAGTAATTTTTCCAGTTTATTTATGTAGATACTGAGGACTGATTAGTTTAAATATTGATTAAAATGTTAAATATGACTCCTCAAACATACAATTTCTTCAGCTTTCTGCCTTTAAGACTGTTTATATATTCATCTAAATACTTACTTATTGCAGGTCATGACAGCCGTTAAGCCTGAAGTTAGCTTCAAGCATATACCAAAATATTCTTTCAAATATTGATGTCTTTTCTAACTGGGACTTTATATTTCATGCCATTTTTTCCAGTTACTGCTCAAAAATTGTTTTTTTAAGGATCTGTAGAAACAGGAATATTAAAACAAAGATTTTGTTAGCCTCTTTTCTTTCTAAATGAAAAAAATAAGTCTCATTTTATTAGCAGCAAAAGCCAGATGTTCTTTGCTGGTTTTAAGTACCCCAAGTTATATCTATTCGTGGATGTTTAATGTTGGGAAGAGTAATCAGGTAATTCACAAGGTTTGAACTTGCTGTTAATTTTTTGCATTAAGCATAAAACAGTTTGTTATCTTGGAAATAACAATTTGTATGGTGGTTAGAGCCAATAAAGTGAAAGACATTTTGCAAAGCATTTATAGGAATTTCTCACCTATAAACCATTCTCACAGAGGCTGCTGGGGATTTCTAAAATAAACTTTTTTGGATTACACTATTAAATGAAAGCCAATGAAATGTAGTGGTACGTTGTGTTTCCAAACTATGCTATTTCACAAATTATGATACAACAATACTGCCATCTAAAATTGTTTTCAGAAGGCATACCCAGAAGCAGAGCCTCAAGAGTTTAGGACAGTGACAGTACTTACTGACCTTTATCTTCCGACCCAACTCACCTGGGGTTAGCAACCAGAAAGAGTTGCTCTCAGAGACTTCACTGTTTTGTTTTTTCCTTGCCACTAACAAATATTCCACTATCCAAGAAGCAAAGCACAGCATTAGCATTCGTTCAGCTGTATTAATTCTCATGAAAGAAGAGGAGTCATGGCCCAAACCACTGCGTGCCTCCCTGCAAGGTGGAGGGACGCAACCCTGCCGGTGTTTACTGGAGGGCAGAAGCCAGACCATAGTTGTCAAGGCCTTTTCAATGTAACGCAGTGTGAAAACCAGACCCAATGAAGAGTGTAGACGACTTTTGAGTCTATCATGTAACTTTCTTGCTCTTGCCATGCATTTGATATTACTAGCACAGGAAAAAGAATCTGAGAAAAATAGACTTGCCAAAAAAAACCCAAGCTGCATCCCACGCTTTATTTGAAATAGAGAGAGAGGAAATTGCACTTCCACTGGAAAATATTAAAAATCAAACTTTTCCACACCGAAGCATAGAAAAAATTTGTGGGAGGCTGGGACAGAGTATACTGATAAGGTACAAAAATTGATTTTTGTTTACATAAAATTTGTCGATGTAAAATTATGAAAACTTTGCTTTCATCAAAAGGGTGACCAGTAATAATAATGTGACCAACATCTTTTAAGAGAAGCCCTAACAGAAGGCAGCCATAATAAAATCTCAAATTTGGAAGGTTTGAAATTTTGCTGGAATTATTTTCTACAAAATTCATGCTAATATGTGAGTGCATATATCTGTGTAGACAGACATGTGCATGGGAATGAGCTCAGTTTCCATACAGATGGGCATCAAATTTTGTGGTGAAATAACCTATCCATTGAAGACGAAACAACACTTCATCCCTAGCCATTGTCTGGTCCCCGTCCAGGGCTATCTGCTTCTCACCAGGGATTCACCAGCAGTGTCTCAAGTGAAATCATGGAGGTGGCTTTGAGCTGGATCTTTTTGGTAGATGACTCTTCGGGTGCATCTTTCTACCTTTGGAAATGGGCTTTATTCTCTGAAAAGCATAGTCAGTCAGGATCTCAGGGGGTTCACAAACCACTTCTTTGAAGATCTACTGTCCCTTTTCTCTCTTACATGACATTGGACTAAACAGGCATCCTGGTTTATCAAGTTCATTTTCCTGTTATTGCAAGCCCCCTCCCATGTCGCTGTATGATCTGGATACTCATGCTGCCACCTATCAAAACAGGAGATCCTCTCGAAAGCCTAGCAGGTGGCTTTGCAGGCAGCCACATAGAGCAGGAAGTGGGGTGCTGGTGCAGGACACGTATCACTTAGCGCTGGAGTTAGCTGGCTGCATCTGGACAGCTTCTTAGATAAAAACCCTGCAAGGGTGTCCGGGAATAATAGCGAGCAAGAATCTACCTCCTTCTGGTTTTGCGTAAACGTACTGACCCTCAGCTCCAGGAAGGCAATGTAATTTTTGTTGGTCGTGAAACATCTTCTGCGGTGAAGATTTTGGTGAGCGGTGTGATGTGGGTAGAGCGTGTCGTGGGAGTTTACTGCAGGCTGATATGAGAGATGATATCAGAGATTAGTTAACCGTATGGGCTGAGTCCCAGGGGAGGTGTGTGAAATGAATCAGATTAAACAAAATTGATAATGTGAATACTTAATCAAACAGACAAAGGTAGTCTGCACAGCTAATTAGGGGCAAATAGAGCGTCCCTCTTGTACCTCATTTAACTGACAAATTGTGCAGACAGTTTTAATGGGAGTCTGTTTAGCAAAGAGAAGGCTGTACAGTTGACAGCTTGGCAAAATGTGGTTTCTGTAACACCACATGATGCTTATGGAAATTAGCCTGGTGCAGCTGAGCTCTGAGTAGGTGAGAGCTGCCCAAACTCTAGTAAAATGGTAAAACGGACCTTTTGCAGGCCTCTGTTCGTGACTTCTTAAAGGGACCAAACCAATTTTCTGCAAACTGAAAAGGAACACTTTTGAAGACACTTAAAGAATTATTACGATACCTAGAAGAAGGGTACTTTTAGCTAAGAAGGTAGATGTAAAATTTAAACTGTATCACATGACCTTATTAAAATTTTCTGTTTGGATTCTTTGTAAAATCAAAGTCATTTTCACAGCTTCTTGGGAGGTAGGTAAATACAAATTGCTAACAGCATTTTACATATGAGAATAACTACCGTGCAAAATGATCAGCTGAGTTCTGCAACGTAAGCCAAATCCAGAGCCAAGCCGAGGACTTAGCAGTCAGCAGAGCCTGGTGCCACAGCCCGTCTTCTGGTCCAGGATGCTCTCCACTGCACTGTGGAGCAGGTCTCTTCACAGATACAGATGTCCGGTCTCTTAAGTCCTGAAGACCATGGACCAAGACCAAGCTTTTCCATATTATTTGATAACTCCTTCCTCTGCATCTCTCTCCTATCCTTCTCCAAAATAATCGTAGCCCTTCCTTCCCCCACTTTGTTTCCCCTAGAGGCCCAGAGTGCCTACCCCTCATCCAGAGAAAGATCAACATGTTTGGATATGCTGTTAACTCCAATGAGAGACTTCACAAACTTCAGTGGGAGAGTGAGCCATTCAGAAAAGTGCAAGAAGTGCCCAACCCTGTTTAGTTCCTGGAGAACTTCACCAGGTCTTTCATTAGATGCTGCTGTTGCATTGACATAAGAAAGTGAAGTACTGTTAAGCAAGGGCCCTACAGGTAAAGGGAACATAGCTAAGCGATCATATTGCCTTACATTTGTGAGATGGTATTGAGACTTCTTCTTGTGTTTTGTGTCTAATTCTGTTTATAGGTCATCACTTCTAGCATGCTAACAAGCTGGCAAGCTACCATGCTCGTAATAAGTTTAGTAAGTGGTTTTAAGGAAATCTCTCTGAGGTGGTTCTGCATAGAAGGCTGCTTTGCCTTGCACTGAATACATCAGGAGTGATGGGAGGTTCTATAAGACCAGCTCAGCAGAACCCAGGTTTTGCTGGGAACTCAAAAATAGTGAGCTCTGTCACAGGAAAAAATGTATTTTTTACATAAATCATTTTAAAAAATAGAGGGCATCTGGGCCTCTGAGTGCTGGGGAGTACTGACATGACATTTCAACCTACTGAAATCAGTTAAGTCTCTCACTTTACTTCACTAACAACTAACATTGCAAGAACTTGGGCATGTGTGTGAGCGCCTGCATGGGTGTGCACATCTGTGTTGGCACATCTGTATGCACATGCATGCTGCATTCAGTCAGACAAGCGCTATACATTTGATCATAAATTCAGCATACTATAATGCTTAGAGAACCAGAAGCCTGAGGCTGTAACGTAGGCTACCTTTCTACATGACATTGGCCATTTCACTTAACAATTCTGCACCTCAGTCTGCGCCTCTGCAAGACAGGATTAAGAATGCCACCTCAGAGTGTTGTTATGAAAGGAGAGCAATCTATGCCAAGATCCTTGGTGGTAAAGCACAGGAGATGGTATAGGCCAGATCCTTAGCTAATGAGAACTGGGATAATGCTGTCAAAATTGAGTATTGAAACTGTCCAGGGAAGCACAAAGCTTGGAAATTTTGTGATTTCTACTTTTGCAACTCATTTAGGAAACACATCAGCTTCCTTCCCTTCCAGTTCAGTGGCACTTATCTCCTCAGTACTGGAAGGACTTCATCAGAGAAAAGATCCTCAATAGCATGGAGTGTTGCCACATTTGACATCTGACTTATGCTTAAACATCACCCAGTGTTGAAAGGCATGAGTTTATGATGGAACATAAAGATGGTAGACATATACCCTGAACTGAACATTTCACTAGTCCTAGCTGCAAAGGAAATGTGCTTCCTGGACCTAATGCTTCAACTAAATTCACTTGTAGAACCCTCCTTGTGGAGCTCTGTTCTTGCAAGCAAATTCTTTAATATGGAGTTCACAGAGAAACTAATTAAAAGTGAGAAATAATGGAAATTATTTACTCAAACAAATATCACATGCCGATTATAAAATACAAAATTTGATTCTTCTATACATGTGGATTATTTTGGCTCCTTTAGCATGCTAGGTTTTTCTTTCATATCTTCCCAAGGAACCTGCATGATAGGAAAATTATCTGAATCATTTATTGAATAGATCCACAGTTTTGGACATTGTTTTGTTACCCAGAAGTCAGTATAAACCTAGCCCTGATAACAATTTCCATTCTGGTCCTTAGTGAGTTATTCATCTTAGCCTACTTCCAGTAATATAAAATGGGAATAGCAGAATTTTCCCATAGTCCTGCAAGTTTGAGTGGGAGAGTCAACATCTGTGGAACAAAAGAAAGAATGAAAGAATGAACAAACAAATGAAAGAAAGAAAAAGAATGAAAAAGAAAAATTATGAGGAAGCTTCTATTCGGAGGCCCTAAATCCCTCTCATACACCTCTGAGGGGAAGCCGTTCTGTCAGCTGGACACAATCCAGCTATCATAGTGGCTGACACACAACTGAAAAAGCCTTAGGGAAGCACTAGGATTTCTTTTTTTAACTTCTTCTCCAACTTGTTAAAACCTGGATAAATCCCATCAGCTACCTCCTGAAACGCTTGCCTGAGCAAAAGTTTTAGCAGAGCATTTCATGACTCTCACATAATTGAAATAGGAGGAGTTCTGAGTCTGCTTCAATAGAGCGGTTTGAGTTAATTGATAAACCTTCCTTTTTTATTATCAGTGCTACCCTTCTGTCTGAAAGGCAAGGAGATTTCCTTATGGGATTTGAGCAAATATTGGAAATTGCGGTGGCAAATTAGCAGGGGCCACAAACCAGAAGTGACAGCGCAAGGAAGCCGGTGGAGGGAGCATAGCAATCCCTTACCAGGAGCAATTGGCCAGACTTATCATATGGACTAATCACAACAGAGCTGGTGAAATAATGGGCACCAGATGTTAGCGCTTTGTAGACGTTGCCTCTCTGGAGACTGGCTCCGCGAGGCGAGCTCCCAGGGAAGGGGAGCATGGCACTCTCATCTATTATAGGACTGGGGCTGGTGGACAGCACCTATTCCACATTAAAGTATCTAACTAGAGATGCTACAGTCCCTTTCCCCAGCTTAAAGAATATTTGCATTCACAAGGAGTGTTTTCATGGCTTGTATGCCACAGATTCAAGGCAGTTTGTTTAGCTAAGAGGGATTCTCATGAGTGAGTGAAAACTAGTCGTGCGATAGCTCAAATCATTAGTGCTTCCCTCCACAGACGTTTTTAATAGACACGCTTCTGAAAAGTGCTGAATATGCCCCCACAGGCAGGGTCATCCATGGTGCGATTGCAAATTTTTTCCTGGCACAACGGGTGAGAAGGAAAGGGGTGGGAATATGCCTCTCCAGGAGTGTTGCAGAGGCAGCCCTGAACTGCTCTGCAGAGACTAGGGCTGCAGATCCTCTCCGGAGCAAAGCAAACTCCTCGCTAGCGCTCACGTGCTGCGTTCCCTACCAGCTCTGGCCACAGTCTAGCATTATAGGATTAGCTTACACCTCTCTAATTATTTGTACTAAGCTTGCTTGACAAGACAGAGATTTGCAGCTAAGCCTCTGCTAAAAGAGCTGCCACCAGCACTGTCCTCAGCTGCTGCACGTTGTGCAATGCCGTGGCTCGGAGGGACTAAATGGGTGTAGATTATATTTTGCACAGAGAATAAAACCTGTCTAGGTAATCAGTCTGGTGGGTGGCAGCCTGGATCTGCCAAAGGCAGAGGCAGCACAGAAGTAAGTCACAGGGTTAAATATGACCGCTACTTAAAACAGGATGAATATATTTGTGAGCCACATTTGCCATAATTTGTTCTCAGGAAGCATACCCCATCTCTAGCTGGGGCCTATGAACAGATCAGTACAGGGCAAGGAAAGAGTATTTCCTCCTTCCCTACTTTCAGCATTGCAAAAAAGGCCTTCCTCTTTCTTTCTTCATTTTTCCCTTCCCCTGAGGTGGGCTGACTGCAGTTTCAGCCTGATGGATGGGAGCTGTCTAGTCTAGGTGATCTGTCCACCTCCCAACACAGGATTTTCCAGGCTTTTTCATGGGCTAAGGCACATCTCTGCAGAGCATACCACATGGATAGCCTTCTGCTGCACTAGCTATACTAATAACAGAAGCTGCTTCCCACAGTTTAACAATCTTCTTTTCAGCCAAAGCCTCCTATAGGCCCTGACCACTGTGTCTAAAAGGGGAAGCACAGACAGTCGTATTTCTGCTTATCTGTGTCCTCCCTGAGTGAGAAGAAACCTGCTCTGATGAGGAAGACCTATTATCATGGTGTGACAGACTCAGTAACTTACACACTCGGTACATAAATTACATCATGATACCTAATCGTGCAAGCAACCCTATGTATTTTCTACAGAAATGTGTAATTCTATAGACAACTGACTCTTATCGATACTTCTATGCGCTCGGGGTCAGTTTAACTTCAGGGCTTTCAGACAGGAGTGGGCTTGTGCGTGGCTGGTGGAAGAGGATGTGCCACTGACCCGTCTCCGCAGGAGGGACCTGGCCATCTCCTCACTGGGAGCTTCACACCAGTAGGAGCGAGAGGATAAAGCCTGGAGCTAAGCAAGCAGCTTTCAAGGATAAATGGTGGCTGATAACTCTCATGGCTCCTTGGCCTGGGCAGGCTGTGCCAAACTTTTGGCTATTACGGGCGCATCCCACTCCAGGTATCGCTAAGGTACTCGAATTGCAGAAAACTCTCTGAAAGTGAAGAGAATGCAATGTTTATTTACTGAGGGAGCGATGTCAGGTCAGACACTGGAAATCATTTGTTACTTCTGAAATTGCAGCCACTGGATTTTAAAGGGAATGGCAGCCAAAAGAGAGCTACCCTTCTGAAAGGGTCACTCAGAGTAAAAACTACTGGGCATGCGGCTCTGCTCATTCATAGTTGGCAAGGGTCTGACATCTCACAGAAATCAGATGTTATCACATTTGTTATTGCAGTCATTCGAACCAAATGAATTCTGATACACAGTTAACTGTTCCTGAATAACGTGCTTTTTTCCCTGTCACCTTCAATAGCAAGCTACATTAACTTCGCTTCTGTTATTTTTCCTTGCATTAAGATTGCAGAGGTATTATTTATTTATAAAAATATGAGATTTTTCATAGGAATTTTAAGGCAATTTCTATGTGCAAGTTTTTGTTTATAAAAGCTGAATTGGTGGGGAGAGAACTAATGGTTCCCACTCAAATGCCAAATGTATCTTCTTAAAACAAAAAACCCCCTTCCAAGACATAGACATTCCTTGCGGGCATTAACGCTGTTACTGTGATCCCTCAACTGTTTTAGCTTTTTTGTTTTGACGTTTGAGAACAAATGATCAATCACCAAATACTTCCCCCTACATCTGGATTGGCAATCAATTGCCATTCTTTCTCAGGCATATGCCAGGAACTTCTCCTCCTCCCCTCTACAGGATGCATTTCAACTTGAAACAGCAGTTTAGCCTTTGCAAGACAAATCACCAGAACAGTTTGGTGAGCTTTGGCAGGCTCTCACCTCTCACCAGAGGGGTGAGAAGGGAAAATATCAGAGGGTTTCTGTCAGCTCCTGACAGTGGCAGGTCTCCCCTTTCCTTATATTTCCTGAAGAGCTACTTTCTAAGCCTTGGTAGAGCCATTACCAATTCTATGGCTGCATTTCCCTGCATTTGGGGCCATCTGTCTTTACTCCTTCAATTCTGAAGTCAGAAAAGAAAATTATTTTCACATTAGCAACTCATTAAATGGCCCCAAATTTGTAGCACAGTCACTGCTGGAGCCAAACCCATTGTTTTTACACTTCCAAATACCTACTTGGAGGCATTGTCAGATGAGTGGGGGCTGGCTTACGGGACCTTCTGTCATGCACATGGATAAGTGGGGGGGGGGAGCCGTGTCACCCTCATCCATCATTCTCCATCAATGTCGCCACCACCTGCAGGGACATCACCCCCAGTCAATCAGTCAGTCAGTCAGTCATTTATGTCCATCAGCGTGGGCAGAAGGAGAGGATATGAGCAGTCAGTATCATCACAGGGACAAGTAAGACTTCAAGGGATATTTAAGACAGTCAGGCTACTGAAGGCTATGCAGTCACTTAAGGAAGTTGCACTTTGAGCTTAGTTTCTCAGCACAAAAAACCCTCAGGAGGTGAGGTGGTTACTCACTGTGGAAATGCTCGGGGCTGTTGGTGGTCAGTCCATACAAAAATGCAGTGCCCTTGGCATGGGGACAGCCAAGCAGTTGTTACAGTAAACTCTCACCACCAACTTTTCAAACTTCTTTAGCTGATGCTGAGCACACAGATCCAGAGATTTATTTTGAAAATCAGGCTCAAATCCATCTAAAGCTATCCTTCAAAACACCTCCAAGTTTCCCTTCCCCAGAGTGGACTACTCACGGTCTCACTAACCAAACGAGCCTAAACAGTGGGCTTTGTGGGTGACAGCGGGCATGAGGGGTGAGTGTGACCCCCGATACAAACAACCTACAGTACTGCTCCACTGGCTCCTCAATACACAGCCTTGCTAGAGACGGAAGTACTGATCCCAGCTGATCTGTGGCATTGCACTGGCAAAAATATGATCAAGTGCAACTACCAAGTAACCATCTGTGTGGGCCAAGCCATGCAAGAACAAATATATTTCTGCGCTGTTTGGCTAAGTCCATGCTAACGGCTGAACAACTTTTAAAATGCTAGCCTCTAAACTGGCCATAGTGGTATGAACACTGTGACTGAAATCCTCTTTGGGAATACCCCCAGCCTCCCTCTGCCTGGCCAGCAGTTTGAAGCAGATGGCGGGTGTGGTACTCTCTCACTAAGACTTATCCAAAATGGTTGTGTTACTGTGACTTTCCTAAGAGCTGACATGGTCCTTGGGAAATGCAGCTGCATTTTAGGGGCTGAGCACAACATTTCCTGCATTGCATATGAAAAGCCTTCTGGGAATCAGAGGATATTAATCAATTTTAAATGTACCATTCCTTGCCTTTAAAAATCAGAGCTCCTTGCACACTGTCAAAGCTTCTCCGAGCCCTTCTGTCCCTGGAGTCGATCTCTGTGAAATGAGGACATGTCGCAGCATAGCTTATTAGGGGAACTGGGGTGTTTCCGTTTGTTTGGATTTGTACAGAAAAGGGTTTTTCACAGGGAATGTGCTTTGACAGTCGGTCGTCCTCCCCCAGGCTGGTTAGCATTTAGTAAGGAGCGGCTAACAAAGCTCCTGGGCCACGGAGATCCACAAGGTGCTTGCAGCTGGCACAGATAGCTCATTAGAAATTCATTTTTTCCTGTCATAATAACAAAGTGCAGAGCAGCGGTGGCGACATAGTTTCGTATGGGAAAGCACACAAAAGGGGACAGCTGAAAGAAGCTGTGCTTTTCTGCTGTATTTCCAGGCTGATAGAATCATCTTCAAAGGGAGCAGCCTTGCCCGTCCACCGCACCCTCTTCGCCTTAATCGCTTGAATGGCATTATATACACCTACTGCACGCTGGAGTGAGCCAGCCTCTGGGAAACCCTTGCATGTGACAGCCCTCCTTCTCCTGACATTTTGTTTTTTCCTGCTCCTCAGGAACATTAGGCAAATAAAAATGACATCCCTCGCGTGCGAGCTTTGGCTCTTTTGCAGGCATTTCAGAAACATCATTTCGAGGCAAGGGGAACCCACACTGCTTATTTTTTTGGGGTCAAAAGCCTGGTAAAGCAGAGAATAACTCTAGCCTAATTGCCGCTTTTGCTTGTTTGCACAGTGAAAGTAAAGCAGTAGACTTGTAACAGCAGAAGTAAGAGCGGAGCAAAATTTCTGTTGTAACCATAACTGTGCAGGTAATGCAAGCCTAAATGGCCAGTTACTGCAGAGATGGAGAGTGGCAATGAGTGACCCCTGTCATGTAACTGGGGACACAGAGGCACCTGGATCCAAATCACCAAAGCTGAGGAGAGAGGTGAGTAGGTTTCTGAAAGCCAGTAAATTTCACCTTCTTAAAAATATAGAGCAGAAGCCTGAAAAGGAACCCATTTCAAAATCCTTTTCTCACCAACTTTTTCTTTTCCATCTTCCTCTCCTTTCTTTTTTTCTCCTTCTATCACCACACACTTTAGAAAAAATGAGAGGCGGATGGAGGAGAGGAGACAGAGACCAAAGGTGAACAAGTGATGTGGGAATAGAAAAGGTCTGAGAGTCAAGAACTGAAAATCCTCAGCTAAGGAAGTAGGTACAACTCAGAAACTTCCCTCTCATACACAGGCCAAAATTGTATGTACTAATTTCCACTTTTGAATGAAGGCTTTTTCTAGAAGAAAGACAAAAAATAATCCTGAAACAAAAATCTAGTCAGATCAGTGTCACATCGTAAAAACTGGCATCTTACAATCACGCCACCTCTCTGTAACATGGCATCAAAAGCTTTTGGCAGAAATGCAGCAAATGAACCCTTTTTTAATCACTCAGTCTGGAAGGGAAGCTGCCAGAGAAGTGGAAGAGTACCAGGGAACTGACCAGTGCAAACACAGTGCTTGTAGTTTCCTGCAATGAGAAATCTGATGATGATTTCTGCAACTTTGCTATATGCGGTAGACCTAGAGGCACCAGCATCTCAAATCCTTGTGGGACTGGAGGGAGCATGAAGGCAATGGCAGACCAGGAGACAAAGACCATTAGACCAAATATTGACACATTCCAGGAATATCGTTATCCATGCAAGGAAAAAGTATAAATGTAAGAAAAATAACTGCCAGATTAAATTATGGGCAATTTTGCTATAGAAACAGGTAATAAAGTTGCGTTTAGCAAATCTGGATTCAGTGTAGCTTGGGTAAATGTTCAGAAGTATCCAAATGTACCGAGTCTAATCTTAGACACTCTGAGAACCATTATCCAGCCTTCCAGAGAACTCTGACTTTCTCCATTGCCTATACGAGAAACATAGAGGGATTAGGCTGACTGTCTTAACTTCAGGCTAGCCTACATTTGATTAACCTCTTCCATCTGTCGAAGTCACACTTGAGAAGCAATTTGGTCAAGGGTACCTAGCATCCTTCAAAAACTTATGGCAACACTAGTAGCCAGCACAAAGAACTTTGGTAAAATGGACTTGACTTTCCCAGAAAATTAAATATTTTCAAAAATGAAAATGAATTTCCAAATGTAGTATATCTGATCAGGGTGGGGTTACCTGATCAGCATCGGGTTAAAGGCAGAACCTAAGGGTGCAAAAGAACCTATAGCTGCAGACTACAGCATGAGCTGGATTAGGCCTTGACTCCAGACTCATTTGTTTTAGATATGGAAAAAATTATAGCACGGGCAGATTTCAAGCACCGGTGATGTTGCATTACAGAGATAATGAGTTTTTTTGCAACAACGCATGGATTTCTGAAATGAACAGTGAGTGCCTGGGAAGAGGAGGTATAGGGTCAAACATGATGATGAAACTCCAACAGAGATACAAAGCAAAGGTCTCCCCCACCTTGGCCTGTGAGATGAATTAATGAAGTGTGTTAGTGAAATGTGCACATCAGAATGAGCTGGAGTAGACAGAAGAGGGTGTCTTTGAGGCTGAGCAGCACACAGGGAAGCAAAAGTGCTCATCTTAGCTAACTGCCCAGACTTTTGGGTTCTACTCTCAGCTCATCATCCCGGCTCCTCTTGTGTCTGTTAGGGGGACAGGTACCTCCTGAGGGTGACTCGTTCTGTCTATCTTGAGTATATCTCAGGGTGGGATGAATTGCTGCCAGAGGTGTACCTGTTTCCTTCCAGCAATAACAGAAGATAGACTAGATAAGAGAAGACAAAACTGATCAGGTAAATTCTGGCTAGAATAATTTAGAGGTGATGTTGAACATCTGGGAAATTTCAATCAGTCCTCAGGTTGAAACTGAACCCTAGGTTGTTCCCATACAGCAGACATAAAAGAAGCTCATATGAGGGCTGCAGGTGACATCAATACTAAATAGCATGGACCCATGCTATGTTTTCTGGTCCCAAGGGCAAGTGGCACAGTGCAGCTCACGTCCATATGACTGAACTTTCTTCCCCCATAACTCCTGTGGCAGCAATCCCTGCTTCGTACTATCCCTCAAGCTGAGGCATTGCCAAGGAAAGCACTACCTGACACGAGCCAGAGCCCGGCCAAGGAGGCTAAAAACAAACCTGAGCCCACACTATGACCATATGTACTAGTTTAGACATGGCTGCACAGTCTCTGAAAGAGATAGCTATCACATAGAGGAGAACAATATAGTGTACCTATGAAGAGGCATGAAGGAATAATTCTAAATGAATGTCCAACAGAAGTATTTCTCCAAGTAAAGAAATGTCTTAGATCCACAGACAAACCTGCTGCATTCAAGAAGACTCCTTACAGAGTTTGCTGGGCCAGAATGCCAACGTGTTGGGCAAATTATTCAGCTAAGCTAAAACAAGAGTGCGCTGAGGTTTTATATGAGGAAATACAGATTTAGCACATGGCAAACTTGTCATGGAAGTATTACAGTGACCACGAAAGTTGCTTTGGTGAAGTTTATGAGATGGGCAGTCAAGCTGGAGCATTGATCAGGCAATAATCTAGACATAAGACCACTTGGATGGAATGTGAAATACTGACTCAGAGTGGGGATTTAATTCTCTGTTCACTGCAGCCCCTGGCAGGGCTCTGTTCAGTGGGAGGTTTGATGCTCGAGAGGGATTCTCACTTTTTGAGGCAAGAGTCAGAAGTGGTGCCCTGCTACAAGTATGGGAGATCTCAAAAAACGTGTATTTGCACATTGGAAAACCATTACCTACCCATTTGTAATCCATAGCATCCCATCTCTGTAGGAGTTCAGAGGTATTGTGTAGAGTCTAAAACACCTAATTCTGGCTGGGTTTAAGAGCCACTTCACAGACAAGTATAAAATTCCCCAAAACCGCAATACACAGAGCAAAAAGCTTGTTAGTCTCCAGTACCACTTGGGCAGGAAGAGTTTCCTCTTATCGCTGAACTGTGGCATCTCTGGCCCAAGCCATGCCATCTCACCGATGCAGCTGCAGAGCAGGTGGATCCCATGGGTCCATACAGGCTCAGAGACCCATGATCTGTCCATATCCATCCAGATACATCGTGGTGAGATTTCATTGCACAGGTTGTACTAGTCAGCAATCAAGTACATTCACACAGTAGACATGGTAAATTCAAATGGTCTATATCAGTCAGCAGTTGCATAGGAATTTTGTATCCTACACTCAGCTTGACCACCCAGCCCTATTTACCTGTTTTGCTTTTTATTTCTAGGTTATAACGCATAGCATGAATGTCCTGGCATTGGCTATGGAAGATGGGGAGAGCAACAAGAAGAGATAGCAGGAGGGTACCCCATGGTCAGAGAATAAATGACATTGGGGAACTGCATTTGCTAACGGATGTCCAAAAAGAGCTCATCCTTTCTAGCTATATGAAATGTAGCTCTCTTGAGTACCACGATGATGGTTCTTTGTTGCATTGCATTAGACTTGGGAAGGCAGGGGAAGAGGAAAAAAGAAAAGGTACAAATTGTTACAGGTGTCAGTGAATACTGGTCTTTTTAATGAGCTCTCACTGTTACACTCTCCTTACACCTGTGTTAGGTGACATGAGAGGGGACAGGGAACAGTAGTTAGAGCTCAAGAGAGCTACATTTCATATAGCTAGAAAGGATGTCAAAGGCAGAGGAGGACCTTCTCCTGCCCTCAGCCCAGGGGAATGAGCATGCAGCTCACTTCCATGGCATCTCAACAACCCTTATTAAGAGGGCCTTTGGGTAGATTTGAAGACCTACAAACGGAGGCCACTCCACTGTGTATTGCACCCACAACAGAACATAATGATCGTAAAACACAACCACAAGGTAAAATACATCTGTGACTTCAAGGTCAGTAAAAGCAAACTAGACATTTTGTCTGCTAAAGTCTGCCGTGCTGTCCTGCTGCTTTCTTCCTTCCCCAATCACCACCTTCTCCTCAGCAAAGTGACCTAAGACAGAGGCAACTCACTGCCTGGCACCCGGTTTGTGAATGAGCTTGGTGGGTGCTGTTTGCACAAAGTCCCATTCTCTGCCCCATTTCTGGCAGCCTGGCCCTGCTGCTGTCCGACAAGGTAAGGCCCCTTCTGTCAGCGTGAAAAGAAGAGTATCAGAAAGCAAGCTGGGCTCTTGCCCAGTCCAAGTCTGAACTGCCTTAGTCAGCTCAGGATTAAGAAGAGGTTTCCAGTAATGTTTAAAGGTTGCTGAAGAGGTAGCAGACTCCAGCTCTCCTGGGCCAGAGCGAGGGAGATGGGCTATAAGGTGAAACATACAGTCCAGTGTCTGACACTGCCAATCGCCAGTAACTGTGATGTGTTTATACCCTCAGGGAAAAAAGCAAATGACCTTACAGTAAACAGCTGAGGGACCATGTGGCCCTTTGACATAGTAGGTTGCCTTTTAATCCTGGGTAATTACAAGTGTGCTCAAGCCCTGAAGGAAATGAGGTTTAAGGGTTTTGTCCCTAACTGACTCAGAGCCTGTTTTGTTCATCGTGATGTCAAACGCAAAAATCCTCTTGACAAAAACAAAGCAGGATCAGGTCCAGAAGGAACCAGGAACCTACCGCTTGATCTGTCCCCTGTTTCCATTCGGCTCTTCCCTCGGTCCATTGCAGGAATGCTTTGGAAGTGACGCTTCCTGTCTTGCTGCTGTCAGTTGTTTTATTTTATTTGTTTGTTTTGTTTAGCATTTTATTATTTCCATGATTATTAATTAATTTTTTGTGTCCTTGATTATAACTGTTTTGAAAGTAACAGACCCCAAAATTCATTAAATGTGTGAAATGATGGGAGAAAAAGTGTGAAATTGTAACAGTCTGTTTGTGGTTGATTAATAGAAATTTCTTCTAACAATCCCTGGACCCTTCTGGGGGTCATTGGAACGGAGCAGCTGTAAAGACAGCAGGAGTAATTTAGAAGCTGCCCAATGGGGGCCATGCAGATTTCGGAACAAGTGGGGAGAGTCCCATGCCCTTGTTCAGGCCAGTGGGAGATGATTGGCCACCACAGTGTCAAGTTAACATGCAGATTAGCCTGTGGGATGCTGCTACCCAGCCCTGAAAGGGTTATTTTGTTGTAAGAGAAATTATTGTTATCATTACTGGTTTTAATCCCTGAGCAGTGTCATCTATAAAGCTGTTTCTGCTGTATCGACAGACTTTGCTGGCTGTGCTAAATAACTACTAAATAACAAAATACTAAGAAAGAAAAAGCCCTTCCATGGAAAAAAATCTGCAGTTGCAATGAAGCCGGGGGAGATTTCTTTTTTTTTTTTTTCTTCCTTGGTGATGGAAGAGTCATCAGCAACCACAGTTGCTGGGGCTGGAAGCGATTCTCCGGCTGCTGCTGGGTGAAGCGCTCCATGGTGGAGGCAGCCAGCACCAAGGACAAGGGAGGTTCGGCCCGTGAGGACGAATATTTCCCTGCCTCGCGCCAGGCACCCCAACCTGAACTGCTGACTTTTTTTTTTTTTTTTGAAGCAGCTCTATATAGCCAAATGCTTTTGCCCTAAGAAAGATACAAAAGAAAACATCAAAGTAAATGTCCCCACACTGACATAAGGCTAGAATAATGGTGACCTAGTAGCTAAAGAGTGGGACGAATACTGAAAGTAATTCACTCTCCTCCATAACAATGGGGGATGTGTGACAATGATATATACCAGGAGGCGAGGAGAGCCACTTTTGTTGGGTAGCGATACCCCACAAACCCAATTGTAGGGAGATCAATACTGTCATAGGACAATTATCAAAGACTGTCAGCTCATCATATTTTCATACCATAAACAGCTCAAGGCGCCAGGGACGGCTTTCCTGCCGAAAGCGTGGAGCAGAAATTTGAAGGGTGTGAAATTGACATGATTAATAATTATAGTTATTAGCACATGTACCAGCTGCTCATGTATGGTTTATCCCGTGATTTATGGGGCCATAAACGCCCATATCTGCTTCTGACGCGGCAAGGAGAGGGCACGCAGTCGTGGGCAGAATGCAGCAGCCCTGGTGCCAGGGGCTTTGCTCCCCCCATCCCCGGCAAAATTGAAACAACAGCAACAAAAATGGGCCAAAAAGTCACCCCTGCTCCACAGAAATGGAAGGAGCTCTTTTGTTTGCATGTCTGCCTTAACGGCTGCTGAAACCTGTCTGCTCAATGTCCCCAAAGCCTTTGAAGTTTGGATCCCAGCTAACAAGGGCTAGGGCTATAGTTTTCCCTCCCCCACACAACTTCGTGCTGTTGCCAGGCTGCAAACAATCACCATACATATTACAGATGAAACCACGAGGACCAACAACAGAAGAAGCAAAAACTAATTGTCTAGGTGCCAGAAGTTAAAGCTTTTGTTTCCAAATGTAATTTGATTCCCAGCTCTCCCACCTCCCCCCCCATCCATTTACAATGTGGTTCATCACAGAAAATGATTTTACTTTGACACAATCTGAAAAAATGGTTTGAAATGACCACACACACAATATCACCCCCCCAAGTAAAAATGTCAGTGCCTTAACTCTTCCGAGGTTATTGTTGACTTCTGAAGACTTATAATAGAGTTTTTTTCCTCGATCAGAACACTAAAACTTGATTAGTGCTATAGAGAAGAATCACAGCCTGTCACTGCCCACGAATGTGCAGAAATGAAGTGATGAGAGCTGTGGACTTATTCTTCCATAATATTCATAGCAATGGACTAACTGCATCTTGTTATCAAGCGGAAGCAGAAGTCAGTGCACTGTCCTGGGGGTGCTATTCCCAATTTACACTGAAGTCGGAAAAAACACTGCACCCTTCCCCTGCATCAGGCCCCTACCTGGTGACTGCAGAGCGTGGAGTAAGCAGATCAACTGTGTCCACATGGCATTTTGTGAAATCTTGTGAGCCACATCATTTCACAAAACCTGCTAATTTCGTACGGCCTTGGTGAGCTGTAACCTCAGTGTGATCAAGGATTTCCTGGCTGATGAAGATTAGTAAGCTAAGAGAAAACATAGTACAGTAGTGTGTATCAGAGGCTAAAATGGTCTCCTGCGAACACTGGAGTTGTAATGCTAGGAGGGAGAGAAAGAGTCTATGTCACTACACTTTCTGTCTCTCCGTGTCTATGAGAAGGTGACGAGATGATGTAGCAAGATAATGGCAAATGCCCTGAGATGCTAAAAGATTACTCAATTATTCTACTTTTAAATGGACTCTATGCAGTTTCCATAACTGACAGTTAAGATGAATGCTAATAAAATAACTTACTATAAACAACTTATTCAGTGAATCTCCTAGAACTGGTTTCTATTTCGTTGATTTTAGGAAACTGAATATTTTTGCCCCCCCTAAAATTAGTCTGTGTTCATGACAAGGGTTTTGATAAAAACTTGACATGTCCCAGGGAAAGAAAACACTTTTCATAAAAAGTATGCTTAGTCGAAAAAAAGTTTTCCACTGAAAAGTTGTTTTAGTGGGGCAAAAGAAGTCTTTAAGTGACGTTAGTTGACATGTTCATAGCACGCTCACTTTCATTCAGTGTGGAAATACTCCCTTCAAGGAACTCGTGGGCCTTTTCCTTGCATGTGTTTGCTGGCCCTTGTGTGTGCTCAGAAGGGCCTGGTTTTTGAAGTGCAAGTTACCAGTGGTGTTGTGGATGGCTTTTGCCACCTTCATGGAGGAGCAGTGTTTTCTCTGTAGGCTCAAAACATCCACGGTCACTTCCAGTCTGACATAATTTGGTAGCTTGAAGCCTCTCACCTGACTGGAAACTGAAGCATTTGACCTCTGACAGGGAGAAGCCCAGAGGCACGTGCCAGGTCAGCTTTCAGCTTCAGCCCAGGCAGTGGCTGATTACATTGCTACGACTCCCTCGAGCAGGCAGGGATTTGGGAAGAGCACGTCCTATATCCCCCAGCAAAAGGGCTCGGTGTATTTGCCGCAGCGCTGGGGAGACTTGCTGCCACCGGGTGCCTGTGGAGGGGTGAGGGAGCACGTCCTCGAGAGAGGAATCCAATTTCTCACTCCAGGAAGGCTCTCACGCTCCCAGCAAACCCTCACTGCCGGGATATACTGTGCTCACGTCTTTATCTGAGCCCGAAATTTCTGTGTGGGCATATGCATGTATACAAATCAGAGAGCTATGAAGACACCAGGCAGATTCTTGCCTGCTTCATTTAAACTGTTTTACAGGGTTTTGGCAAAGAGATTAGCATCAGAAAGGCTAACCTTTACACCCTCCCTTTGCTTGTTCAAGGTAGATGAGGGTCACAGCTTCTTTCATTATAGTATATTAGAGCGTGGCAAGAACGAATCAGAATTTTTTCTGCATATGAGTATGTCTATGTGGAGTTTTAGAAATATGGTATATATCAAAAATTCTTAAATGTCAAATATATATACTGGAATACTCCCTTCCCAACAGCTAGTCATATGATATGGGGCAACAGAAATCATGAGCAAGTCTGAGTTTACTAACTTTTTAGTGGAGGAATTATGTCTACAACGTACAAATATACGTGTGTTTGAACAACCATGTGCACCCATGTCTGTATTGTGTATATTTATAGGTAAAACCTAGGTTTTCCACTGAAAGGCTGAGAGAAGAGTGAAATGTAATGGCAAAGAAAAATCTTATGCGGGTAAAGTAAGGTAAGCTAACTTGCATATTCCTGCACAGAAACAGCAAATTCTGAACTGTAAGGCTTTTTGTTTTTTATATTCGGCGTGTAACACAAAGGGAGTTATTCAGAAATGGTTAGCTGATGATTATATTGGGTCACTGAAAATAACACAAAACCAAATTTTCTTCTATTATATTCATTCACATATGGTCTATTTAAATTTAACTTTCAAGCTATATAACAAAATATATGGTTTCACTGAAGTGACACTAATTTTTGCAACTGAGATTCAAATAGATTGAAAATTTTTGTTCTTGTGCAACATAAGTAGTTTTACAACATGCTGGTAACATCTGTTATAGGACCAGAGGAAGGAAAGTGGGAAGAAACGTGCATATGGACAGTATATTTCAGAAACTCAGCTCCTGGTAAGTCTCCTCCTTTTCCTCTCTGAGCGTTTGCCTATATGTACATCCTTATTCTCAGTGACTCCACGTAGTAACTCCTTTAGTTTCTTTTGAGAGGGTTTGGGGAAAACAGCAACTATACAACCATGCTGTCACCTGAGGCATCACACTTGCACACCTCTGCAATCTCTGTAATCCCATGGCCAGTGGAAAGGGAACCAAAGACCTCTGACTGGTTGATTTCTGCCTGTTATACATGAGAGTACATAAACCCTCACTTAGCCTCTGAGGCAGAGAGCACAGACCCAGGGCCGGGCTTTCGTGCTGGATCACCAGCCCCAGTCGCACTGGGACACAGGACGAGGTCGGGGCTGGAGATTGGGGCTGACCTGGCAAATGTTCATTAATCTTGTTTTTTTTTAAAGGCAGAAGTTAGGTAGTGGAAAGCAAAAGCCACTTTCTTTGCGCTCACTTGGCAGAAATAGCTCTGCTCTGACTGCTGTGGCCAGGCCCATGGGATTCTGGGGCTGAGGCAAACGTTGCTCAGGCAGACCTTGCCAGGAGATGGTTAGGGTCTCCTTCCTGAGACCTGCCACAGCAGTCATGCATATGTTCATATGAATGTGCTTTGAGCTGTAGTCACACAGATGGGAAGAGCTGAGGAGAAAAATGGGAAAGTTTTCCTTTTGGTACACTTACTTCAGTGTTAATATCCAAATTAGAAGTCATCAGAGCCACTTTCCTGCAGGAGGCTTCACTTTTCACTGGAATGATACAATAGAGTGCCCATAATGCCAAGGTTTCACAATAGGTGCAAAACTTCTAGGCATTTCAGATGAGAAATGGGTAGAACTGCCAGTGTAGCAGGATGTCTATAGTGCAAGACAGTCTGTAAGGTAACTTCAGCTCATGTTTTTTCACCAGCTGCCTGGTTTTATAAAACTGTGTATCTGATAGACCAAAAGACATCATGGGTTTGTTTAGTTGTGTGGGTATGACTTCATGTAGTTTTTAGAGAAAAAATGAGGAAATATGTGACCACCTCAGCGAAAGTGTCCTGAATAAATGGAGGAGTCAGATGACAGAGTGACCAAAGAAGCCCATGTGGTAGTTGCCTAATGGAACACCATATTGTATGTGCACGTGCATGTGCGTATGAATGCATATGCAAGTACATGTCAGTCTGTCCTCATTCAATAATGTTTTAGGCTGCCTTTAAAATCAACAGATGAAATGAGTCGTCTCTACATGATCCAGTGCTTCTCCCTACTTGACTCTCTTACTTTGAGCCTTTGCTGTCCTGCACCCAGATGGCTGTACTGTGTAAGCTGTTCCCTTGCACCCCTTGCTCCTGCCTCTTCTTACCACAGAAGTTTTCAAAGACTTAATTTTTTCCCCTGCTGTCAGGAGTCTGTTAGACTATCAAGCAAAGCACTCGTGTTAAGGAGAGCCAGATAGGATTCAGCATTTATAGAGGAAGGGATGTTTAGTAATAGTTTTTAATGAAGTTGTCTGTTCTCAGAAAATAAAGTTGTCAATAAAAGTTAAAAATAATTTTATTGACAGATGGGGGCCTAGTTTCCTATGTGAAGGTGTATTACAGTGAATTATTGGATTTAAAGAAAGTAGGGCGAGCTACTGTTTCCAGAGAAAGGGCTCGGCAATTAAAGGTGCTTGCCTAGCAGGGGGATATAGTCAGAGGTAGCTAAGGCAGAAGGAGTCTAAATGTCACTACCGGAAAACAGAACTCTGCAAGGAGTATTTATAACAATTCAATACCAATCATAACTATTTAACTAGTTGGTAATATGTTGCCCAGCTATTCTGCAATTTTCCTAAAGAACAGTTATGCGGAAATGGGCATCTGCTCAGATCCACCCAATTCAAAACAAACCATTTGCATAATAAATATTTGCAGAGGAGCAAGTGGGTGGGGTTTAAGCAAGTGCACAGATGAACATAAAAATCAAATATGGTTAGAAAAAAGCTAGGCTTAATTACTGGAGGAAAATAAACCAAACCAAAACAAAGCCCCAAGTATTTCTTTAATTACTTTTAAAAATCAGTGCAAATATCTCTAATATGTCAATTTGCCTCTTTCTGCTGTTATCATTTTCCTCCTGTTTGTCACTGAATAATAAGAGTTGGTGGGCTTGTTCCAGTGCCCTCAGAATTTCATTTGCAAATGAATAGTTTGAGAGCGTATATGTGTCCTTCTGTGGGTATGCAGGGACGGTGGATGGCGAGTAACAGAGAACAAAATGCCAGGGCCTGCAGCACGGTTCCCAAAGAACGCCTGCTTCACAACAATCCTTAGGTAAAAAATGGCTATGATTTTTTTAACACCAGAAGTTTGCCAAGACAGTGCTGCAGGACTGAGTTCCAGAATGCACTGTGGGAGATTCAGCAGCACTTCTTACCTCCCGTGGTCTCCTTCCAGTGGTAATTTGTCCATCACTAATGTGACCAGCGACTTATTACACTGGCTCCTCTGAAGGAAACATCAGCAATATCCAGAACCCTCAGGCAGAGCAAGGTCTCTGCGGCAGTAGGTGCTGCACAAATACAGATAAGAAAGCTGATTTTGCCTCTAAGTGTTCATAATTCAGAAATGAAACAAGTGACAACAGGCAAATTCAGGCAACAGATGGAAGACTGCAAAGCAACAAAGCAACAGGGTTGGTTATCAGCATTATTAAAGATTGTGAGCTTTACACAGGGATCATCCCTGTTCCGATCAGTTGCAAAGTTTTAGCTTGTTTCTGTAGTTATTAGTAGAGTGGCAATGGATGATTAGAAGTTTAAAATCATTTGCAGCGTTTGATTAGACTCAACGTTGATTGCGGACGGCTCAGAAAAGCCTGTCAAAGGGAGAGGGAATTGAGAGGAGAATGCTAAGAAGAGCAGAGAGAGGGCTAGAAAAGGGGAGACATAAAGAAAAAAAAACCTTTCTTGGCTCTCAAGGCAAAGAAATTAAGTTGGAAGCATGCAAGAGAGAAAAGGAAGACTAGTGGCATGGCAGAATAGCCAGGGAAAATCAGTGTAGCAAGGTCCTTGGCATATTACCAGCATGAGGAAGCCTGATGAACATTTAATACAAGCATATTCTTCACAGGGCTTCTGCCTTTCTTAGCAGCACAGAAGCTCGTCTGTGGCGAGGAGGATATAAGGGGAAGGTCTCTCCATGTGACCTCTGCATGGCAGTATGTAATACTGACGTATTAAATATGACGAGTGTTTTCTTTAGAACTGAGTTTTACAAAAATACATGATCATCTGTGGTCAGCAAACAAGTCCATAATGTTGTGTCTATCACAGCACAAATAGTGTATTAATGGAGCCATTAATCACCATCAAAACTGTATTAGGAGTGAAGATAGCCAAAGAGAGCTTAACTGACAGCAAGTGGCCATAAACCTGTCCAAAAACTAATTTGATTACCATCATACCAGCATCTGTGCCACTTATGAGGGTTCATTTTTTTGATGAAATTAAGTAGACAAGTCGTTCATGCGTATAATAGACATCTAAATCATGGTAAACATGTTGCTGGCAAGAGAAGTAGTTAAAGAAAGTGGGAGATTGTTTCGCAGGTGAAATTTTGGGCGAAACACACTGGTGGTGCCACAACAGTTGGTTAGAAAACCATTGTCAAACTCATCTTGCCAAGCAGTGAGTGAGAAATGTTTTGGATCCACGTTCAGTGGAATAAACACTGCTGCAAGTCAGGGGATGTTGGGAGCCTCTAGCTATTTACAAGAAGGACGGCTTTTGCCAATATAAACTCTTGCTCTTTATCAGCAATAAATATTCCCTACAAACAATCTGTTTTATTCATAGACAGTTGGACCCATTATGTTTTGGTCTTGACAGACGGGACAGTAGGATGCTGCATTTAAATGACACAGACTGTATAGGAATGTATTTCCAGATGATAACTGAGCCTGGAGCTTCCACATAAATCAGAGGAAGGAAATTATTCTATAAGAAATATGCTCAGATTTCAGCCTCATAAATACAGAGGGAAACCAAATTTTCAGGGCTTCTTAACTTTATGTGAGCATTTTAATGATCACTGCAGGCCACTGAGAAATTCACATATACTATTAGCAATATTCTGCATATGAGCACTCTCTCAGCAAAGGAAAAGATAAGGCCATCTTGTCTGCATTCATCACAGGGGCACATGTCTGAAAAGGTCTTCATTTTGGAGGCCAGGAACAACTGGATTTTGCTGGCAGAACAAAACTATTTAATTGTTGATGTGAGCATAGAATACAAATCGCAGTTATTCTACCTGCTTTACCAGGATGCCAATGCAGCTAGGAGTGAATATGCAGCATGGTGCAGAGCTGCTACTCAAAGTAAGGGGTGAGAGGTTGCAGCCCTGACCATGAAGGACTTGAAAACCAGGTGGACATGTGAAAAAAGGCAACTCCTAACTTGACGCGTTCAAATAGACGTAGCATGGCTTGTGCTCTTCAAATGTACCCCACGTAGGTGCTGTACATATGCTGAATGTGTAACATAAATGAATATGGAACAGGAAGGGGATCGGTCCCTGGAGAGGGAGATTGTTTCTTCAAACTAGACATTAATGATAGAGTGAGTGACATTTATCTCCGGTCCTTTTATGAATCACTGAGATGCAAACAGTGAACACCTTGCCTTTGCTGTGAGCCGTGCCTCCAGCCGTGGGAAGCTGCCTGCCATTCACAAGCCAATGCCTTGTAGGCAGCTCCATCTTACCTGAGTTCGCAGATGGGCCATTCCCCAGGTGGGTCTGGCAAAACACTTCTCATTAATCATCGCTTAAAGCCCTCTCAGTGGGAAGACCTCAGGTTAGACATCATTTGGAAACAAATTGGGTGAAAAATAGCTCTGACAATAAGGAGCCCACACAGAATTCCCCTGTGAGAGCTTCAGCGGTGTGAAAACAGGCTCTTCCAGGACACTAAATGATCTGTCAGTTAGCAAATGACATTATAATCCAGTGTTATGCCATAGACAAATCAAAGCCTTTGCTGCATCTTCCTCATTTTTTCCCCTCTGTTTTTCCCTTTTACCTCCTTTAAAGTGACTGGGTTTTTGAGGTAGGGGAGGAAAGAAAAGGACCTGCTACACAATTTACAAAAAGTCTTTTTTTTCAGACAGCAAAGGTGAAATAGTATCAGACTTTGCATGTCAAGTGACTTTTACCACATTGACAGGAAAAAAAAATGCTTCAAAAAGGAGGCAGAGGGTTTTGGCCTGTGGTTCTGGAAAGAGAAACTGAGATCTTCTAATTCTTATTTGCCTTTGCTCCCAGTCCCCTTGACTATCCTTTTTAGAGATCCCGATTCTGCACACACCTAACTTCTTGGAAAAAATGGACTTAGTAATATGTTTAAATAAATGCTGTACTTATTTACCTGTTTGAATCAGGGCTGTAATAGCAATGAAACATCTGCTCGCCTCACAGATTGTGAAGCGGGACTCCTATCTGTACAACACTCTGGAGACCTGAAGAACTATTTACACAGAGAGACTAGTCTTAGAGTAAAATTAACGTAGAGGCTAAATAGTTTGATAGAAGTCATCTCTCTTTGCCCAGAACACATTGCAGATGTTCACCAGGCCTAACTGTCCTGAAACAGAAAGAAACAAACGAAAATCCAGACTTACTTCCCCTGCTTCTGCCCTGATTGAGCTGCGCACGCTGTAGTCCACTTGGAATTATGTGCTTTACGACAAACAGCTTTTCCAAATGGAGGCTGCAGTGAGTATTTCTAAGCAAAATCCTTGTGTGTTCAAGCAACGGGCAGCCTGGTTATTCCACAGTAAACGATGGTACTCATTTTCAAGCACTGAAACTTTATGCTAGTGGTGATTCTGGGTCCTCAGAGGCTTTAAGTGTTGACCAGATCAAGTAAACTTGAAAGCAATGCCCCTCATCTGCCGCAAGCGTTGCTTCTTTTCTCAAGTACACCCTGGGGTAAATTCACCCAAGGGATGGGCAGCAAAAGGATACAGATGGGAAATGTACAGCAGAATTCACCCAAAATGAACAGAGGAGCAGATTGTAATAAGGGGCAAGTCAGGCATCCTTCACGGAAAGCCGTGAAGTGTTCTCCAGCTACAGCACATGGACATGGACAGAGGGAAAACTTGCTGCCACAGGGGGCTGAAACATAATAAGAAATTATTAATGATCAGCTTTCACTTCTTGATAATGTCTCATACTGACTTATCTACACTAACACCTGCCCACATATTATACCAGGATGGATTAAGGGCCAATATTTTAGTGGCTCACAGCTATGGTGCCCAGTGCCTCTGCACAAAGAAAGAATTTTTTTTGAAGTCTCTCCATTGACGGCCTTAGCACAATAGGCCTTGCAGTTACAAGTAACAGACCTTTACACCAGTTTGAATGCAAGCAGGCCATCATCAACTGAGGGTTTTCACTACATGGCCGCGATACCAAATATTGTAAGACTTGGGCGCTGCCAGCAGACTTTTGAGGTTTGATCCCATGCCTTTCCCTTACCACTGAAATATATCTAAGGTTTTAAGATTCCTTGCTCTCATCCTTTTCCCCAGAGACCTTCTTGTCAGCTTCTTGCCTGAAGTGAATCAGTGGCTTCCACCATAGATCTGTCAATATCTACCATCCCCTATAGACTGCCTCAGCTTTCTAATGCTGGGGTTCATTGCGGACCTCACAAGGTGTTTGACTTAGGTACTGCATTCATTTTTCTTTCAATATTGTTCATCTAGAACACAGGAGGGGCATGCAGGGAGGGGCTCAATCCGCTCCTTCCTGGAGTGCCTCCTTGAGCCCCATGCATCGATGCCCTCTGCCTTGAACACCCCAACTGTGCTCCCCAGTACGAGCACTTGCTAAGGAGCGAGAACAAAGTTAACTATTTAGCAAGAGCACAGTCCAGCTGCACCATTCCTTCCCGCTCTAGGCACCGCTTTGCACCGTGAACAGCCTTGCTGAAATCAGACTTAAAATTGACAGTGTTTCCATGGCATATCGCTGTCAGATTTCCAATAGTGGCCTCAAAGTGCTGCGAAAGGGACACTGATCCAGCAATCATCCCAACTCAATATGTTTGCACCTCTCTACTGGCCTCTGGAAATGACGGGGCTGCAGCCAGCCTCACTCATCACACAGAATTAGTGAGCGTGTGAGTGTCTTCGCATGACAGCCCTGCACAGCAGTCAGCAAGTAAGAAGATTTATTGCTTTGTTTGACACTCTGTTATTCACTAACTGAGCATGACACATCTGGGACTAGGAACCATCTATTTGACATCAATGATCCTTTTCCACATTGATTGAGTTTATCCAGTTCATGCCCAGAATACGACTGGGGTAAGGGAAGACTCCCAAAATGGGCTAGAACGGGAGTTGCTGGGCTTACTTTTTCCAAAAGAATGAATACACTGGGAAAAGGACCTCGTGTGTTACTGAGCAAGGAGAGGTGATATCAGTCACTTCAGCGCCATCCTTCTTGTCTTGAGGCACCACAATGTTGAGAAACCATTTATTTAATGTTGATAGACCAGTGGGGAAGCACAGATCAAAACCCCATAAATAATAACAGCAATGTCTGGGGTCTGAGTGAAGTTAAATGACCTTGCTCAGCCCGTAGATGAGAACATACAGATTGTGTTCCTTGTTGTGCTGGTCAGGACGTGAGTTTCCATTTGGAAACAACAAAAGCCTGCAATTGCTTTTTCCTTTCCCTCTCCAGCAGCAGAGACTGACCTGCAGGCTCTGTGTGACACGTTAGCCCAGTGCCAGCCCTCAGCTCATGGACCTGCTCATTCAGTAGAAAAAAAAAAAAATCCAGGAGGAAAGTAAAGGCCAGCATTGCCTTATGGTAATTAGATGATCTCAGACCAGTGCTGAATCTGGTCAAGCTACCTTGGAGCAAGGGGAGAAGAGCTCAACATTTGGGCATGTCCTGGCTCAGATGTGACATCAGGAAGCCAGGGTCAGCACCAGGGAGGCCTGCGGAGCAGGGCAGGGAGTTGTGAGGTGTAGTGTTTGCCTCTGAGATTGTCAGACCTAACTTCAACTTTAAAATAAGCAGGCATAACCACTGTTCACTGCTGCCAGTGGGGGAGGTGCCTTCTCACGGTGCAGCAGAGAGGCCTTTAGCCTCCAGGTCCTTCTGCTTGGCAAAACTAATCATCCAGGTGCGGTTACAAGAAGACACTCCAGAAACAGACCTTGTACATGGGATCCAACTTGTTCTCTGCTAGACAGAAAATAAGGAAAAGCAAGAAAATGACATCTACCTCACACAGTTTATATCCAGCTCTAAATACTCTTACTTTGCTTGCAAGGTCTGGGCTATGCCTGGAACAAGGAAGGAATTGGCCCTTCATGTGATAATGAAATACTGATAAACAAAGCCCTCTCTGTTTGGACATGAAATCAGAACTGTTCCTAAACACTTTGAACACTTGAAACACTTTTATGAATCCCAAAGGGAGAGCTCATGCTTCCAAAATGGAATCTTTTATTTTTTTCTTACTCGTAATTGCTCCCAGATCTTTAATTAAACTGCACCCTATGCTGATGAGCTCCAAGAACTTTTTTTGTTGCTGTTCTTTTGCAGTTTTAAAAAAGAAATTTGCTCAGTGGGAGAATTTAACCTGGAGTTCCAGCTCTTTTTAGACACTTAGTCATGAAGAAGAATATTTTCCCTCCTTCATAGGTAGAAGTTGATATGACAACGCAAAACCTAATAATCCTGTAGAGAAATTATAGCCAGGAAAGAGAAAGAAAGAAGGAAGCAGTCAATAGTAAAATATGTCAGTAATCAATCTCCTGTTTCAAATCTAACAGTGCTACTTGTTGTTTTGGAGAGCGCTTACCATCCATCAAAGCCGCCAGATTGGCAGCACTGACAAGTGAGCTGTTCCCATGACACCACTCTCAGGAACTAAACCCACTGAGTCCTGTGGCAGCAGCAGGCACCCACACAGCACCCTCCCAGCGTCAACAGGACCTGGAGGCCCAGGGGAGCCATGTATCCCTGCTCAGCAGCCCACTCCCCCTCTACACAGCATCCAAAGAAATCAGCAATTTCCTTGTCCTTCATTTGCATGCTTTTTGCCAGGGATCAGTCCTCACCTCTTCCTAAACCAGTTCCTCACTCAAGCAGAACCGCTCACTCACAGCACCTTGCAGACATAACCCCCGGGGCTTCAAAAACACAAATCCCAAAATCCCCACCATGGTTCAAAGCCATACTGTCTCTCTAAGTCAGCTGTATATCAGAGTTACTTGCCTAGTCTTTACCACTCTGGAAATACCATACTCAGTCAGACACCAGCTCTGTTTAGTCTATTATAACCACCTTGAGTACTCAAGAATGCCTCAAAGGAGACCTCACAGATCCCACAGTAAGTATATATGTAATAATTTCTCATGCAGGTTGAGTCTTACCAAGCTCTCTAAAGTTGAGTAATATGAGATTGTAACACGAAAGTGTTCCTCTAAAAAAATAGTCTAAGTAACGTTGCTATCAAAGATGTGATGAATCTTTTGAATCTTTCTTTCTACCTTTTTTTTTTAAGTTCTTGGCTTTAATTGACTTTGTGCCTATGAATTCCACAGTTTGGTGATGTTTGCAATTTGCTATGTCTCAATTTAATTTATCTATTATCTTTCTAAAGTAGGCAATCTCAGTCTTTTTTATCTCCCTGTCATTTCCTTTTTATAAAAACAGGTCACTGCATTGGTCCACATAAAAGTATAGTGTTCTTAATACTAATTCCCTGTCAATTCTTCATGCACCCTAATATCCTAGTTGTTTGTTTGACTGTAGTTTTAGACTGACATTTTCCCTCTAATATGCACAATAATTTTTCCTTTGATAAACATTCCAACCATTGGTAGTGAAGTTCATTTGCCTATGTGTTATGTATTGTCTTGTATGGGTCTTTATTTTGAAATTATCTAAAAAAGGAAAATTATAGAAAAACAATCGCTGAGTTCACATAAAATAATTTATGTGGACAAATGTGACAAAATATGTTGTTTTATTTTCAGAATTTTTTTTCTAATTATAAGGCAAAATATAGCATAGGAAGATAGGTGTTTTTAAAGAAAATCTTTTCTGCGTCTTTGCATTGAAACTTCCCAAACATTCAAATAGGACACTGCCAGAATTTTTTTCTCCAGATTTTTTTCCAAATTGACTTGATCTGATTTTGTGAAATATTTTAGTTTTAGGGTAGCTACTTATTCCTAGCACCAGTGTTTTTTCCAGTTAGTTTTACAATATAAAACATAATGTGGAACCTTGAGAGATACCATCATTACTTTGTATCACAATGATAAAATGCAATTTGTTCTTTATTTTCTGTCTCTCAGCAACTTTTTCATTCATAATTCTCAGATTCTTTCATAACATTTTATACCAGGCCATATGGAAAGTCTTGATACATTAGGTCAAAGAATTTTGTACTGACACATTCAAATGATATTACGCGTTGGACCGTTTTTGCATCACTGAACTACCAACTTGCTTATAAAAACCGAAACATTTGCAGAGATAGAAGGTTTCAACAAACTAAGCAGTTAGATTTCCAATAGAGCTTCCCATATGTATTATGTTGCATTTATGGCCAGTGGAGTTCATTTTCACGGAATCCCATCTTTTAGACATATTAAATATCCATGCAATGAGCCACTCCCAGACTGGGGACCTCTAGCTCTTGCATCCCTCTGGCTTTGGGGAAGCTATAAAGTTCCACTTCTATTTCCAAAGATAATAGAAAAATTCTGATAAGCATGAAATCACTTCTATAAATGTCAAAATCCTCTATATTGCTTCCACCGGTCTGCCAGAAGTAAGGCCAATTACATCAGCCTTTTCCATATTCAGGTCCAACATTGGCTGTCCTCAGACTTTTGGAAGAGCGGCTATTTTCAGTGTTTTTCATACTTCCTACGTAAGTTTCCTCAGATTTCTGGGTGTAGCCCATCTTCTGGAAAGAATTGTTGTGACAGGGACACCTACAACAACACGTTCACATCCCACTGCGTTTGGGAATCTCTGAGTTTATCAACCGAGTTTGGTGACTGATATTTTTTTCAGTGATCAGCTGCCTCCATTACTTCCATCAAGGTCCCAGTTTCTGACATTACTCATCTTTCTTCTTAGAAAGCAGCATGCCTGAGGAAGACATTTTTATGAAAATTTTGCCAGTGAAGCCTGTTGGAAAGACAACTTTCCCACCAGTTTTGGTAACCAAGGCAGTCAGGAAGGGCTGTACTGCTTTTAAGTTGAGGCTGTTTCCAAAAGATCAAGAAGACTCATAAACTAACTGCACATAGAGAAAAAATAACTCTCCTCTCCACACATTGTCCATCCAGCCAATACTCTAGCAGCATTTTAGCTCAGAACAGCGCTCTTGTTTTTCACATGTTATGATATCAATACTATGTACAGGGTGAGGAGACCTGTCACAGTAAATACGTAGTACTAAAGCTGTTAACTACAAGAAAAAGTAAAGGACTTTAAAACAAACTAAAATGTGAGCAGCTCTGTAGGAATTATACTTCTTATTTACCATAAGTAATCCCCACACACTTCCAGCTGTGGAATAGGTTTGCTTTACTGTTGAACAAATATGATTTACTGGGAAGAATAAGGGAGGCTTAATTCCTCCCGTTGGCTCCTGGACTGGGGTTTAAGGGGTGCTGCAGGGTACTGTTGTCAGTACTGCAGCCTTTCTGACTGCACCACATTACTTACTGCTGTCAGTACTGCAAAGCTAATGCAGAATAATGCTTGGCTATATCCCCTACTTTTAGAGACAGCTATAAAGAGCTAAGCACCAGAAAGCAGTGCTAGTGGACACCAGCAAATCTCGTAAGTCCTACAAAGCCTGTTGCTACAGCACCGGATGTTCCTTTAATGGCACCTCACATGCAAATTCATTCTCTGTAAAGTACTCTCCTAGCAGGCCCTCAGGGTAGCACAGAGCAGGGAAGGAATACATCCTTTACAAGTGGAAAAGGAAGATACGGAAGATATGGCGGACAGAATGTGAAAATGGAAAAAAAAAAAAAAAAAACTTCCAGCCCCCAAAGCACATTGCAACTAGTGAGCCCTTCCCACCTACCCCTCTGAGGGGCTGTCACCATCAGAGCCTGCCCTAAGGAGAAGTTCAGCTTCTTCCTGCTATCTGGCCTCAGAGGAAGTAGGGGTGCGAGTTTGCCTCCTAAATCTTGATCAGAAGGAAAGCAGTAGAGTCTCTCAGAAGAGAAAGGACTTGCAGCTCAGAAGGACACGGATACACCATAGTTGGGAGCCTGGACACCAAAGGGAGGTATGGAGAGCATATGAAGGCTATTTTGAGATACAGGAGCCTGAGCGGGGCAGGCACTGAGATGACCAGGGGGCACAAAGAGCTCCCATCAAACGTTCAAAGTGGAGATGGCAAAGAAGTACTCATAGTAAATGGAGAAACACCTCCTCCTTGTTGAAACATAGTTCCTAGAGGAAATCAAAATGCTAGCAAACTCTGATGCATATAAGCGCATAGAGAGCGATACAGTCGCACGTACAATAACCTCCCCTTTGCCCTGTGTCTGTTTTTTAGAGCACAAATGTAAAACAAGAAGGATCTGTAGGAGGGAGAAAAACTGAACTCATCTCTGGAGAGCCTTCCCCAGCTTCTGGTTAAAAGTGACTACTTACCCTTAATGCTTTTGTCTGGATGCACAAGTGATGATCTGGATTCTGTTCTGCTTTCTTTTAACTGTGCAAAAGGTCATTTTTTCAGTAGTTACAGGTGAACGCCCACATTTTTTCTAGTTCATAACCAAATTCAAGTCATAGAAGATACTACTACTGGTCTTCACAGTCCACTTCTGTTGCTCTCCTCATGGCCAGTGGAACACAAATTGATGCCAGCCTGGCAAACAAGTGTTCAAATGGACAGCAGAAAAAATGTATCAATGCATCATCTTTGCTGCTTTCACGCTTCTATTCACCAGCTCTCACCAAGAAGACCAGTAAGATCGAGCTTGGTAAACGACCACAGAAAGATCAAAGAGATTGAATGTCTCAGGGAAAGGAGGTGACTTTTTCTCAGGTCACTTCACTGGAATCAGTGGAAAGCAAGGACTTCATGTGGCTAGATGCAGAGAGAGCTGCTGCTGGGAACCATATAGTGCATGAGAGCCATATAAAAAGCATGCGGGGACTGTATTTTCTCCTATCACACCAGTGTAGAAACACCCAGAGAGCTCTGCCCAGTTGTCAGAAGATTACTCCTGAAACAGCAGCGCTAACGTGCTACAGAAAATCCCACTTCGAACCGAGGAGGGAACTGGGATGCCACCTGGGCCAATTTCCGCAGCTCGTAAGTCTGGGAGACTTTTAGAATCAGCAAGTCCCTTCAGAAACAGGCTAATAAGAAATCCAAAGAAAGGACTGAAATAATATCAAAGAATATTAATTTGACAGAGGGGAAGGTACCTGCCTCTCCGTCAATAAATGTCTGAATGTTTGAGCCTTCTGGGCTCACACCTGAAACCTTCCATGCATTCCCTCCCTCTCTCTCTCTCTCTCACAGCACTCTCAAATTTTACCATCAATCTGTCACAACAAAACTAAGCGATTTATTTTTGAGTTCAGGGAGGGATTGAAGCAAATTACAGTTCTTACTGATCAAAATCACACTACTGCTGTCATTAGGGAGATCCTGGACTACGCACATCCAGAAGGATGCGCTCATGGACTAAGGGATTATAAAGAGGAAACCAGTAAAAGTAATTTTAGGTAGTAGAAGAGTCTATCATAAAACCTCAGGGGAAACTCTTCTTCTTCTTTGGAAAAAAAAAAAGTCATTTCAGTAAGATTAGCTATTCCTGTTGCTGTCCACAGCTCTCTCTTCTTTTTTGTATATTGTAATGACCTTTGTAAGGCTTGAATGTTACATTTTAAAAGTGGCAGTCACTAGGAGTGGCTCAATCATTCCTGTATTAGCTACAAATAAAAACATTTTGGGTTATGACTTGTCTGAAGCAAGTTTCACAAAACTGCAAGTGGGAGAAGAGAGACCCACAGCTATCTGAGGAACAGATCCTTCAGGCTGCGGTGCATTATGGACTCTCCTTTAATCCCTTTTAAATCACACGCATTTATGCCAAAAGTCTTATACAGGCTGTTTTCACTGGGACAAAGATCTTTCTTTGATTCTGGGTAGGCTACACTCTGACTTCAGGGAGAGTTCAGAGGGTGTCAACACAGGTAGGAATCAAGGTCTTGCCTTTTTTTTGTGTTGTCACATGATTAAAACAGCAAAGTAACTTTAACACCAGAAATGTGTTAACTGCTGCTTTGTGCCTTCAGCTGTGCAGAGCCCAAATGCACTACGCAGAATGTAAAATTGTCCTTTGAGAATAATGAAATACTTGAGGTATTTTTTTTCTTTCCTTCCACAGCGTGAAAGAGAAGGGCAGCAAATGGCTAGGCAGAAGGGTTAACTAGCAGCGCCGCTGGGCAGGGAAGGGGTGGAGGTATTTGCATAGAATAGCATCTGGAATCTATATGTCCTCAAATACTTTGAGGGGGAAAGGAGTTTTCCACATCCATTACAGCCTGGTAAGGAAGGGGAGAAAAGAAACGAGGGGGGATAGAAAAGGGACAGGGGACTCCTTTTGTATCTGTGTCCAATATGGTTTCTTTTGATTTTTCATTCTCCATAGTCAAGAGCTCCCCATGGGTTCTCATCTGTTACCCAGGCTTTGCCATACCTGCCTGCCTGTGTGAAAACGGCTCAGCTGCCGGCGCTGGATGAGGCTAACAGATCACATCTATCTCTCTGGCGTCTACTGAGTGCACAGGGCTCCAAGGATCACGCCCTGGACAAGAGCACAAAAGCAGGTCTGTATAGGAGCAGCCAACCTTCTGCATCGTCTGCGTCTCATTGTGTGGACACTGGAGGTCAAAACTCGCCAGCATGCCTGCTTTCCCCATGCGGTTGCGTGTGTGTGTGTGTGTGTGTGTGTGTGTGTGTGTGTGTGTGTGTGTGTGTGTGTATGCGTGCACTTGTGTGTGTGAGAGAGGGAGCCAGGGCAAGAAGGCAGTACAAGGTTACAGCTACAATATTGTTTTACTCCATCATTCTGGGTAGTAATTAGTAGAATGAATGACATTTCAAAAGTACTGAGAAAAAATAAATATATGCATGTATATATATATATAAAACATATAGAGATGGAGATGGAGCTATACAGATAGACATAGAGCTAGAGAAAGAGATAAAGATACAGATACATCCTTACTGAACTTAAAATATCGTGACTGTGGACAAACAAGTGCAGATTAAATGCCCTTTCCTGTTGTGATTGATAGGTAGTAAGAGCTATCTAGCTTTCTGAACTTGCGCTCAGAAATGGAACGGGAAGAACGAGGTTAAAAACGTAAATAAATAGAAATGTCTGCTGAGTGAACACACGTCTGCTGCCAGTAAGGGGGACAGGACAGAGAAATTCTGAGCAACCAGAGAAGAAATCCAAAGTAAGTACGGAAACAAGATTATTAGTGGCAAGGATCCGGAAATATGTACTTGAAAGGGGAAAGGAGAGCTTTTAGTTCTGCGGAGTAGTACTGGGGAAGTAGGCGTGGTGAAAAAGGCAAAACAGATGAGAACATGTATCTTATTGATTCCCCCTTTTATATCAGTTCAGATTAGTTGGGTAAAGCATGAGTTTGCAGTGACAATCAACATCAGTCCCTCTGAGAACTCCTGTCATTCGTCTGCATTTTTGATCTGAGGATCTCACAGTGTTTTCCAAACACAAGCAAACCAGCCAGACTGGCAATATTAGAGAGAATCTGTCTGGCCTTTCAGAGCTTCAATTTATACCTGTCAATTGTGCAGCTACAACACGGGCATCAAGTGCCCTTTTCACTCTGGACAGCTCCTGCATTCATTCCGAGGGATATTTCATACTGTTCCTCTTTTATTGGAATTTCTGATCATAGCAATTTTCTGCGGTCTCTGCTTCTGCAAGACATCCCTCTCTGTTCATCAGGGAGAAATACATCAAGTGGCCTAAGGAGCATGGTTTCTTTGCCTGGTATGTTTTTTAACTGCTATCTTTGATAATATTGTATAATCAAAGCACTTCAGTGCTTACCTACTTTTCTTTCTCTCTCTCTCTCTCTTTTCTACCTTTCCTTTTCTACCTTTCCTTTTCTCTTTCTTTCTCTTTCTTTCCTTTCTTTCTTTTTCTCCCTCTCCACAACCCCTCCTTTCCCTTCTTTTCCCACTCTCTCTATAGAGCTTTTCAGTCTCTGTAAAAGAACAACTGAAGAAAGATTTGCTGTCCCATTCGTTCCGCACTGCCCCCATAAAAAGCAGATATTTTCAGGTTGACTGAAAGTTTAACTTTGTTATTTTTTTTATTTTTAAAGAAAATCCAGCGTGACACGGCACGCGTTGGTGCCCTTGCCACTTAACAAATTACTTGTTTTTTTGACCTAAGTTAAATACTGTGCAAATTTCCCTTGTCCCTGTTTTCTTTGTGTGCAGACTTCACTGATAAAGAATAAAGAGCTAACTTGTTGGGACTTTTTAGTCAGAGCTTCCTTCATTCACAACAGATTTTTTTTTCTACTGTGTCTTTAACGACAAAGCCTGGATGCTCAGCTGACGGAAACTGGCCGTTGCGGGATTGCCCTCAGCAAAGTTGCACCAGCGGAGGGTGGCCTGGGACAGGCAGCCAGTGCTGGGATGTGCTGCAGTGTCTTCGTGGGGCACTTCTTAGCCTGTGGGGGCTCTCCCAAATCATCAGCAAATGCTTCCTCACAAGCCACCAAAACAGAGGTTGCACAGGTACCAAAGAAAACCTCAACTCTTTCATTGTCTTTCCAAGCGCAAAAACAGCTTCTTCCTCTCAGCAGTGCCTTTCACCAGTGAACTCCAAAGGCCGAGCTCCTGCAGGCAGTTTGCAGCTGAGGCCGTAGTGGAGGCAGATGCCCGAGGCGATCCCTGCCCTTGCTGCATTGCAGATGCCTGATGGGCAGCAGGCCCACTGATATGCCTGCTACGCTATCGCGCGAGTGACTGTGCTGAGGGGCAGAAATGCCGCTGGAGACCTGCAAAAGCCAAGGGTGCCCTTCTCCCTGCAGTTCTTCCCACTCAACACAATAACTCGATAGAGAGACTTACGCCATTCATCCACCATTCGAAAGCTGAGGCCGTGCATGGGCTCACCTCCTTCCACGAACCCTCCAACCTGTCATTTAATTTTCGAAAGAGAGAAATGTTGTTATACATCTCCCCTCTTGCTCCACAGGCCCCCTCACTGGAAGCTCTACCTCTGCGCACTGATTTAGCACGGGGGGGTCAGCCTGCCCACCGCCCCTGGCAGGTGGGCCCGCATGGGAAGCTGAGCCAGCTAGCCCCCAGGTGAGCTCTTGGAAGTCTCTCTCCGCAATGTAACTGCAGCGTTGCATTGTGTGCCCTTTCGAGACTCCTGCGACAGCCCTCCAGCATGATAGATTGCTGGCCTAACAACGAACCCTTTGTGCCTGCCCATTACTCTTTAAGTCTCAGCTTCTACCAAAATCACCTCCTTCTAACATTTCTCTTTTCTAGTAAGAAAGCAGAAAGGAAAATAAATAAATGCTACTCTTGTTTGTTACAAACTGGATTCCTTTAGATAGGAATGCCTGGGACTTTTTTTTTTTTTTTTTTTTTACTGCCTACTGCTGGAATGTGTCTGCAGAGATGTTTTGGAAACTATAAATCATCTTGCTTTGCCTTTTTTCCCAACCTCATTTGATTTCCTTTCCAGAGACAGGCAACATAGTTTTTGTCTCAGAAAATAATGCTTAAGGTTCGGTGCCAGAGCATTAGCACCAGAAATGGTGTCTTGTTTGGCAGTGGGCTGCTGCTTTTTTTTACGAAAAGAGACAAGGATTTCCCCAGGGGCATCTTCAAGGTTTGGGAATACAGGCATTAAAAAAAAGTCACTGAAGAAGTTTGGCCTTAACATATATTCCCATAAGTCATGACCTGTCAAAGAATATTTCTTAAAAATGCTAAAAAAAAAAAAGTTATTTCCTTAGAGTTATTTTCTTGGAACTGACTGAGATGACTGAATTCTTCAAGCATTTTTCTTTTGGGAATTACACAATCAAAATCCTCAGATAACCAGTAGAAAATAGGGAGGATGAAGAAAGGGTATTTGAAACAACAATAAAGTTTGGAGAGGCCTCTTTTATATCAAGGAGAAACTCCTCCAGCACCCTGGGCTGCTCTTTGCCCTGTCACAGTTAACCCCCCCCATCCTCACAAGCAGTCGCAGCCCCGCAGCCGGCAGGGCTGATGGGGCTCAGCAGAGCCAGACCGCAACGACGTGCTCTGTGCTGACGCTAACGAGGAAAACTGTAAAACGCTTTGGCCAAACATTTATTCAAGTAAGCTACTGAACTGTTGGAGCTGGGAAGTTACCTCTGCGCTGGCTTACGGTACATAGTGTAAGGTTGTCTCCGCAGGCTCTGCTTGCACAGAGGTTTCTCACAACAGCGATGCAAGCAGCATCTGGCTTTTTTTAGCATGGTTGCAAAGCTTTGTGGTAATACAAAGGATCATCCATAGATTTCTTTTAAAAAAGCCTAGGTGATCTTGAGTTAAAAGGCTGAGATGAACAGAAACACTCAACGTCGATGCCACCACAGGGAGAGAAAATCAGCGTAGGGAGTGCAGGGCGAGGTCTGTGCGATCCGCTCCCTACTCGCAGAACAGTGCAGGCAGGGACTAGAGGTGGCGACTCGCTCTCGGGGCGAAAAGCCAGCCTTGCTTCCTCCGGTACGAGCCCGTCCCACTCATGAGCTCCACGACCAAGGCGCAGGCAGGCACCTTACATGCACGCTGAAGGCACCATCGGCCTGCAGTGAGCATGCATGGTTGCCCAGGGCAAAACGCCGCCAAAGCGAGCACGCAGCCAGAGGTCTGCCAGCATGGGCACGCCGGGGAGCAAACGATGCTGTTTGAGAAGGGCTCTATGAATAATGGTTAGGTTTGACTGGAAACTGAAGCTGGAGGGTAAGGGGGAATAAAAAACTTTTTGCAACTTTTTGCTATTTGTATTATTGCAGTTTGTTCACTCCTTTTCCAGTTGACTATGGTTTCTCCTGAACTCTGCTGTATAAAAATATGGGCACATTATTATCCCAAGTAATTGTATTATCATTTGGTATAATAATCAGTGCCATCTTTTACATAGCCAGCTACTTCAGTTCGAAAGAATGGGAAATGGAGTTAACAAAGGACAACATAGCGGGCTGAGCACATCTGTGTTTGGGTTATTAAGGAGGCAGCACAGGGAGACTTGGTTCGCTACTGACTGCCTCCTGCCCCTGGTGCTGCTCCCTTGCTCCATGCATTAGCCCTCTTACATGCCCTCTCACAGTGCAGCAAAAGCAAAGGGAGAGGAGCCTTGGAAAGCGGTATGTACGTGTATACGTGTATGTGTGTGTGTGCATGTATGTGTGCCTGCTGAGCTCAGACTTGACAGAGAGCCTTGCAGACAGGCTTGGGCACTGCAATACCTTGGAGAAATCTCTGCATTTTCACTAGGAGAGGCAAAATAAAAGCCCTCCTCTCCCCCAGCATGTCCATACCTAGTTGCCTGCTCCTCGAATGAAGGTCTGCTGGCCCTGTGAGTGACCAGTTCTCTGGGACCAGCAGCTGTATGGAGGGGCATGTGCCAAATCCTATACCATCTCTTTGGGCCTGGTCAGACACCTCCAGGATTTCAGATCTGGCAGCCGGGTTTTCACACTGTCATTGCTAGCTTTACATGCATCTTTGAAATGGCCAAAATTACCAGCCAGGTGCTTCTCCCTCATCTCAGGAGCAGGTTTTCAGTTCGACCATGTTAGGAGGTTTACTGGAGGAGAGTGAGATTGACTAAAAATAAATGAATGGCTACTTCACGCCTTTCTCTGCAGGATTTCAAGAGCTCTGCTATGAAATTGCCTGCACGTGCCTACTCTGTGACATCTTATTTGTGCACTTAATTTCCCTATGTTGCACAAACAGCATGTCTTCTCCTTGCCCAGCCTCTGCTTTTCATTGCCATGCTGCAAGGTGCAATGATGGATAGCTGTGGAAATTTTTCTCACCTGCAAGTTCTCACAACGGTCCACATGATTTAAAACAAAGGTTAATTTTATTCAAGTGGTTCCTTTCATCTTAAATGTATTAAAATCATTTCTAAATCTGAAATGATATGTGTACAGTCTATACTCAACTATTACTGCTAATAAACACAGGGAATACATAATTAATATAGACAATAAATTCAGATATTAGCCTAACTTATCTCTTGCTCATTTTGTCTTTTGTACTATGAATTTTTTCTGTGGAGTCATTACTGACCAGCTATTCATGGGATACAGATTTTTGTTTCTTCCCAATACGCTATTCATGTTGTCAAATAATCTTTACTTATGTAAAGGATTAGCACGCTCCTGCTTTTAGGGAGAAGAGTGACACCAAGTCAGATCACCACTAGCTAAAGATCTCAGATCCTCTCCCTGATATGCTGCACGTTAGCAGAAAGATAGTCATATAAAACACTAAGGTATGTGGGAAAGGTTGGGCTTCTGGAAGATAGACTTTCTAGCTAGACAGTGTTCTGATGTGATGCCTAAGGTGGTATTTCTATAACATTTTAAGACACATTAATTTGTGTTGCTTGGTATTTTGTTCCCTTCAAAGGCAATGCCAGAGAAATAAGGCACTCATTACAAAAAAAAAAAACCTTTCACAGGACAGCCAGTCTGGGGGCTATGTGAAGCTGGAAGCATCCTAGTGTCTTTGGCAAAGACTCTCATCTGCTGTTCAAGCAACCTGCAAAAGTGCAACTTCCAAAACCATAATTCTCAGTTTTTGCAGTTTAAGTTTCTTTCCAGTGTGGATTGTATGGAAGAGACTGTCAATATTTAGTGGCGCATCCAGGCAGAGAGTTAAGCTCTTTATGTATTAAGTATGCTTCAAAGCCACTTAAACCCACTATTATGGGGGCACCTTTGGGTTCAGTGCCACGCCGGCAGAACCTGCAAGGGTGAGAGAAGAGCCCTGTGACGGGCAGGGAGACAGGCACTGAGCACTGCGGTGGCAGCCCGCTGCCCCCGGCTGCCCTGTCGCCCATGACTCGTGCCAAGCAGGATGGCAGCACTGACACTGCCCTGGACCCTGGGCCCCGGGTTGTGTGTGTACAGATGGATCTGTGGCGGGACATTTGGGGATAGGCTGGGGAGGGGGGCAATATCTACACTCTGGAGCATGCCTTGCTGATGCCTGGCCTCTCCAGCACTGGGGCACATGGTTTCCATTTGCTATGTATCACCTCATGCTCCAGAAGTATGTATAGCTGGCATGTGGTTTTGGCTTGTGTTGCCTCCCCTCTTCTGGGGACCTCGCACTTATCCTCCCATTGAAGCTCCCATGACAGCATGCACTTTCCTTGAGCTATCCCAAATTGTCCTAGGGCAGGTTGTCACTTCTGAGAAAATATCCCTCTCTTATTAAATGATTCAAGGATTCACATCTGTGCAAGAGCACCCTTCACAGCTTAGCCACGGCACCCCAGTGGCTCGCCTCAGGGCTATGCCCCCAAAGATGGGCCATCTTTTGTTGACCCCATCAATTTTCAGTACTCGGCCTCACTCTGCTTAATCAAGACCACTTCAAAGACCCCAAACAGATTGATTCACGTGTGAACACTACCCAAACTGTCTTCCGAGGGGGCAAATACTTGTCTTACGTTCCTTTGAACCCACTGTTGCCCGTTTACTTGTATTTACTTTGCGTGGCCTACAGCTGAACCATGGAAATTAGAAAACAAACTCCTATTCAGCGAGTCATGTCAAAGGTGACCGCTATGCCGGAGAGTCGACTGTGGGACAAACACTGCCCTGATCGGAGGCCTCTTCTGCAGCGCTGCTGTCTCCACAGTTACCTACCTGTCTGCAGAAGCCTTTAGTTTATCTTGTCTATGCTGGAAGTCCTCGCCGGTGCCATCAGTCGGAGAGATGAGAGGGATGCTCCTTTGACACTCGCACAATGGCGCTGGCGTAAGAGAAAGAAACTTCGCTCCCCTGCGAACCGCGTCCCTTTGAGCGGCACTACTTTCACAGGGAGCATCGGCGCAGTTGCTCGCGCCCAGGTTTTGTGCGCCGAAACTGCAGGCCAAGCAGGAGAAGGCACCTTGTGGGTGCCCGGGAACTCCAAGACAGAAAAATAATCCCAACATTTATACTTTATCATGGCGCTTTCCACATTCTTCCTTGATTGTACCTCTATAGCTAGTCAAGTGGTTTTTGAGACCTGCTGGCTAGACCAAAAGAACACAGCAGTATAGCTTGTCGGCAAAACACGATTTCCTAGGACTTTCTAATTCTTTTTAAGACCGCAGGAGAAGCTTTAAAAGCCCAATCAGAATAGCGTTCTTCTTCATAGCGTTACAAGGCTGTAAACAGGATGACTTTCCAGCTAGAAGCTACTGCTGAGTCAGTGCAGTTGAAGGCACTGACGAAGGCAAACTGTGTGATATAATACGATCCACAAACATGAAACCAAGTAATAGCATCCCAATGCATTTTAAGACAAGCTATTGCTTTCCCGCCTCTTCGCTATGGCTCCGGTCTGCTCTGACTTGCTAATCCTCCAGGTCACTGTAGCTGCTCTGTGGTCCTGTGGCCGAAGCTGTAATCCAATAAAATTTACCCAGGTTAGTCAACTGCCTCTCACTGGTGCAGTGACAATGAGGACTGTTAACGAAGTGGGGAGCCTGGTAACCAAAGGGCCACCCTTTGCTGCCCTTCTCACATACACAGTCTACTAGCCAGTCCATCATCCCAGTGAAGTCGATATGAGACTGGAGTAAAAGGCTAACAAGGATTTGAAAGAATATCACTAGATAGCCTGTACTGGTAGGATTCAAACAGCAGTCTGAATAGTAGGAGATATTTCAGTATGAAAATATGCAGAGCAGATTTGCGAGCCCAATTTGCTGGCTAGAGAAGTAAATTTGGCTCAGAATACTAATTTACCCATCTTTGGCTACAATAAGTAGGACACTCTCCATATCAGGAAACCATATATTGAATGCAAAACGCTTTTAAGAATAGTGTCAAAATACATATATTAAATATGCATAAAATCAAATATTTCTTATATAAAAACAAAAAAGAAGTGTTCCTCCTGCGACACAGAGATTCTGAGGAGCAGATGGACTCAAGTCACTTAGTGTTCCCTAACACTAACTTTTACCCCTGAGACTTTAAGCATATCAAAGAACATAGCAGAAACGGGAGCAGGAGACAACACCCTTCCGGCTCTGCTATTGTCCCTTGTTTTTTGTTTTGCCCATGGAGAGAGAAAAGAAGGGAGGAAGAAAGAAAAGACGAGGGAGAGCTCAAATGAAATGGTAAAATATGAGAATACTTTTCAGAAAGAGTAGATCTTTTTGATTCTCTCCTCTTTTTCTTTTCTTTCTTGAATAGAGCAGGAGCTGGTGCCACAATGGCTCGGCAGGCTCCCCTCCACAGGGCACAGCCAGCCATCGGCCCAGCTTTTGGGAAAGTTCTCAGCATTCCCCCCAGTGCAAATATCTGAAGAATGATCGCTTGCCTGTTGTACGAGCCTGGCTCTGACATGCTTTGCTTTCAGCAAAATCTGCTAGCCTCTCTCTGGTCCCACAAACAGCCTTTGCAGTGTTCGGGCCTTAGGATGTTAGGGGGTTGCAACGAATCCAGCAACGGAGCAAATATTATTGGGTTTTAGAGTGTGTCATGTGACCGCTTACCGCTGCGCTGTGTTCCTCAGAAGTCTTTCCCAGCTACAGGAACTCAGGCTAAGTCCTGGGTTTTTTTGCACAGAAAGTGTATGCATTTGGAATTACAGCCTTAGATTCCATAACTGATGGCTTTCTGTGATTTCTACCCAAAACTGAGCATGTCAAGGATTCCAGCTGAATTTGCTTTATGAATTAGGACCCAGCCCAGGCAGAACATTGCACTCCAGCATCCTTGATCTGATTATGTCACACGGGAGAGCAGCACTGCTGCTGCTGTGGCAGTCATACAGTTGAGTCGGGTTTCTAAATTACGATGACACCGTAAAAAAGGAAACAGGGTCCCAAGCATCGTCCTTCCAAACACCAGCTTACAGCTTTCTTCCTCCAAAGTGAGCTATCATTCAGTTCAGAACCTACTAGCTACCTCTGTAATGATATATAGAGAAAGGCAAATACCTGCTGGACTGACAGTTTTTGTTGACATCGTGACATAACTGATGGCAGGCATAGAGGATATTATAAAAGGATTATCTGAAACAAGCAGATCAGAGATGGTTTTGCAGCAGGCACTTGACCTCTGGCATCTTGCCTGACACGACATCAGACAAGAATTGATGCAATATGACACGCTGTTGATCTGTTACATGTTCCTTAGAAAACTGCATTTTGAGGTGCAAAGGAGGTTGAGCCATCAGTTTCTTCCCTTCCTCCCTGTTTACCTGTTTCTGGCACTTTAAGCTACTTGCTGCTCCGCTATTGTGCCACCAGGAGAGCACAGCTCTAGCCAAGATGAAAATTGAGCAGCAGCTCTGATGCTGGTACTACGCTTGCTGGCTTGTGAGCGTAGCCCCCTCCACGATAGCAGCCTGCGGCGCTGCAGCCAGGCACCTCTTGCCTAAACCTCCTCATATTTTCCTCAGTTTGAGCCTTGCAAATAACATTCATCTGCACACGCAAAGCTCTCACATTTCCCCTCCCTCCAAGGGTCCTAGGGAGATACCGCAGCGCTTCAAAACCGCACTAAGCTGTTTCAGTTACCAGGAACGCTCAGCCGCACATACGTGCTTTTGCATTTCAGAAATTGTAGGGTTTCATCACTGCGCTGTGTTTAGCTTAGGGAGCACAAATAAGTTCCTGGAGACCCATCATATGGTTAGTGCGAGCCAATGAGGAGGCTCAGAGAGGGCAACAGTTGCCAAAAGAGCAGATGTGTCCGAAGTCTGTACCAGTTAATTTCGTGACCTACTGAAATCACTGAGAGATTTATACTGCTAATTACTGACTTTGTTTCTGGTTTAATCATCCTTTCCTTCACCTTTCTGTAACGCTGAGAAGAGGAAAACTGCTGATAAACAGCTCATCTTAAGCAGGATATTCTTTCAAATATAAGCACATGAATTAGGAGGCATGTGGGTTTTTTGGAACAAATTATTAAAAAATATATATTTCAACTAAAGCTTTTGATGCAGCAGTGAAGCATATCTTTACTTGCATTTGAAAGTCAGAATCCTTCATGCAGTGAAAGCAAAACGGCTTAAAAATACTTCTTCTGTTTAGGACATGAACAAATAAAGTACAGAGGACTGAAATTTCTGATAAAGGTCCAGGAAAATGAATGATGGTGATGAGAGGCTGTAGAAATGTTACAGAATATACCAAGGCCCCGATTCTGCAAGTTTTACTCCCCTTTGTAAATATATTCAGCACATACTTTCACTGAACCTGGTATGGCTACGTACAAAATCATCATGTGTAGCTAGTCTCGGGGAACATGTTAAGCTAACCCTATTTTCTGTTTAAATGGTGCTTTCTGTGATTTGTTTGGTCTTTATATGTTTCTCTTCCCCATGCAGCTCCGATGCTGTGACATCAGTCCTGGTGCTATACAGACACTACACCAACACACGCACAGGGAGACCTGGCAAGGAACCACGGCTGAATGGACTGACCTGCAAATGTGAGTCACTCTTTCTCGAGCAGCAGTTCTGGCTTCGAGACTGAGTCCTCCTAAGGCCTTGGGCACATTGCTTACACCTCTGTCTCGAACAAGGGGGCAGCAGCACTTGAAAAGCCTTTGAGCTTTCGGAGAAAGCTGACAAATTGACAGATACTATCACTCGTCAGTATTGCCAAATGAAAATGAAAAGTGGATAATAAGCATTTTAATTTCTGTTATATATTCAAACCAGTGTTTTTCTTAGGGGAATATATTTGCAATGGTCATCATGGAGCAAGGATCCTAAATGTTTATGTACTTTTCTGTAGGAGATATTTGATTGCTGAAGAGAATATATACTGGGCCAAAACATGTATTAGTCTTCTCACTGCAGATATGAAACCTGCAGTTTGGAGAGGATAAATGAGGAAAATAAAGGTAGCGCAATATGTCCCCCTGCATCTTTTACTTTACGAGTTACATCAGTTGGTACCTTGAGATATTTTAATTCAAAAATAGAAAAGAGAGAGTCAAATCTTACCTTCAGGCACTGTTTTAGCACTGCTTTCTGCTCTTTAGCCTAAGGTAGGCAAGATGGGAACCTCAGGTTTCAGTTTTTTCCTAGCTGAAATCAGATGCATTGCCTTCAGTTCCTATGAATTTTCCTTTCACTAACTTTCTCGGTTTGGCTTGTGCATGGGGTTTAGGTAAACTAAGAACTCTGTAAAGAAGCTTGTGCTTAGTCATTTAAAGGCCTCTATTTCTGCTTCCTCCATATACCAAAACAGACCGCTCTCTAGCTGGTGACCTGGACATTCAAGTGACACCAAAGTACAGAACGGGTTGGCATTGACTGCCTCTCAGCTCAGGAAAAATGGAGCTGTTTACTGCTCCCGTGAACTCCTCCCAGGGCGTTAACCAAGATGCAGAAGAGGCAGCCCCCCCCGAACCAAACAAAACTAGCGCCGTAGACATCAGCCCCCAGCACAACCAGTTGTTTCCCCAATCCAGCAAAATTTGTTGTCAGGGACTTAATTCTCTATGAAAGGAATGTTGTTTCATTTCAGAACCAGAGATTTCCGACAAGACAGAGCATGAGCTTTCTGAAAGGAGAGAGCTTTTTGTTTTTTTCTCACAAACATGCTCAGACATAGCTTTCCTTTCAGCTAATTAAGCTGTTTTAAAGCAAACTGGTCAAACAGTGACATCGTAGTGGGGAGCCTTGGAATCAATTGCATGATATAGAAGGCAGGACATTTAAAGGGTGACTTCTGCCATTGTTTCCCCTGGCTGAATCTTTTCTACTTGGTCAATGCTGCCGGAGTGACCCTATACAATTGGGAGAATTCAAAGCCACTGACCTCAAGAGATGCCATTAAGAAGGCAACTGCAGAATAAGATTTCATGGTCGGGAGCCAAATTTACCTTCTTCTTCCACGTCTCGATGCTTACAATTTTTTATATGTACGTTTTCTTCCTATCATTAGCATATTGTTAAGCCAGCTAAATAAAAAGAGAATGCAGACATAAGGCAGCTTTAGAAATAACTGCATCTTTGCTGCGTGAGAGAGCTACGTTGTCGACAGCAAAAGCTAGAACCGAAAACAAAAAATCTTATGGAGTTATGGTGGTTCCTTCAGCTTCGTGACAGTGAATGATTGGTAGGAGTAAGATTCACTTTGCTAGCACAGAAGATGGACTCTGCCTAGCATATATTTTGTTAAACAGAGTATGACAACCATTGTTTTTCAAAGCTGCTGGATGTAAAATCAGTGAGTTTCAACATCTGCCAAATGACCATACAGTTTCCCATGTGCAAAGAATAGACAAATTTGAAACATTCTATTAATAATCAGAAACGTTAGCAAAAATGGGTTCCTTTCTGTTTTCTTTCTGAGGACGTCAGGGAGGGCATTCAGGCAGGCAGCTGACACACAAAGAAACCTTGGGAAACCCAAGGACCTGGGAGGCACTGCTGCAGCCCCACGGAAAGTCACAGCAAATGCAGAGGATGCAGCTAGAAAAAGTTTCCCGTGCCATCACAGAGAGGCACTATCCAGCTGTTTCCAGGAAGTCCATGGAGGCAGTGCTGAAGCTCACACCATTGACCCCCTCCCCCCTTTCACGGAGCCATCAGACACTGCAATTTTCCCTCTGCGTGCAGCGCCAGGCACTGGGCATATACAGCCGAAACGGAGGCTGGGTATGGCCTTGCCATGTGCTAAACCTGCCTTTTCCAGTTCTTTCTCCTCCTCAGCAGCCCGGCTGGATGCCCCCAAAGCACAGCGTGGGCTCAAAGGTGTGCCTGGGGCCGCGCTGCCCAGGAGGCAGCCCAAGGACAAGGACTCAGTCTTTAGCAAGGGATTTCTTGTCCAAAATTGGGCTTTTTGAGGCCAGTTTTCCAAAGGCAGCCTCTGAGGGTCCAGAGCCCTTGGAACAAAGGTGGTTCCTCTCTTTTTGTGCTTGCTTTGGGGTCGTCACCGCTGAGGAAAAACCACAGTGCTTCGACTCATTCATTTATTACTAACAGTTTCTGTCTTTCCGTTTTTGCTTCTCAGGCATTTACTCGCCGTGCTGAGCAAAGGACAGCAGTGCCGGCTGCGGGGCAGGCAGCCCCTGGGGCTGTGCCGCCAGGCGGCCGCACCGCACCGCACCGCGGCTCCCTGCCTTGCCCCGGAGGAGTCCTCGCACCGGGGCATCGCCCCGGCGAGGCGGCCTGAAACGGCGGCGGACGACAGGGAGGGTTTCCATCGCGCCCCGGGGCGCTTGCTGGGCCGTCTACACACGTGCGTGCACGCTCGCACGCGTGCGCACCTTGCCTCTCTCGCCGCGCCGAGCCCCGAGAGGTGCCCCTGCCCGCTGCCGTCTGCTGGCCCCTCGCTCCTTTCCTGTGTAGTCGCATGTTAAACATGATGACTTGCTCTACAGAAGCCATGTGTTGTCATAATGTAACATCATTAAACAAAGTGTTTAGAGCAGTTTTAGCAGAGCCAGAACATGAACAACAAAACCCGCCAATTACAGTGTCATTTTGTGTAGTTGTTAAGGTTTCAAATGTCTCCAACTTTCTCTGGTAGGCCATATTGAGCATGTCACAGCGAACATCTGAGATAACGATTTGCTGGGCAATGTGTAATTCTCGCCTTTTTTTTTTTTTAATATCAGAGAAGAAAGAGTTCTTTATAATAATTTGGCTCAAATGTCTACACACATTGCTCCAGCGTCTGTAGCAGCATGTGTTTCTAGGATTGTTCTGGAAGAGAAAATGCAGAAACAGCAGGGAGCAGAAGATAAACAGGCAATTCGTGACTCATTAAAACAAGCATTGGTAGCCAACATTGTGGAGTGCGTGAAGGCCCCAGATCCAACTCGCCTATAAACTTTTTTTACCAGCTGGACTTAGCATCTGTCAGAGTTTGGAAGGAGAGATAATCTGGTACAAATGATTTCAGTGTGTCGCATTTATTAACCTGCCACCTTACATAACACTGCTGATTGGGAACTCGGGGAACTGTTTGAGCAGTGACACAGCTTATTGTCAAAATGTTACGACTTCACTATTAAAGATGCCTTCTTTTCTCTCTCTTTTTAAATTATAATGAAGACAATACAGCAACCAAAAAAAAAAAAGAGATAATGAAGCAAACTTGAAAAGCAGCGCAGTTTTGAGACATACGCGTGCCAAGACAGTGTTCTCAGCAGCTCTTTTTTTCTTTTATTTTTTTTTGGCACCGTTCAGTCCTCGCTTTAACTGACAGGCACAAAAAACTTTTTAGACTGGTTGTCGCATGAGCTGGGGGACACACCTCTGAACAAAACAAATGTCACATCCAACCGCCTGAGTGGCTGCCTGCAGGATGCAGTGTTATTTGCTGGCCGAATGTCTGGTTCGAGCCGTGGAAAACATTGCAGATGTAATGGCAGACTCAACGCCCCACATAAAAATGAACATGATTTTTTCAAAGCATTTTAGAGAACTGCAAATATGTTGTTCCTTTTCAATGCAGTTTCTCTCATTAAGGGCCTGATCCTTCTCTAATTAATGTAGATGGAAAAATTCCTCTAGATTCCAGAAGGGAAAAGGCTGGTGTCTGATGCCCTACTGCAATTGCTGCTGAGCAAAAGGAAAAAAATCCACAAAAAATGATGCATGCATTCCTCTTAGTTTGGGGTTAGACTCTTTGCACCTCGCTGAACACTTACAGAGATTACCTGACAAAGAAGAGAAGATCACAAAGTGGTGTTTTGCTTCTTTTCCAGATCAGATGCCACTAATTTCAGATTTCAAATCCAGTAAAAATTTACCTGTATTACAGGTATTCCTATTATAAAATATGAATATGCCAGTTTCCTGTAGCAAAATACAGCATTGCCATTTAAAAAATGAAAACTGCAGAGACTTTGGGAGGAAAAAAATAACACTCAGGCTTAGGAATACCTCACATTTCATTATGGTTAGCCTATTATTTGTAGTTTTGAAACTTTATTGGTCCCCAATCTAATCTTTTCTGAGTATGAAAACATTAACATATGGTTTAACACAGCACAGGGCTGGAAAGTCCATATCCCAAATGCACATTGTATGCAGGGTGACATTCACACTAAATATCATCCCACAGGGTCTGTACTCGATTTTACCTGGGATTGGAGAGCCATGAAATCTCTGGAAAAGTTGTTCATGAGTCTGAACCAAATGGTGCACAGTGCACTGAGCTACTAGCAACGTGTGCTGCTGCCAAAGGTTGTGGCTCAAATGTCTCTCTAAGTAACATTAAAAATCTGCTGCTTCATGCCTATGAATTTCAATATTTATAGTGTTCAATAAAATGGTCCACTGTCAGAGAGAGATGTGCCACTGTGCACTCTCTGAGCAGATGGGCTGCAATATGGCACATTTACATGGACCAGCTGTGGAGTGCAGAAATGGATGCTGGTCACAGGCAGGCTACGCCGGCGCCACATCTGGAATGCTAACAGACCGGCCGCCCCGGCCCCGGGAAACTTTCCTCCAGCAGCACGCGCTCTGATTTAAGGCTGCTCACCAGTGTACCTTAAACTGCATCAAGAGTCCTCATTAACACGAGAGACTACAGCAAGGTTTAGGGCCTGGAGCATCTCTGCTGGGCATCTGTTAGCGTTCGGGGAGGGTACTCCGCCGTCTATCAGAGAGATGCCCCAGGGACAGATTCGCTTATGTACCGTGTTATGGGCTAAATCTGACTTTTTTTTTTTTTTCTCTCCTCTCGCCTGTATCTTTGCGTTATCTTCGACACTTAACATCTGATGCAAGCAGCAGACAAACTTGCTTCCATCTCCCCACCCCACCCCCAAAACCACGGTCAGTGGGGAATTCAGCTCATATTGTGATGCCTAACTAAACTGGTTTTTTTCTTTTTTTTTTTTGGAGCGCAAAACAGCAAGTAGTCCAGCACTGAATTAAAAGAATAAAGCGCATGTTTGCTTTGTATCTGCTGTAAAAGGGGATTTTGGAGCCTTTAGATCACAGTTTCTAGAAACAAGGCTGGTAACCACTTCTATACAAATTATTTCACACAGCATTTTGACAAAATCCTGCTGCCTCTGAAGTCAATGGCAGAATTCCCACTGATTTCCAGCAGAGGTAGGATTTTGCTCAGTTAGAATAAGTGGACCTTAAAGTGGGTGTAAAAATAATTTACTCATATTTTAAGGCCCCTCTGTGCTTCCAGAGTGGTCTAATGTGTCCTTAGTGTAAATAAAAACCATCTTTAAATCAAAAGGACAGAGGGAACATATATTTTTGATTCAGCATGGAAATAATCAAAATCAAATGAATGTATGTAACATTTCAAACAAGGTCTTCCAATTTTTCCTGCTGAGCATAATATTTAATCACTGCATATTACTATCACGCAACTGCTAAGGGGAAGTAAATACAGGTACAAGAGCTAATCCACTTTTAGAAATATGACATTCTTCAGCATATTAGCCTTCCCAGAGCCAATACTGGAAATACCATGCCAGATGAAGTACAGTGTTGTCCAGTCACCGACCTGCTACTGCTTGCCATAACAGCTCCTCCGTTTACCTGGCCTTGGATCTGAGGCAGGGGAGTCTAAACAAAACTGTTTTGCGTGTCCCCAAGGCTGAAACTTCAAAGCTACCTGGAAGAAGTGGGGTTTCTCTCTTAGGAAGTTTTCTATCCATCCTCTCCCCCTCCTCTTACCTCCCATCCTCTCTCCCCTGCCATTCACGTGTTTTTAGAGCATTTTTTTAAAGCTTGGCTGGTTTGAATGAATAGGCACACCACGGGGAAGATGAACTGCCCAGTTTATGGTTGTTTCTGTCATCTCGCTGGAGGAAGGTGTGAGAACTAACGTGAAGGCAGTTTAAAACGGAACATTGCCTTGTATCCGCCCCATCCTCCTTTGTCATTCCTAGGAACTGGTGGAACTGGGAAGCCCAAATATGCTGAGGAAACCTACCACTAACGCACACACAGTAAGGACTCTGTAGAGCTGTCTTGCAGAAGTTAATGGCAGAGCTCCCTCAGCTTTCAAGGGGTGATGGCTTGTGTTCTTTGTTCTTCGATTAATAATTCAGCGTACATCTGAAATCGCACATCCAATATACTCCAAAGCTGTGCAGGGCACCGTGTGTTGCATATCGGCAATAATGCAATGCAGACCCGGGAGAGGAAAATCGCTATTCTGCCACTGACTACCCGAGTAGCATCAGGCAAATCACTTGGGCTGTAGCTACACCTGCACCAACACAAAGCTGAGAAACACTGTGGAAACTGGCTGAAGTGTTCAGGGTCTTGTGTGCTGCACACAGTGTTGGCTCTAAGTGCTGAGTGCTTGAGCTCACAGTGTCCACACAGTGCTTGGGAAACGCTACAAGCTGGGGCAACATGGTCCCACATGAGGATTTAATGTGCGCGTACCTTCAAGCTGCATTCAAACCATTGAGGACACCCACACAGACACAAAAATCACACTAAAGCCCTGAGCATCTCTTCCAGGGATCTCAAGCGCCCCAGGTAACTCCCGCCTGAGCGCTTCCCTTTCCACAGGCACTGCGGACAGCCTCGTGGTTCAGACACACTCCTGGCTTCTCTGTCTGTAAAGCAGAAGTAAAAGCTATACCCCAACACACGGGAGCTGTGAGGTAAAACATGCGGAAGGCTGTGAGGTGCCTCGCGGCGGTGACCACAGGGCTGTATTTGCACCGAAAATAGATGGAGGGCTCGAAACCGTACAGAACTGGCTGCTGCCTGTTAGGTAGGGAAAGCTGAGGCAACTGCTGTCCGAAGCAAGGCTCACAGCAGCTGTGTTATTTCAGCCTCGCAGATCTTTAGGGGCAATTTTAATCTGGCCTCACAGATGTCGCCTCCTCCTCCCTCAGACCCCAGCCTCTCGACCCACCGGCGCGGGAAGGGAGCCCTCAGCCCCAGCGAGAGCTCGTGTGACGAGCCGCGGGCTGGCGGGGAGCTTCCCGCTGGCAAGGAGGAAGTTCCACGGCTTCGAGCCGCTAACCTGCCCGAGCTGCCTGGGATCAAACGGGACAGACACAGCCCTTTAACATCACAAGCAATGCCGGCGCTGGATGTCCATCAGGCAAGCACTGTTCCAGCGCGGGGCTGTCTGGCTCGACATGTGCTTGTCATGGACTGCTGCACATGCAAGTTTTCCCATCTTGTAGAAGGTATTTGGACCATACCCTTCCTGACAGGAAACAAGTCTATTTGCGGCCAGCTTCTGTTCATGAAAAAGCAGCCCCTCACTACATTGCTCATAGATATGTATTTGGCTTCTAGTGCTATTTATTATTTATGCTACTTTTTTTTTCCTTTTCTTTTCTTCCTTTTTCTCCCATTGCAAAAGCTGCTTGAGAAACTCTTAAGTTTATTATAACTCTGAGGGCTTTGCCCTCCAGGGCTCTGCCAGGCCCCTTTCCTTCCCACTTTCTGGAGTTAAAGCAGGACAGCAATTGCTTCTGACTGTATAAACGGACAATCAGTCTTTCCTAGAATCAGTAGCCTTTAAAAAGAAAACTATTCCCTGCTAATAGTGGCATTTTGTGGTTCAGTAACGAACAACATAATCCTGGATGACTGCACAATAAGGCCAAATTTTCTGCTCTGACCAAATTTTGCACAGTGGGAAAAGGCAGGTGTTAGGAAGTTATCACCAGGTCTCAGCTTCTCTCGCTGACCCCAGGACTTACCGACCCCAACTCCAGGCTAAATCTAGAGCAGCCTATGGACTAACTTAATTTACTCTATTCCAGCAATGGTCACCAGACGGGCCTCTGCCGACTGACGATGGTCTGAACGTGAGGAAATTATGGGCTATATCCAGCCACAGGCTGTATGTTCCCACCTGACAGTAACACATGAATATTAGATACCCCTTTTAAATAACTAATAGTCTTGATTTTACTGAGCAGAAAGATTTTGTAAAGCTCTATTCCCCTTCACAGTGCAGAGCTAACACAGTGCAAGCAAAGCGTGTTGGCTTCCATTCTGGCCTGTGTGTCGAAAAAACTGCTGAGCAAATTTAGTCTGCAGGGATGTTTTTTGTGATGATGGTGGAAACCTGTAGGCAAGTGAGGTCAGTCTGACTTACACATTCTTTCATAGCTTGCAAAGGAGAATGAGTACTTTTTTTTTTTTGTCAGCTAAATGCATCTCACCTGGATATCAGTGAGAAAAGAGTGCAGAAGTCTCTCCATTCATGCCTACCGCCTCTCAGATGAGAAGGAAAGGAGGCACCGTGACACACCACTGTATCTGCTGCAGATGGACAAACATCCAAGAAACATGTCTGCAGACAACTAAACCAGGTTTGTTAGACTGGCATCTGTGATCTCATTTTTGGTGCAGACGTCAGAACCAAGTTGCTGCTTGGCAAGCGGTTTGTGAAAAGCAAAACTGTCATAAAACATAGCTTGAAGCAAGACCCTGTGGAGGGCCAGTGTCTGCTGGCCAGCAGAAGGACAGCCGGACCAAAGAAGCAGTGGCAGAGCTAGGTCCATATGTTTGTCCTGCTCTTACCGCTGAGCAGAATCCTGCTGCACTGGTTTCGGAGATTTGAAGGCCAGAAGGGACCATTATATCATGCAGTCACCAGCACTGGCTGGGGCTGCCTGGGCAACAGATGGCTGAAATGTAAGCGAAGCTCATCAGCAAAAAGAATTTCTGCTTTACAACAATATTTCAGAAAAGAAAAAAGCCACCCAAAACCAGGAAACCCTAAAACTCTACAGAGCTTTAACAAGGAGGGAAAAAAAACACCCAACCTTGCAGTATTTTGTTATGGAAGCATCAGGACATGATGTTTCTTAAACAAAACAGGCTCCCTTGGGCTCTTAGCAGCTGCCAGACAGTTTCATCCCTGCTTTTAATGATGGGAAGCTATTCAGCCGCAGAAAAGCGTGGCATTGGCAGAACAGGAGACCTGACCGAGCAGGAGCTCTGCTAAAGGCACAGACTGAAACGTGGAAAAGCCACGCGTCCTCCGGGTCCTGCAGCACCTTTGCCACTGGGGGGGAGTTGCTGGCCGTGCTCGCAGGGAGGCAGCTGGTGGAGGGCAGCTCTGGGGCGACCCGGCTCTGCAAACCGTCTCAGCTTGGGGATGCCCTGGGACGAGGTGGCCCTGCAGCCCGGGGAGCAGAGCAAGGTAGTGCAGGTGGTGCCAAGACCCTGGGAGCGTGCATGGGGGACAAGGCTCGATCAGCCCAGAGCACTGCTCCAGCCGTGGGACGGCTCCAACTTCACTGTCTTCAGGTTCTCTCCTTCCGGGCCCACGCTGCGGGGAAGCAGCGCTTCCCCCTCTGCTTTCCCCTGCGGAGGTCAGCATGTTCCTTCTTCCAAATGCAGGGGCCCAAGCAAGGTGTCAAGAACGGCCCTACAGTTTTCATTTTGCCGTCAGCTGTATCACCCCAAGAGAGCTAAGATGGTGCTGCACAAACAAAGAAGCGAAGGTCATTTTTAAAGAGACCCTGCGGTCTTAGCACTGCAAAGTAGAAGATCCCCCTGGGTAGCCATCTCCTGGCGAGACTGGAGCATGTGGCATCACATGCTACCTAGCACATTACGTAACATATTTTGAAGCCTTTCATAAGCAAGTGACATGACTTTGAAAAACCTACCACAAATAAATGTCTAGTTAAAGGGCTTTTTAAGGGAAGCTGGGCCAAAACATTTCTGCAGTAACTTTTCAACTTTGTTTCTGCATCTAGTTCCTCACTCTTGACTTCCCGAGCAACATTTCTTCAGTTGAGCAGTACCAAATCCTGCCAGTGCTCACAAACCTCTCTGTAGGTAATTCCCTTCAACAGAGGTGAGGAGCAAGCCAGAGCCTCAATGCTACAGCATGGCACACACCATCAGCAGGGTCCTGTGCACTGATGAATTTGTACCAGTCTCTGGATTTATCTTAGAGCTGGAAATGAATAATATAATACAGTAAATACTCACTGGGGAAAATCCAAACAGACCATCATTCATGTGCTAAATTTTCCCTAGTATCTATCACGCTACTACTTACTGACCAAAAAGACTTTGCATAGCAGTAAAACTGTCTCCCTTTGCTAAAATGAGAAAGGAGAAGGAGGTAGGAGGCGTAGAGGATATTTGCATTTAACTTCGTCTCATGGAGACAGAACATTAAAATGCTATTTGGTGACTTAGTCATAGAGAAGAATAGTGAAACCATAGGCCTTTTTTTTTCTTTTTTTTTTTTAAGATGTAGCTCTTTTAAGAGTCGCCTTAAGAGCGCTCAGTAGGGTGTGTCAATATTGCTCCCCATGGAAATCATATGGTTTGCCTATGCAGACAGTGAATTGTTTTGTGGCTGTGAAATATTGTGTGTTGCCCTGTGAGCAGTGGAGCCAGTGGCTCGAGGAACCGTTGTTGAGACTGACAGTTACATTGTGCCACTGAATAGTGAAACGGCAGAATCAAAAACTCAAGTGGACCCAGACAGAATGTCCTGACCTTTAAGTAAAAGGCTGATTGGATATGGTATAAGCTCCCCTTCATCTTTCACCATAATCCATTACACCTTTCTTGGCAAACCCTCGTAATTCATGTAGACATAGATACATTTCCCATAGATTTTTTTTTACAAGCTTATCATTAAATTTATCTCTCATAACTTATTTGCTTTCGTATAGTCCAGTTGCTATTTTAAATGTCAGTTCTCTATGTTTAAGCATTCATAGCGCTCTGCCTGAGAAGTAATTCTATGCCTTACAGTGTGAAAGCCCGGCAATAATAAATTTGTAGGAACCTAGTTGGAAGGAAAGTTTCTGCAGCACAAAAATAAATATGCACAAAGATATTATATAATAACCTGCAGTGGAAAAATAACAGGCTCAAGCCACGTAAAAGCCATGAACTTTATTACATTAGGTCTCATTTTTCAAATTTGCCTGAACTAGACTGTAAAATATTTGGGGCAGACACATTTTACGTGTCTGTAATGTGCCATGCACAGTACCTTAGAAGAAAGAAAGAAAATAATAACAATATTATTAATGTTTGCTGCAAACTCTACTTTACAAAGAATAAATGTTACATTAGCAAAAGAGGATAAAATTATGCTGCATTAACCTTCATTTTTAATTTCAGAATTGATTTTTACTAGTTGGAATGATTTACTTAAATAACTAGCTGCTATGAGAGCATATGGTGAAATATATTAGCATGGAAGAATACAGACAGATTTTAATAAAACATTGCTAACATATATGGAGAGATGGGTTTCTTTCTTTAAACGCATGGACTTGATCCTGGAAGTCAGAACTATGATGGTTTGTGTCCAGTGCTGTGGAAGGGATAATGCATTTAGCTGCATTGCAAGTATCTTTACACATAGTACTCTGTACCTCTAATTGCTGGTAAAATGATACTAATATTTCTAGTGCAAGACCCATTCCTTTTCTGAAATTGAAGTACATAATAGTATGAATCCTGACACAGGAGAAGGAACACCCTATAGCTTTTATGTGATGTCAAGGAAAGACCAGAAGTAAAAGACAGACATAGTGTTTGCTGCAGCGATGGAACGAGCACATGTGGAGGTATTGTCATAACGGTCTTTTTTAAAAAAAAAGCAAAAAATAGAAATGTCAATGCAATTCTTTTATCACCAGTGTTTCTTCTTTTTACTGATGACGGAGTAAAAAGTAAATTGTACAGCCCCATTTCCAAATGCCTTCTTCCCTTAGAAGCACATGGACTCATGCACACAGTGTTTCCCTTAAGAAGTACTTTAAGGACTGCCTGACTGCCCCCTTTTCACTCCCTACTCCTCCACATAAGCTAATGGCATTTTGTCATTCGGACAGTGAAAGCTTTCATGCAGGCCGCCTTGCAGGTTTGGAATATAGCGTTTGTTTTAAACTCCCACAGCATCAATTTTAAATTAACATATATATAAAAGCACGTTCCTATGTATGACCCTGTGTATACAGACGCATCTGTGTTATCTCCTATGTGGCTAGAGTTTATGCTGTTACGTGCATATATTCCTCTTGCGCGATGGCATGCACTTTACCGACTTGCTCTGAACGAAACTGTACTATAGCTTCTGACATGTCTGAATGTGGCACTGGCATTTCTTGCATCCCTGTTCTGCAAGAGGCGAGAATCTTCCAACTCAATTAGCATTTTAAAGAATAGGTTCAGTTTTGTGGTCCATTAAAGTCAGCTAAATTGATGCACTGCATGTCTTTATTTCAAAAATAAAGCTGAACAATTAAAGCCCATGTCTCTTTGCTCAGCTTTTGATTCCTCACAAAGCGTTCCCACTTGCTGCCTTTGGATGTAATGTTAACAAAGTCAGTTAACATCAAGAGCAGCGCTAACAGGCATGGCAGAATTCCTTGTTTTTGCTCAATCAGTCTGTGTTCAAACTATCAGTTTGATTTATTTGTCCATGCTGACCCTTATTCACCACTTAATTATCCTCGTATAATGTTTCAAGAGCCTCCTGACACAAGGAGAAAGACAATTGCCGATGTTCTGTGGAACAACTGTTGACCTGATGGCCAAAATGATGACTGCGGGTCGAAGGTTGTCCTCCTTTTGAAGGACCCTCTCCATTCTTGAGGGCTCTGGCTGGAGCCACTTAGCCTGGGCGCTCCTGGTCAGCCTGCTAATCAAATCCTCAAAATATGCCTTGGGTCAGTGTGACTGGACAGGCATAGCATGTCAAGCTGACAGCCAGCCTCATCACTGCAGTTCGTTTTTCCAAAGAGCCTGGGTTTCGAAAGAGCCTGGGTTGTTTGGGCTCGCTCTGATCCCCTTCACCTCAGCTTCACTCCAGGATAAGTGCTGGGTTTAACTGGGACCAATCTTGACTTCAGCATGCCAAAAATTTGATCAGAATCGTGTCTCCCGGGAAAAACAGGTGTTGTAAACATAACAGTCTCCATTATCTCCTCTGAGCAAAGAAATCGGCCCTTACTATTACAGCAAACAACTTTGGTTTAAAGTTCCCAACATCGATGCTCTGTCCCATGTCAGAGATGCTGCACAATGACCTCAGTCATCCGGAAAGAATTCTTTCTAATGCTCTAACTGGAAACCATTGAATGACATTCCTATTCGTTTCCTATTCAAAAGGGAATAATCAACTAATAGGTTAATTCTGACAGGACACTGGCATCTCATGGGGATAGGGGGCTTGATCCATATTTTCAGGGGAGTGAAACAGTGCTCGGGAATTGGGGAAAGAAGGGGCTGAAGTGGCACAATGCAAGAGTCCATGCATTTGTTGAGCAAGCTGTGCATACATTTCAATTGTCAGCTGTCGAGGGGGGCTGCACAGGGAAACAACTTGGCCCTCTTTTTAAAATCAAAAGCCATCTCAACTAGAGGCTGTCAGGGTACATTTAGTTCAGTTTTTCAAATAATTGACCTTCCCTGAGCATGTGAGTTTTGTATTTCAGTGAATTTAGATGATAACAGGCCATTGTTTGAATTACACTGCTTAAGGACATGCTCAGCTGTGAAGTATCTAGTATCTAGTATCTCCATCACCACCAAGTTAAATCTGATTAATTAGCTTTGTGATGCTCATTCAAGGAGGACCCTTCAGTAACAAGGAGGCAGTGGGTCAGCTCCTCTGTCATCCCTCATCTAGTTCTCTGTCTTTCAGGTGTAATGAATAAGAGATTGTGTGAACAAATTTATTTCCAGCTCACTGATCTCTGCCCACCTTTATAGCCTTTAGGGGGGAAGTGGCAGGCAACGCAATTTAGAGTGTGCCTTGGGCTGCTATAAGTTAAGAGCAGTGCGGTGCCCGGTAGTGCTGGAGCAGAGGAGGGTGCAGCTTAACTCAGGACCCTCCCCTCCTGCTTAGCGTTGCTGTATGGTCCTCAGCTGCGATGAAAAATTTGAGTCATAGCAAAGGTAAAACTACAAAGAAATAAAATGGCAGCTTGGAGGTCTGAACGTGGCATTGGGTTCTCCATCTCAAAAGAGTCTGGGGCATAAGGCAATTGTGCTAGGCTTAACAGTTTCTTTCAAAACTCCTGTTTGAGCAGAAATGTTCACACATTAATATTATTGTGATCTGAAAGGCTTTCATGCTTCATTTTTGAGCAACAATATTTTATGCTTTCATTTTGTAATGAAAATTCAAAAAAGCTGTCAGACATATTTTTGGCAAAACTGAGAAAAATCACTTTCATTGGTCTTTTCCAGGAGAGACATAAATAAAAAAAAAAATTCCCAGCTGTCTTTATTAAATCACAGATGTCTAATTGTGAAGGCAGGATGCTGTCGGTCCTTAGGTGGTTGTTCTCTTGATATACTTAGGAAATAACCCTCAAGAATCCCTGGCACTTGTATATTCAAAACATTATATGAACATTGACTGCTCCCATATTAACACTGCCTACGTAGTTAATCCCACACACAGCAGAACAGGAAGCAGTCACTTAGTATATCTGCCATTTTACAGAAATAGGGTTGAAGCAGAGAGGTAAGTGTCCAGATTTCTAGAGCTTGAATTGCACTGTTTTATTCTGGTGGGGCCCCCTTCAAAACCTGGAGGTTGCTGATGGGGTGTCTGGACGCCAGGATTCAAGGGGAGTTTAGGCTGGATGAGGATCAGAGTGATTTTTAAGTGATTTGCTCAAGGCCACATGACAAATTGGTGCTGAAACCGAGGACCTTTTTCCCAAGGTCTTGTGGATAGCAAAGGCACGTTACTGTTGCCCAGCAAGACTAGAGAACCGACATACTCGGGCTCTCCACACGGTGGATCTCCGTGCCTCCCTCCACCTGCTTTTCAGGTCACTTCGAAAGCGATCATGAAGTCCGTGTGTTCACTGAGATCGTAGGCAGACACATAACCTCTCCATTAGCTACAGAAAAGTGGGAGAACGTGGGCTGGTGGGGGACCAGGAGCGAGAGCGGCCTGGCTGGAGGGCGGGGCCAAGGGCATGAGACGGGCGCACAGAGCCCGCAGCGGCAGCGCCAGCCAGAAGACGCTGGGCTTTGTGCTCCCACATGCGGCCACAAGCCCTGGCTGCGAGCAGGCCATGCCCGGCGTGCACGGTTTGCCTTCTCCTTGCTCTTTGTTCAGCCCTGCTTCTCTCGGTGGAGCTCGCCAGCCCTCCGTGCTGCAGCTGCACTAGCAAGCGCACGTGGGACTCAACCCCAGCCCGTTTCCAGGTAATAAGTCTTGGTCTAAAACCCACAACTTTTATCAGTACGGCAAATCAAATTATGGCTATTTTATGGTACCTAGGAGAGGGCCAAGAGTTTCCATAAAAGCTCATCTTTCATTTTGAAAAGAGCATCTAATCGCTTAGGGGTAGAATAGCAGGACAGCGAAAGTCTCAAACCTTGTCTGAAAGATGGAAAATTTATGGCTGCAAAGGGCAGCGTATATCAAAGAGCTTTTGGCCAAGGCACACCAATAAAGCAATTCACCTACTGGGTGATGTGAGGACAGAGCAAGATGAAAGTAAAGTTAGATCATTTCTTCCCATCGCAACAAAAAGGTTGATAAAGAATATACTTGATATCAAACAGAGCTTCCTGCTGTCTCTAGTTACCTGGGAGTTTGGAGCCTGCAGTTTGAATAATGTTTCCCCTATAATAGGGTTGACAGCAGAAGTGTGGAGAGACTGATGGGCCTTCATGCAGGCTCAGCTTTTGTAGTTCAGGCTCATTCTTTATTCTCAGAGTGGAGCAGATAATAAATGTGTAAATAAATAGTTACCAATCTTCTGGCATGGTAAAATAACTAGTTGCTTTCTTGTGCTGCAAAGAATTCAATCATACCAATACTAAAACCTCACACGGGTAATGCTGCATCACTAGCAATGTTTTATGCACGTTGCAAATAGCTCTGGAAAGTCATTTGCATCGTTTGAGGTGGAGCGTGGGTAACGTTCAAAGCATCTGCCAAAGAGTTCGAAATAAAACAACCACGACTGTAATTTGGGAAAGTTAGGTGCTTATAAAAGTAAAAATAAAAATCCAGGACTTCTTCATCCGTTTGATTTTTAAAAACTACTCCATGCTAAAGGCTAACTCAGTCTTAATGCCATAAGCATGTTTATTTGTTTACTATGAGCTCTGAGGAAATTATAATAGAACTTAATTTATATTAAAAGCCATGTTTCTTTTTATAAAAATAATGAGATTTCCACACAATTACAAAGCTGTTGTATTCTGGATTTTTCACACCAAGCTTTACCATATCACTCATATTCCTGGGTGATCTTTCTGTCCCTTAGTTCCATGGTAAAGCAGAGTTACAGCGAAATACTGAAAATATTTCTAACTGGGGCTTTCAGCTATACAGCACATAAGCTAATGATTTTAATGGAAGTGGTAAGCTAAAATAATGCACAGTGGATAAAATAATGCTTTGGATACACAAAGTGGGCAAATTCACCAATTATTTTCTGTTAGAACACGAGCAAAAAGTACACTGCTCATAATTTTTTAACTGTTTGCTACAACCCAGACACACTGGTGCCGGTCTTTAAACAGGCTTCTGTGCACTTCTCTTGTACACTGTGGTGGATCAAAACTGCACTAATGAACACATGCCATCATCAAGTTCATTATGATTTTCAGAGTGCTCTAGATGAGATAAACTGGGTATTTTTAAGGAGACACCCAGGATGATGAGCGGGAAGGCACCCTGTGAAATTCTCCTAAATTAAAGTATAATCTCTGGGGCAGACCCTTAGAGATGACTCGAAGTACCATTATTCCCCTCAGCTTGGTGCTTCAAAGGCACTTTTCTCTTCTTTCCCTTCTATGAGAAACATTTTCTCAGGCATCTTGAAACGAGAGCTAGCTGAATTTTTGCTTTTTCAAAAAAGTAATTCAAATGACAACTGACTTTTAGAGTTAAGGTTCTGCAGAAAAATCTCCTGTACAGTAAATATTTTCCTTTTTTTTTAATGGGAGAAACCACAAACAGTGAAAATTTCTTTTAGATTTTTCCCTTTTTTTGGTTAATTGATTTTTTTTGTCCAAGATCAAAATGTTTACACCTGAAACAGTTTTTTGAAAACTGAAGCATTTATAGATTCACGTTTAGTTTTCTTTTGACAATAAAAACATAAAACACTGTAGATTTGTCAGAGATGAGAAAAAATCCCCAGGAAAAATAACTGTTATTTTCAAATCAGCTGTACTGACCAATATCTGTTTTAATTCATTTGCAAGTTGCTACAAACATACAGTTCAAGATGATATGGGCACAAAATATCGAAAATATGATATATTTTACTATCCTGGCTTTAGAAGAAATGCCTCTTGAGAGCTTATACTGAGAAGTAGAGAGTACAAAGCCAGTAGTCTGAGCACGCAATGCAGAATTGTTCGCTATAATTGTACATGGCAATTCAGCATAGCATTAACAGCATCCTTAACATCAAATGGCTGAAGCACATGCTTAAACTTAAACATCGCTTAAATGTATTGCTGAAGAGTTACATTGACACTTAATTAATGAGTAAATTAATGCTTTTAGTAAATAGCCTGTCTGCACATTCAGTATCTATTTCTGTCCATAGACATCTCCAGGCCATATTAGCAGCTAGCCAGAATAAATACAATTAAAATAGGTGCAGATTTGACTGCTTATGCCACTAGTGAGTTAGGTAATGTGGTAAATATCTTCTAAAGGTGGTGATGTGTTAATATTACCTTTCCATGTAGCAGTGTCATAAGCGGCCATTTTACTGGTCTTCTTATGAGCGGGTGAAGCTCTTGTGTTTATTTAAGATACTGTTTCTATTCAAACACACCTCTCCAACACAACAGCCATGGATTTCCAAATCAGAGGCTGACCTTAGGTCTTTTTCTGTGCGACTGCAGTCAAATACAGCAGCAACTCTTTGCCTATTTAGTAACAAAAACTTTAGGGAATTGTCTTAGGACTGCTTCTTTTTGCGATTAAGAATTTCACTAAGAGGTTTATAATGTTCATGTTATAAGCCAAATTTTAAAACATTAGTCTAGAAAAGTGGAAGTGGATAAATACCAACACGTTTTACTTTAGTGACAGTAATTGCATTCTTCGGAGCAGGGAAGAGAGAAGAAACTCTCACTGCTCTGTAGAAAAGTTTCTTGTAGACCCAAAGCTGGGAACCACGATGAGCTCTGGAGTGAAAAATTAGGATTTACCAGAAAATCAGCTGATAAGAAAACAGCTCGCTGATCATTATGGGGCTAGGACTGCTTCCTGTTTGCAGAGTGTCTCCCTATATCAGATGACACGTGACTGCTGGCTGCTTATTCTGCTTCCCTTATTTTCAAACACTGCTCAAAACCAGAGCTAGAGCCCATCGGTTGCCCTACATATTCAAGTCCACAGAGAACGAGAGGTGCAGTCAGATCTGGGGGTACTCAAAGTCTAATGCTCAGACTCAGGACTTTTTGTTGCCACAGAAGGTCACCTACCTCACACCAAGCCTCCTTCTAGCAAAATTTCTCCCAAGCTTCAGCTGGTTTTGTTGTCAGCAAAGAACAGAAGTTTCACCATAAAAATCTTTGATCTGCTCCCTGCAGCCAGGAACCTGAAGACACACAGGCATAGTATCCCTACAAGAGAGAAGAACTACTTTAGGGTTTTGTTTCAATTTTCATTTAATATCGATGTGCGGGTACAACCTTGTGCTGATAGGTGAATGCCAGCAGAAGAGCTTGAAATTAGAGGGGCTTACCTTCTGCTGAGAAGGCCACAGGTGTCCGTAAAGCACTAAGGAAAGTCCTAGGCAGGCTTCAGTACGCTGTTCTGGTTCTGTTCAGTACCAGAAAATCCACCAAGCATAAACAGCTCTCTCAAGGTCAGGTTTCTAAATCTGCCAGTCTGGATCTGCTTCTTTGATTCTTCAAGACATCAAGACAATCCTGCACTGAGCTGCTCATTTGAGTTGACAGACTTAAGCTGGGGACTCATTTCTTCTCTAGGTTCTGGCGTTGGTGACTTTGGCCAGGTCATTTGACCTCTTAGGATCTTAGTTTCCTCTCTTGCAAAAGTGAAACATTTACCTTCATTATAAAGCAATTTGAGATCTAGTGATGAGAAGCACTACTTCAACAGGCCACTGACAGGCTGTAGTCTGAAAATGTCCCTGAGAAAAGGGGACTGTTTCAATATTGAGCCTTGCTCACCCCTCTCAGCTGGCATGATGCGTGCTCCTGGAGAGCGCAGGAGCTTTGGTTCTCTGTTGGTCCTCTGAGGACGCGACCGTGGCTCCTGCAGCTGTGCCTACACTCACAGAGGTGCATTCTTCCTGATCACATCCTCATGTTAGTGGGGATGTTAGTAGTTAGTCCTCATAAAGCAGTTTGGGCAGTGACGCTATCCACATGAGCGAGGGCTTCGTAGTCTGGCTCCTAAGGGAAACTGTTTGCTCAGAGGCTTTGAAAACAGGAGCCAGAACCATCCTTTATCTACAGTGACCGGGGACATAAGCCCAAAACTCACTCCACAGCCACTAGTATCCTCCGCTGGCTTCTTCCTGAATGGCAAACAGTGACTATAAGAAGAGCCACAAGAACACATTGGAGAAAGCCAAGGCAGGAGACTTACAGCTTGCTCCAACCACAGCTCCCTTGCTGCTACGGCTCCTGAGCCGCCAGGGGGACCAGGCTATGTGGTTGCGTCCAGTCAGCCAGTGCTGCCAGCCCCGTTCAGCGCAGCACTTCTCTGCCTGCCTACATGGGAGCATGCCTCAAAGCAAGAGCAATATATTTAAACACAAGATTCAGGGCCTTGCTGAATCAGAGTGTCAGTTACTATGAAGTCTCATATTTCCTGTTGCTGATGATAGTGAAAGGACAGATACGCTATTTTAGTCATTTGGCAAGAAACGAATGCATCAGAATGAAAACAAAGATAGCAAATGGTTTCTAAACCTTTACGAATACTTGTATACTTTTTAACTGGAAGTAACAGGATAAAAATTATTATTTAACGACCCTAACTGTTACTAATCCTAAAACATACGTTTTACACATACTTTGTTACATATTATTGTCGTACTCAATGCAGCATGAATATTCTGCAAAAATCATGTTATTGTAATTCAAGGACATGACTGCTCTAGAGCTATGAAAGATGAACTGTTTTATGTAGCCTATGAAAGATATCTTTCTGCACACTATTTCAGAGCAACTGAACAGTTGAAACATGTGAGATGCTGTTTCCCTTTCCAAAAGTGCACAAAATCAGTTTATTGTCAACACATGTCAGTATATTTACTTTCACTGAGGAAATGGCTTCTGTTGATTGTTTTCAACTGGGCTGATGCCTGTATGCCAGATTTCGAAATGAAATGTTACCATTACTGTGTTTCTGGCAGAAGAAATCAGATCTGTAACTGTAGCATTGAAAAACATCTGTCTTTCACGGTCACCTGACAATATTTACAGACACGGACACAAGTCTGAAGCTTTTTTCCAAAGAAGTGATGGTGAAACTCAGACTAGTCTTCACTGTCATTTCCTGTAGAGCCATTTGAGGAGACTGAGGGGCAAAGGTACAGAAAGCATCCCCACCTGGCTGAACCTCTTAGGTATAGGTTTTCCAAGGAGGGTTTTGTTTAGTTTTTGACAATAAGAAAACAAGTAGCAAGAAAGCGCTAAGACCCAGAGCCACCAAGCTATTTACAGGTAGGATCTGTCTGTTTAAGGGCGTTGCACCTTATGGCCTAAATGAAGCAAATGTAGGCAGCACCTACTTCTGCTTGGTCAAGTATCACCGAATCATGGATCATACTAATGTTGGTTCAGAGGGATCACTGGTGGTCATTTAGTTCAGTCTCCTGCTCAAAGCAGGACCAAACTTCAAGCTCCAAAAGATTTTTTGGAGCTACTTCTGCCACCTGATTCAAATTTTCCAATGAGTGAAGAGAAGGGGCATATTTCTTCTGCCATTATCACTCTCATCTGAAACACTTCCTAATTTCTAATTATTTCACCCTAACACATGGTGTAGCACAGCACAGTTTCCCCTTTAATTGCATAGGCATCCATGTAAGTTGCATTTAAGCCCTGGAAGCTGGGTGTGCAAAGCAGAGTGGAACATATACGAACAATTTTGTATGTGTTATACAAAATTATATACAAATGTGTTTTTCTCAATATCTAAAGCATTATACATAATATTCAAAGAGATTCAACTTCTAATGCTCCCAAATGGTTTCCACCTTTTTGAATTCTACGGGACTTTTCCCTAGAAGAAAAGTCCATATTCAGGACTCTAGCTTGTTACAGCAACAGAGTCTGGAAAATAGCATGTGGAATCAGTCAGTACCAGTGTCTAGAAGAAGAATAGGCTCAGCCTTGAATGTTCATGTTGGATATTGTCTGAAAAGTTGCCCGTCATGTTACTGCTTGGAAGCTCTGGCAGTCAGGGATGACATGCTCCGGCTTCCCTATCAGGCCCCCTGCGCGGCGCGGACAAAGGGAACTGCAGGCTCCCAGCCAAGCACATACATTTGCAAACTGCCGCCAGTCAGTTCCCAAGGCCAGGGGCTGGATGCCATTGACAAAGAGATGTGAACGGCGGGCTTCGCCTATCCACTCTCCCTGCCGAGCGAGTGGCGCTTCTCAGGAAGATCTATAGGGCCTGCTCTCTCCCACTCACAGGCAGCAAGGGGCTGGCAAGTTCTCGCTTCTGATTTTTCCTCTTTTTAACCAAACGCTGCCCGGTCCGATTCATGCAGCACACAAGCTACCGGGGCATGGGATACACCTGACCAGCTTCCCTTTAAACCGCGCATTTGTATAAAGGTATTTCTCTGCCAACGCACACACCATTTCATTCGTTAATCTGCAGCGTGGGAGATCAGACCTTGATAACCCCGGTTGGGGATTTGATTTGTTGTTGTGGGTAGATGCAAAGAACAGCAGCACGGCAATGGGTCATCTCTAGAAATGATCACAGGGCTCAGCGTGAAACAGAGACACCCAGATAAAGGCCTGGCTTGCTTTACTCATGTGACTTTCACTTCCGTAATGAGTTCCTACTTGCAGACGAGCCCACAAACTTTTTTTTGATTAAAGAAAATCTCCAGGTATTTCCTCAAAGATGCCCACAGCACGACTCTCCACCACTCTCTTCACACTGGTCCTGTATTATGGACACAGCTTTTCCATTCAGTGAGGACAGACCTTCTGTCTAGAGTGGGCGAGGGTCTGTTCCAGGCCCCCATCTGTGGTGGTCAGTGGTGGTCCACCCCAGTGATTGGTTTAATGAATTTGCTGCTTTCCTCCAGTAGTGACCACTAGAGCTGAAAGGATAAAGAGATTTTCCACCTGGAAACTCCCAGTATCCAAGTTCATGTTCCTATCATGTTCCTATCTCAAACAATCAAAAATCCAAACAGACCAGATCCCCCCACCTCACTAAATCCCCTTGCAGATACTCCAGAGGTCCAGCGTGAATGTGAGCAGTCTCAGGAGGAGTCCACCTTAGCAAAGGCAACCCTGTGATAATGCCCACAGCAGCACAGAGAAACCCGGGGCACTATTTCAAAGGGTGAGCCCTGCGCACACCATACTTTTGGGGTCCTGGCTAGCATGCAGGGTGAGAACTTTCAACCTTTTTTTGCCAGGTAAGTTTCAGTAGCCCTGAAACTGCATTGAGCTTAGCCTGCATACTAAAGACAGGCCTGCTCTTCCTGGGGATGTAGCCCAGCAAGCTAGTACCTACTTCTGTGGAGAGAAGCTGACAGGTCCCTAGCCCATGGCCTCAGCCCTGCAAAGTGACAACTAGTATGTCGCCATGCCTCCTGCTCTAGGGTTTATTGCCCCATTCCAGCACGGAAGAACAGCAGATGTTGCTACTGGGCCATGTGCGAGCAAGACCCGGGGGAAAAAAATGCTTCCACATCCTCTGTGAGATGAAACATGGAATTTCTGCCAGTCCTCTCCTTAGAGGGGGAAAAGTGCCAAAAAGGAAGGGTGATGCCCTTTTAAAGAGAGATCAGTGTCCAAGAAACCATTTTCTCTCGCTCTCTGCTTGCAGCGCATGCTCTCCTCCCTCTCTTTCACCCTTTCTTCATTTTTCCCATCCCTGTGCCTGGGCTCTACTTTGCTCTGAAGTGCTCCAAATGCATGATGTGGACATTAGTTCCTGTTCCAGCATAAGCTGTAGCACCCAAGCGGCTCTTCACTAGCATCATCTGCCTGTTAGTTGAGACGCAGGCTGCTAGGACCTGCCATGCATACTCAGTCCTCCTATGCAGGACACTCCAGTGAGGTAGAGGGGCCATGGGGTAAACACTAGCCCCAGCCAAAGACAGAAAGAGGTCGTCTCATTTGGAAGCTGCAAGTATGAACCCTGCTTGGAGTCTTCATTACTCATAGCAAAATTTCCCTCCAACTCTGTGACCTTGGCCTGGCAGGGTTTTATGTGTGATTTTTGTACAGATATTTTTAACCACATTTATCTGAGGTCTCGGGGAAAACCGCTCCAGACCACAGCTACTCCCTGAACTGAGAACTCCTCTAGACTCTACTTCTGGTAATAAATGCACCCAGCGCTCTCGCAACAACCTTGCATTTTCATATTGGGTTATGAAAAGGTGGGCTGCAACACTCCTCCTTGTCTGGTCGTCGTTCAGGCAGTCCCAGCATACACAGGCCACTATGAATACACATGAACGATGCTCATTATATTGCAGCAACAATAGATTTATCTTTTCATGCTTGCTGCAGAGATGAAGTGTGATGGTCAAAGCCTTGAAATGTCACGAGCAGAAGAGCCGAGGAGTCTGCCAGCTTCGGGAAGTTACGTATAGCTACAAGATAGAGCAATGTCAGGAATTAAATCCCATGAAGGAGAAATCCATCGGCTTCATTATTGCAGGTACACCTAAAAGTATAGTATATAATATATATATTGTAAGGTGTACCTAATATTAAAAACTCAGACTGCTTTTTTCCAGCAAAATTTCTTTACTTCCATTATGCGTCAGACTGAAGGTGTGAACAGGCTGTGAAAAGCTTTCAGCACGCTGGATCCCAGGAATCCACTGGACTAAAATAGTACTGCACTACTGTGATCACTTAATCTGTACCACCCACCTTGAAAGATTTTTGCACAACAGAAATATAGAAAATGTTGGTCCTATCACCAACATTACTCTCCATTTACTCTTATGTCCACATCTCCAGACTGGGGGGTAGAATAGTGATAGAAATAGAATAGATCTTCTTTCATTTGCAAACACCAGTCCCAACCACTCAGTGGACAGATTGCTATAGGCACAAAGAAAACATTATATTTTTGCCATTCCTTCTCCTTTCTACCCTGCCTAACACTTTATCCTCTTCAATGGTAATTTGGATTGTGTTACTTTCTGGCCACAGTAAATACCACTGATTGAAAAGTATTTTTCCCATTTCTTTAGCTTTTGGCCAAGAATTCCACAGTCTTTTCTCCCAGTTCAAAGCCAATCCAGAACTCACCCAAAGCAGTGAGAACCATTCTACTTTTCAACCAGGTCTGGGTCGACCAGAAAGAGCAGCCAAAATATTCATTGCATCAGGCATTGCATTCAGGGCCCAGAAGAATTAATATTGTTGTCATAACTGGGAGAAAAATCCCACAAGGCTGAATATGCGCACACACATGCGAATACAACACATACACAAACACAGATTTTTTATGAGCTATGACATTCAGCAAGGAGGTTGTTTATAGTTGCCCATAATTTATAGCTTTTAAATGTAATGTTGGCATGCAAATAACTTCCCCCTTCCCTTCTCGCAGTGATCTGCTCATGAATAAGGCTGAAAGGAGCCTGAGCAGGAGACAGAAGTGGGGAGGAAGAGGAGGCAGAGGACAAATCAGGCTGCCCTGCTTTCTCCCAGCCCCTGAGAATGTCACCGACTGACCATGGGATCAGCTCACAGCTCAGCGGGAGGACTCGGGGCACAGCTACGTGTGACACGATGCTTAACAACTCCCTTCCGAGGCAACGAAACAGGAACAGGGCTCAGGCTACTGGGCAGCAAGAATGTCTGAAACGGCAAGCTTTCTGGGTCTTATAACAGAAAGCCTGGGTTTTTCTTTCCCTGGAGGATAAATGGTCCCCCTAACTGAACAACAAACCCCCTCTTTTCTTCTTCCTGCCTGAAAGCATCTTTTTTCATTAGTAGAGGAAAGTGAGATATTTAAAGGTGGCTTTCCGTGCCTTCGGTGCCATTCAATATCGTTACAGCTGAATCTGCTTTTATCACGGTTTGACGGGGTACTATTCACTTGTGTTATTTGAAAATGTGCTTTCTCTTTACGCGGTTACAGTCCATTCCAAAATTTTTCAAATATCGTGTTAGGGACAGCAGTCTTTGCCCAGCCTGCACGAAAGGAGAGAATGAAAATTAGTCAAAAAACAATTACTTTCGCTGCTCATCTTTGTCCAGGTTTGACTGTGAAGGGTTAAAGGAAAACGTATGGAATAATAAAAAGTTCAACAGGCCACTGTGGTCTTCATACTCACAGTGCTAATAAAAAAAGTTCTCTCCAGAGCATTTTTCTTCTATTCTCTTGTATTTTTACTTTTCTTCTTCCCTTCACAACAGAGGTTTCTATTCATTAATATGTATGACACGCTACAGTTTGGACTCCATAACAGTTTTTGTGATCTGCAGGTGAAAAGGCAGGAATTCAGCCTGTTAAATCTTTATGAATAGACACTGAGAAGTGCAAAGTATCTGCCTACCTCTCACGCTGTTGAACAACCAAAAGAAATGAAGGAGTTTATATGGTACCGGGCAAATACGAACAAAGCTATGAGACTGACCCTGAGCAAAGACACGAATAGGTCACTTACCAAATGCTTAACTCATCACCATCTAAAATAATAAAGAAGAATCTTGGGCCACTATTTGTAGAAAAAAATATAATGGGTGTTTCCAGGTGCTTAAAAATGTACAAAATGATGAGCTTAGTCCAAGAAAACTTTAGGAGTGTATTTGATGGGCAGAATTTAAGGGTCAGCTTTTCCAGCTTCTTTTCGTCACGGCTGCAAACAAGAAAATCCCTGGAAGCTGAGGCTCTGACACACTCGCATCGTCCCAGAGTGAGACTTCTGAGGAAAAGCCTCAATATCGCAGCACCTGGCAACATTGCGAAAGGGAACGCTGAAGTCAGCAAGAGGCAGCAGGGTGGTAAAGTGCATGTGGAAAGGCTGTAGATGTCTGAAGAGGGATACAGACATGTAAGATCTATATGGCAGCAATGCACTTGTAATGCATGTTAATATACAAACATGTAATAAGGCAGAAGAAGCAGTTGCATGCTAGAGCTGGCAACAGTGAGCCTTGGTCTGAAGAGCATTGTTTTTGTCACACAGCATACAAACAAGTTAATTTTTGTGCCCTAAATTATTTTTAATTAGAGACTGTGGGTCTGGGTTTTTTTTAGCAGTTTTGATCATTTGAGTTGCCAAACATTAGACAAAACTGTCTAAATTGTTGCTTCAATTATTTAAGCCAGACTGGTAGAAAATTAATTTCATTGCTGTTTAACCGAAAATCTCTGCAGAAGGCATCTTTTTCAGACAAAATTATCAGGATCATCATCATTATTATCATTAAGAAAACCAGGAAAACAAAAAAAACAAAGTGATATCCAATAGACTGCTTTTATCTGAAAATTGTAAATAGTTTCCTACCAGATAAAATTGAATTTGTCCACTAACTTGTAATTTTCCATTCTCTCTCTCTATTTTTTTCATTTTTTCACACGACCCCAAAAATATGTGGGCAAATGTTTCTCAAACTTAAGGCAGTCAAAGCAAAATATACATCTTTTGGGATAAAATCTCCCTGATGTTGTTCTGCCAGAATTGTGACTTCCTCCACTGCGGCTAAGGCTGTCGTCTCTGCTCTTGCAGATTACAACAGTTGTTTAGTGTCTGGGCAACCAATCTCAAATCTTCACTTAAAGCTTAATCCAATCCCACTGCATTTAATAGGAGTTTTGTCCCTGGCTCCAATGGGTGCAGGATTAGAGCCACAGATTGTGTGTTAGTCTTACCAAAGGCTCAGGAACAGGTATCTTACTTGGTAGTTCAATCCTTTTTGCAAAGGGCAAAATATGGTTGTGCTACTAGACAATGTAAAACTGGACTCTCATTCCAAGAGGACTATAATAATAATAATAATAATAATAATAATGCTGCTAAGGGACAAGGGCTCTTTATTCCATTCCAGAGTGAAACAAGGATTTACTCTGTGCCTCTGTTGGCTCAGAAAGCTTTTGTTTCACCATCCTAAAGTTCAGTCTGTCCTTTCAAAGCAGCCCAAGATAGAGAAGCACCGTGAGATTTTGCACGCAAATAAGCATGCCTGCAACATTTTCGAAGACAGAGTGGAGGAGAGCAATGCAAATTGTGCTTCATATATCATACACCATGAAACAATAGCTAGAGCAGCTGTTCTAATAATGCCATTATTTAGGATCGGCCTCCTCAGGAAACATCCTCTGCCGAATTCCAGGCACGCTTGGTCCCTCGAATCCCACGGAGGTGCCGCAGGCCATGGGGCCCTGCCGAGAGGCAGCAGCCGCCCCACATTCACAATCAGGGACCCCAAGCCCATGTGGGAACTCAGATCCCCTTTCATTGCAGCAACGCTGTGGGGGGCCGCAAGGCAGCAGGAAGGATGGGCTGGGCACTGGGCGTGCTTGTCCGTGAGCATCCAAGGGTCTTCCTTTCCCCAAAGCCTCTGCAGCCTTTGGAATTGTTTTATTGCAGGCTACCAGACAACAGGTTTTACCTGAAGACAGCTTCATCGTGCAATAAGACGTCTGCAACATACAGGAAAATTTACCTGACATAGCTCTTTGCCTTTCTCAACAGTGTCTCTGATGAAGTTGAAGAGAAGTTTTTACATATTTACGGCCCTTACCAATTCATTAATTTGTTAATGTTGCTTTTTATTGAGCATCAAGTACTTTCTATCGAGCAAATAAAAAAAATTAGTGCAACAATTATCTTGAAAAATGCTGTGATACTGTTCATTTGGATAACTCTAAGCTGTCACCACTTTCTAGAAAGAGCCAAATGACCACATTTATAGTATAAACAACCCTAAATTACAGTTAATATAGTTTCTGCAACAGCACTTCTCTGGAAAGTGATTGCGCATTTATGGAAGTTTATTAAAAGGTTTATCTTCATTTTAAAACTGCTTAAATTGAAAACTCCTTATCTGTTTGGACCCGTAATTCTTGGGAATATCCCAAAGCCTTCAACTGCCCTGAATTCAGGCACTTTATGCAATCTGCAAGAGTCTGAGGCAAGCAACAAATGCTACACACTACATCCATCTACATAACATATTAGAAAATGGTTTGCTGTAGAAATACATAGCATGTAAATGGGGGCTGCATTGAGCAGCAGACTGAATGAAGGTAAATAAACCAAATGTAATGTGTCATTTGGCACAATGGAAAATCTAAGTATGCATTTGTGCATTTTTAACTATATAGATAGTAAAAAATATGCCATTCAGCAAAGACAAATTAGGCTGCAAACGGAAAGCGTAATTCAGGTCAAGTAAGCAGATGAAGGAAAAACTGATACAATCGCATGCTGTCAGTTGCATTCTTAAGGCTCAAGTCCACAGGAGCTGGACAAGAGATCCTACCCAGGAACAAACAGAACACTTCATTCTTCCAGAATAGTTACATGTGAAAGGTTTTCAGATTTCTGCAGAATCTGTGGAGGCCTCCATTTTGATGTCCTACACAGTACCGCAAGCTGTTTTATAATTGGAACATGGTAAAATGCCGATGTCCTATTCTGTGGTAAGTAAGTACATTTATAGAAATATTCAAAATAGAATCCACCGGTTTCACTCTTCCTTTCTTTCTTTGCCAGTCTACTATGCTGATAAGATCAGTGTAATGAGAATCACTAAAAGTTCAGTGCTAAAAACTGTTTCAGGTTCCCTAAGGCAAATAAATTAGTCACTCCTCAACATGAAATATTAAATATATGTCAGGATATAATCATGTGACTATTACTGTTAGAAAGTATTTTGTTTTTCAGTGATTGAAACGATGGCATTTTTTTCTCATGCTGGTTAGTAATTTCACTCATCTGAGCAAATATATTCGGAGATGAAAGGGCTGAAGTATATTTTTTAAGTTAGTCTCAAAATATTCCTTGCCATTAATTGGATAATAGAAGCAGCTTCCTTCCTATTCAGCGTTTTACACCATGTTCAGCATTACTACAAATACTGTTAAATAGCAATTGCCACAGCTTCTCTGGAAGCGCCCGTTTAACAGCAGCCTATTCAGCATCAGTTTTGCATTCTGTCTCAATCCTTTGCAAAACAAACTAAGTGTGCATTTCTCTAGTGGCTTAGAATATTGTTTGGAAGCAAATATGTCACTGTTAAAATAAGAATGCTTGAGACAAAAAGAGACATGGCACCTAGGGCAATGGTGATATTGTAAACAGCTCATTTGATACTTCAGCATGTTCTAAATATCTAGATTATAAATGATAGTAGGGAGAAGGGACAGGGGTTAGCAAAATATTTCATGACAGATATGACTTTGCTGTTCCTGCCCAGAAAAAATCGTTGTCTCCAAAGTACACACAAGATTTCTTCACAAAACTGAAATGGATACATGCACACAGAGAAGTCATTATAAGTCAGCAAAACTGAAAGGTAATAATTTAATAGAGTTTTAATACTGTTGACTACAGCCGGAATGTCTTTCACCTCTCCGCCAACTGCGCCCTTACAAATGACTTATTTTAATGTTGTCTTGTTCAAATAGCATATTAAAAATACTTTGCAGTTGGTGACCGGCATATAAAATGCTTCTTTTTATTTTATTTGTGATTTAGTCTCTCTTTGCCATTGCCATATTTGTGAGACTTTCTGCATAACAGTCACGGAAAAAAGATGGGAGTTTTTAAATAAGGGATTCTTAAAATAAAATACACCGTTAGCTGCTCTTAGCCTGTAACCTGAGGCCAATACTCTTCTCAGTAGCTATGCTCTCTTAATCTCTGTCCATTTTTCTGATCTTCATTTGACACTGAGTCACATTTTTCCTCATCACATTTCATCTCCTCTTAAAGCTTCCAGTCCTGCAGAAGCCTGTGTCTATAGCTACATGTAAGGGCATAAGCAATCTCATCCATTCAACGGGACTGCTCACCTCACATGAGCACACAGCTAAGTGCACAAGCAGATATTTTTCTAATCAATTAACACTTTTTTTTCCGTCATCCCCTCCTTTTTTATTTCTTGCATAAAGACGTTCCTCAAATATCTGGCAACGCACGTCCTGTTCATGTCTGCCTTCGTAAACAAGCTTAAACTCAGGGAAATTACCTGACAAAATCTAAACAGAGGGGTCAATGAGGTACTACTAACTCGCACAACACAATTCGGGGTTTGCATGTTGACTGAGCAGAGAAGCACTCTTGCATTAGAATATATGTTGAATATTGGGTCTGGAGAGATAGTACCAATGATTTTAATCTTCTGGGAATAATCTTCCCACCTCAGACATAAGAGTCCCGTGACCCCATGGTACACTCTCCATTAATGACCGGTACTGCAGTGATGGGTTGCGTGAAGACAGTGGCGATTTGGGCCAGAACAGAGGTCTCCAAGTTGCTTCCCTTGCAGGAGTTGCCATTTTTTCAGTTTTTTCCCCTGTATAAAACTCCAAGGCACGCACGCAGCAAACGCCTCTGCCAGCAGAGTGCTGCTGGGCAGGCTGCTGTGTTAGACTGACTCCAAGTGGATTTGTAGAGTTATTACTACGGCTAATAAAGTAAACTTTTGGACCATTTTGATTAGACTAAGCAAAATTTCAGTACTTCAGCACCTCCTTAGTCTCAGGCATAGCTTTTCCCCTTGAATAATTTCATTGATTTTGCTGGGGTTATGTAGCCACAGAAATGTTTGTTTGCATACCTGTGTCAGAATCTTTTAGTATGAGTTATACAATCAAAATAGAAGATCGAAATCCAGTCTTGGGAACTTTTGCCCTTCTGCTGGGGTGTCCTGTTGGCCACATCAGGAGTGGCCTCGGGAGGAAGGAAGCACAAGAATGCCCAGCCACAAGATGAGAGCATGAAATCCCCAAAATGCTCCATGGCTTCGGTGTTATTTGACTGCAAGCAGTGTAAGAAATTGCTCCAATAGTTCTGATGGATATTTTTACCCTGAGATTTCCTGAAAGGAACAGCCTGTCTTGTCCATCTTGATGGACTTTATTGTGGCATATCAACCATTTCTCTCAGAAAATTTTTACTCAAGGATCTGACATGAAGTCTTTATAGCAATCATCCATATTTTAAAATAGAAATGAAAGGAATGCCTCTCACCACCAGCTCTGAAGCTAAACTCAGATACTTCTCCACATCCCTCACTGAATAAGTTTATTATCATAAACAAACAGCAAGCCACCTACAGAACTTCAAAGATCTGTTGTGCTTAGAAAGGCTCCTTTGGGCAGTATCTCTGTATAAATTGAATTTCTGGAAGTGCTTATTGCTGTTCTGCCACGTGTTAGGATTCGTATATCCTCCTAGCCCCAGGAGAAACATATTACTTACCCAGCAAGCACTAGCTCTGTGAACATTTGTTATTGAAACCACATGTGCTTGCTTGGAGTTAGGTATCTGCGAACCACCCTTTCATAGCTCAACACCCACGTCTAGATCAGTAGAACAAAATTTTTCCAATGGGATCATATACCTGGCAGCAAAACACACCATGGTGGCTGCAGACAACACTGGCACGGTGGTGCAGCATGCTGTGCTGGCGGGGAAAAACAGCCGTGCCTGGGGGCTAAGGTGCTGCTTCCTTCAGGGGTCTCTGCCGACCCACGGGGGTGGTCACAGCTGCATTGCCAAAAGTCTCAGTGGCCCACTGGAGCTATGGGTTAAGCAGAACTACGTGGTGCCTATTTGCACCCGTGCAAAACAAATGTGAATGATTTCAAAGGGTGAACGCCTGGAAAATCCTGCTATGGTAAAGCTCTATATGCCTTCTGCATAGGTGTGAGATACACACAGTGGGAGCACGGTGTCAAGCCCAGGGAAAGAGCTGCATGACCTAGGCAGGGTTTCTTCGGGTTTCTGCTAACAAACGTGTTTCAGGAAGAATTCTCGGGCACAGTGAACATATACCTCCAGATCTCCTAAAATAAGAGTGAGACTACATCTCCAGTAAATTGCCTACACCTAAAAAAAATGCTAAATAATTCCACGGTGCCCAGCTTGAGTCATTTAAAAAAGAAAACAACTCACAGAGCCACTACTGTTCCATAGCAAGGAGCCATTATTAGACTAATCCTCAGGGGCAAACTTGGTTGCGGTTGGTCAGTCATTTAAATATTCCTATTCTGCTGCTTCCTTGCTGTCCAGGACATGAAGCAAATGAAGCCTGGCTGTTACCCAGATGATCCAGGATGTTGTGACCAGATGGAACTTCGCTCACAACATGTGTAGATGCCTGCTGGACAATAAACAGCCCCTCGCTGTCTTCTGCACTGATGAGCTCAAGGGGGTTACTGGCAGGTTAAAACAATCGCAGCCCTCAGAAGATCTTAATTTATGCTAGATGAGTAGAGCAAAAAAGGTTAAATGCAGATTTCTCTTTCTTATTAATGCTGATTGCTGTTTTCTCTGCTTAATTCGGGATCAGCAAAGAAAAAAAGCTGTATTTCCCCCTGTGTCTGTTTGTTTTTTCTCTACAAATTGTTGTGATAGCTGCAAACATAGTTTTACAGATAAAACAAAAAATATTTATAGCCTGATTTCCACTCTGGGTGTGCGTGTGTGTGTATGTGCATGCATGCATGCATGAGTGGCCCCCACCATGTTTATGTACTTCTGCATGACTGGCCATCCTCCCTCCCAATAACTTTTGAATGAATTGGTCAGGTTCAATTAAATTACATCTAAATCTGCACAAATATAATGCAAATGAGCAGCCCAATAGAAGAAAGGGAAGATTACAGCTCCCATTGACAGGAAAGCGGCAGTGCAAGCTCCAGTCTTGTTACTCATCAGGAATGGGAGAGGAGGAAGAGGGAAGGACGCACACATGCACACGTACACAAAACACATACGCTGACTGTTCCGGGTGTGGGAAAAGCCTCAGTAGGCTGTTGCGCATTATAAGACATCAGAAAAGATGCCGATCCACAGACTACCAGGCTTCAATGTCCCTATCACCCAGTAAACTACTTGATTTACATTCGTGTTTCTCAGAGCTTGAGTATGTGGAACCTGGGTGTAGGGTGGAAAAAGGACTGGGTAGAGGCCAAAGCCTCTGCAGATATCTCAGTTGTTCTCTGCACTCTCAGCTTTTGTATTTGTTCATGAAATCTCCAGCTGTTCTTAACATGAAACAAGTATAGCTGCCTAGAGAGATCCAGAAGCAAACAGCCTTTAAATGAATTTTCCCCATTCATGTTAAAGGATGCAGAAGCTGATCCCAACACCCATACTTTAAACAAAACTGATGAAAGTTGTCTGATTGCCCATCAATCAGAAGTAATCTCCAATTCTAGAAGCCAAACGCTGATGGATTGAATGAGCACCCCCAATCTGGTCCTCGAAAAATTCAGCTTACTTAGCTGAAACCACTGTTGAAGGTAGCTTGTACCAACTTGTCCAATTTTATGATATAGGAAACGTGCATCAGATTTGTTGCAGCAGCTCAGCTGTGGGGTTGGCAACATCCAGATGAGAAGTCATAATGAACAGCTGGTGATTTTTCCAAATGCTCCAGTTATCTCCCAAATAATGTTGTAACAATGTCTCTGCAAGAAGAGAAATCTCTGCATCCTTGACAGGAGAGAAGATGGAAAACAGGCATTGCCCAGCATGAATCATATTCCCTACTTGCAGTCCTACTCAGGGGTATGTTGGTTTCTCGAAATTCCACATTTGGGCTGGAATGATATAAAACAAATTACAGTAGCCAAAGCATGGGGAATGTGGCAACCTATGCCTTTTAGTGAAGCTACTCTGATGTTAAAAGTGTTGGGTGCCTGTATCAATTTCACTTCCACATTTTACTGATATCGAACCATACTTATTTTGCTACTGTTAACTTTTCTGTTCTTCCTCAAAAAAAGAAAAAGATCCTTATTCCCAAGAGCTATCGCGTGTTTGTGAGGTTGAAGAAGAATGACATTCAAAGAGTGACCAGCACATTTATATTTTCATTTCCTAGATCCAAAAGAAGAAGCATAGGTCCCAATAACAGCTCAAGCAACACTGGCATTTTTTTTCTAGTTAAAAACCAAAATCACCATAGGCAGAACAAACTTATTGTTGTCATTAATAACTGGTGCCAGCATTCCACATACGACACAGTAAAGGAAGTAGACTATTGTGTGGGCCTAAGAATAGGCTTCCCAAGAAAGATAGCCTGATGGATGCCTGGTCATGAAGAATGGCAGACAGGTTCCTATTTCAGCATTCTAAAATGCAATCACTTATTCTCAGAAATGGTGGCATAGAAGTTAGTTTCTAAAACCAGAGACATCCTGCCTCAGAGGCCTGTTTCTACCGGCATACATTGAATGTTTAGTTCAAAGCGATAAACAACTCCAGTCAAGTGGACATGTAGGAGGGAATGCTCATTGGAAACGCTCTTGTTGCTTGGAATTAGAGAAAACTTAATTGCAGAAAACGTAATTCATGGCAGCATGGTCAACCTTGGAGAGGAAAAAACACAGGTGATAAATATACATGGGGAAGAGATATGCAGAAACAAAGTTACTTGCCTCATGGCTGAGATGCCATTACCTCTCCATTTGATATATTTTTGCAATGCTAGCACCTAGACACCTGAGTTAGTTGAGGTGAAGACTGGGCAGTGGGAGGTAAAGCCCTTGTGCATGGCTGTGACGTGTACAATATCTACAATGCATTCATATCAGACCTGCAATTACTGTAAATTTCTGTAAAGACTGACTGCAGCACCAACTCACAGCCTCCTAGCTTTGGGTAGGTAAAACTCCATTTTCAGTTCTGTCGGGTAGGAGGCGGTGGTAAAGAAAAATGATGGAAGAGGTCAGGTGGGCTTTGGGAAGCTGATGGGAACCAGTAGGGTGTTTGGAGTGCTGGACTTATAGGCCAGGAGGGGCCATGGCGGTTTCCGTGGGATGCAGATAAAAATAAAGATGTCTCCCTTTTCCTCCTTGTCCCTCACAGATCCCTTGTCCTTCTTCCTCCTGGCCTATCTGATCCCAGGTTCTCTTGCCTGCCCTATCTCTATAATGATATGGGTTATTCATATAAATAATTACGGTTGTTGCTTCAAAACAAATCACCTTAAACACCTGAGAAGACCATTTTCATGACAAACCATAGCACCCCAGAAGAGTTTCGCCAGACCAATTGACCTGAATGGACTTGAACGGAGACCATAAATTTGGAAACTAGTGCAATGCTCCCATTCCTGCTTCCAGATTAGCACCTGACAAGAAAAACTGTTTGATTGACCCTAGGTTTGCTAAAAAATTCAAGACTTCAGCAGAGGTCAGCAAGGGAAAGTGAGCATGTGCAGGTATTATTATTCCTGATGTTCCCTTTGAGTTTTTCTCACACTGGCTACCATCTCCAAAACTAGATGTTAGCTCCTAGCTGGTACCTCTTGTTTATTATTCAGGGACTGCTTCTGCCCAAGTATTTTCCAGGTTTCATTTAACTACTGCTTGGCTTCTTTATTTAAACTGTCTACTTAAACCACATATTGCTGACTAGAGCAGTTTAAAATAGAGCAGGAAACTGACTGAGCAAGCACATCACTAGCTCAAAATCTTTAACGCTAGCAAGCCTGAAAGTTACAGTGCGTTCAGTCAGAGCAATCACTTTTGAAACCCATTTGTGACAGATATAGTAGATTAGCGTTGCTAAACAAGTGCACTGCAGAATTCAGTTAGTTCTAGGAAAATAAGAGATCACCACTTACTGCTATTTCCCAGAATATCGGAAAATACTACCTGAAATGGTCATACGACTAGACAATGACAACTCGTCTTGTTGCTGAACAGCAGATTAGTTTGTGCACAGGTAAAAGACATGAAAAGTTAATTTTTCTGTAGTGCAAGTGTTGCTTTACTCATTAACTCTAGACATTGATGAAGATAATTTCAAAGCGTGCATATTTACAAATCACCCATTCAAACACTACTTGAAGGTAAAAACCCTAAAACTGTGGGTTGAGTTACACCTCACTGACTATGCCTGTGCTGCGTTTAGTAGCAACGCTCAAAGGCAAGTTAAGTTTCATGAGCCAGGTGCTACAAACCAATTGCAAATGCTGCTGCAGCTCAGTAGGACTAATGCTGAGGCTGTGAGGCTGCCTACAGTGCTTTGCACCCCACTGCATCAGATCTTTCTTAAACACTTCTGAGCCCCCAAAGCAGGCTGCAACTCCCCTGTCCATGCTATACACGAGAGACCACATCCATCTCAGAGTCTATGCTGAACTGCCACTACAGTTTTGCTGCCAATTGCTCCAGATGCTGGTAACTCACCGTAACACCCTCAGCACTGACACGAGAGTGAAACCACTGACCTTAGGAACAGGGCAAGTGTAGCGTTATACCAGGAAAAGGGGTACAAACTGGGCAGTGTGTGTAAAACAATTTTAAACTGTGCTGTTATTATGAGAGCCTTTTCAGCACAGAGGTATTCTTTCTCTTTCTGTAATAATTACATCTAGACTAATAATGATTCTTGAATTAGACTGTTAAGATGTCATTTATACTAACAATAATTTCTTGATTTTATATATTATAAGGTGTGTTTCCTCTCTGCCCATAAACAAGATTTGAAGTGTAACAAGGGAGCCCAGCACATTTTGATGGGACCAGGACATTTGTGATATGTGTGATGGATCAGCAGTGTGTTCAGAAGATGAGAAGCGCTTTTGGCACCCAGTGCCAGCAGTGAATGCCCAGCCTGCAGTTGATAAGGCACCGCCTTTAGAGTGCCCCTTGAGCGGCTGCCCATATCCAGCTCCTGGCGATCAGTGAGAACAGGTTCAGGGTGCAAAACCCCTGTCAAGGCAGCTGGGTCAGGAGCGGGCTGGGCCATCACAGCACGTGATTTGTCAACAGACGACCACTATCCCCCCTACACAGTTCCCCAAGCTGTGCAAGGGCCACAAACGGCATTGATATCCTCATTCAGCGTTCACATGGAGATAACTGTGCTAGCAGAAAAAGGCCTTCACTGAACAGCTAGCCTTCATCAAACACCAGGTCCGGTTTATGGACTTCCTATCAGTGAAATGGGCAAGCACACAGTGCCTACCTCGGCGCTGATTCCAGGGTACCTGTGCAGGGGAAAAGTCGGTGTAATTTCCTGCATGCCGGCGTGTCAACGGCCTCAGGGTGTAAGTCCCTGCCACAGTCAAAATCCCATAATCTGCTGCCTGAGTCATTCAGCCCTGCCCAGACAACTGTGGGCTGCACAGCCAAGCTAGTCAGATGATGAACTCCTGCTAGGCCGTGACGAAGCAAAATTTTGGTAGGCTAACAGCAAAACATTGCCCTAAGGGACAGGCATAACGCTAGCATTTCAAACACTGTCTGGATTGTCATGGCCAGCAGTGCTTTCCACTGCTTTTGCAGAGCTAGTCAAGAACTTTGGCACGAGGACAAGGTCTCTCAAGCTACCTTCATGCAGCCCCGAGCAGCAAGCTCAGCTCCCACAGCAGCATGAGTATGCAGAAGATTCATTTATATAGCATTAGATCAAGGTGCATCACGGTCATAACCAAAAACACCCGGGTCTAGATGGCTAGTGTCATCAAGCATCTCTCCCTCAGCCACAGCATCCCTCCTTAACTCGAGAAGCAAATGCCACTTCTCTAATGCACAAATCACTCCTCCCCTTCCCCTAGTGAACCCATCTCCTTTCGCCACAGAGGCTCTTTCCGCTCATGCCTCTCACATACCCTTCACAGCTTGAAACTGGGTCCAGTTGTTTGATTCCTTCTGTATTGAAAAGAAAATGCACACAAAAAAACAACAAACACAACAAACAGGAAGATTATTTCCAGCTGCTTAAATGCCAAAAAAAAGGCAAGTTATGATAAGTCATTCTATGATACATCATTGTAAATCACAAATTGTAAATAAACAAGATTTTATCAGGAAAATAACTGGTTTTGTCATCAGTTTTCCTTCCTACTAGAAGGCATTGGCTTTGAAAGTTCAGCAGTTTGGGTCAAAAAGAGGTAGCAGTGTCAGCACTACCAGAGGCAAGAATTGGATTTTATGAAAACCCTGAGGGTTCTTTTGTTTATTTTTTGTCTTTTAGGCCAGAAGTGTATAATGTCAGCTTATTTAGGAGCAGAGGCTCTCTTCTGCTTTTAGAGTTCCGCAGTTAACGTGGAAAAAGGATTTCAAAACTCTTTCAGGGAAGTGGTATTTGAAACATTCTCTACTATGTAGCACTCTTGCACAATGTTTGTATTTTGCATCCCTCTACCAGACTCAGTCTGTAATTTTTGCAAACTCTTTTCTATACTGTGCAACTGAATATCCAAAGAGATCACTACAGTCAAAGGGCCTGTCTGTGAGCAGTGTTTAATTTCTGCATTATTCCCGGAACTCCTGTTCCAGGCATGTGTTTTAGAAAGATGCTTGCTCTGGCTTTAATATCAAGTGCTAAAGAACACACCAGTTCCCTGTGTAATTTGTTCTGATGGGTAGTTAAAACGTATTGTTAAAAATGCATGGCTTCCTTTTTTGCATTATATCCGTGAATGATTTTTGTGCTAGACTGAAGAGCTACCTTCTGTTAGAAATTTCTTGCACATACAGGTAAACCCCACTTTGCCTTCTGTCAGCTAAACTATGCTAATCGATTTGTTTTAGTGTCCCTTCAGCAGGAAGTGTTTACAGATCTCAGATTATTCTTTCCTAGACACTCTGCAATTTGTAAGCAACTTAGGCATCATAAATAGTCACTGCATTTTAGTATCTATCACAATTACTTTATTTATGGTTATAGTATAGTATTCCTTCTATCTGATATTCTTCTGCTGATACAGAGTTGTGTCAGCTTTCTGACATACAGATCCACATTGGGAGCTCATAAGAAGCAACATCTCAGGTAAAACCAAAGATCCATCCAGTCCTTACCATGACAGTGACCGTTACGATACAGATGCTCAGAACAGGGTATGTACATGTCTTCTTGATATAGGGCACATACAAAGAGATCCTCTTCGTGATAACGCATCCTTGCATCTGGTAAAGGACTTCACCAGCAAACTCAACCAAATTCTCCACGTTGATCAATTACTGGCACCATGTGACGTTAAATAGGTACAATGTGCCACATCTACACTTTTTTTTTCCTGCAAATAACTTGATATAACATTACCAACTTGTCTTGATTTATAGCAGAAGGAAGAAAATGTTTGATAGTGCGATTTTAAAGAGTATGCTGGACATCCTCCTGACAAACATGCTGCTTTTCTGAAGTTAAAATTTGAGAGAGAGGAAGTGCTTTTTGGAAAATTTGTTTTCTAAACTTAAAAATATTTTTTCACTTGAAAAATAAAGATATAAGGTCACTCAGGTAGAATTTTGCTAGAAGTAGTACAAAGACCTCAATTACATTAAAAAACTCATCATAAGCAAGTGCCCCAATCAATAAGCTAGTAAGATAATGACACTTCTAGATTTTCCTAAATGCAAACTGCAAAGAGCTGATGTCCTCAGTTTGTTGCTACAGAAAGCTTTATTTTGACTTTGGATGCAATAGATGTAACTGAATTTAAAGGGAAGTTAACAAGGCAGAAAGCCAGACCTGCAAAACTCATTTTGACCTGTGAATGCTCACTCACAGAATGGAAGAACTATGAATTTTCCAATGACTGTTTACTGCTCTCCTATAGAGATATCTTTAAGCATGTTAATAATATTCTGACTTATACAAATGAGAAGGCAAGTGGTATGAGGCAAACTAAAACGGGCTCGCTACAATCTCAACCAAATGTATTTATTTTCAGGAGACCATACAGATGGGATGCTACTAGTCTTGCAGTCCCTATTTTGAGAATAGAAACTTGTTCTTGAGAATGTTTTTATACCATTTAAAGTAGTTAAATTATACCTAGTCAAGTTAAATGTGGTTTTAAGACCTCTGTGTTAGGTTTAGCAGCCCTTTAGCACTTAACTTGCAGATTTTACAGTGTTAAAAATGTGGATTAGTAAAGTAGCTGTACCTATTTCTCACTGCATGTGTTGTTTTTAGCGCAGACTTCAAGGCACCTCACACTACACATAAATGTAATTCAAATTTTTTTCACTGCCTTACAAGCATAGAGGTGTTTCTTTCATACTACATAACTTTCATAGTTATTGTATGACATATGTACTAACAACAGCACTTATTAGCTGCTCACATTAGAAAGAGAGCAAATTGAGGAAGTGCTAGCAAAAGCTACTTGTACAAAGTCATTTGATAAGGTCAGTGGCAGGACCAGAAATGGATCTCTGGCTCCTAAGCCTTATGCCAGTGCTTTCCTTTTTGCATTTTGTGCTACCTCCTTTAGTCTCTAAGTTGGCTGGTTTTTTTCTACATAGATACATTATCAGTGCTACAACATTAAAACTCCAGCTTTTAACGCTCTCTCAGTACTACATGAAGCGTCACATCTAAAACCGGTAGCTCTCCAGTATGATGTGACAGACACCGTTGGGGCGCAGGATGATGATGTTCAGGGCCACACAATGGTGCCGCACTGCACAGTCACTTGCAGCAGCAGCAGATCCCAGAGCAGCGCTTAAGACTCCTTCTTAACACTAAAAGGAATAGACAATCATAGCACTCACAATCTTTTGTTACAATGCAAGAAGATTGGGCCTTAATTCACACAGGTCAGAGGGCTGGCAAGGGAGACAGTTTTCAGCCTCTCAGTGCACTTTGACGTGGTTCTCACACCTTGTGTATGGTCAGTTAACAGGACAATCTTGAACAAACGGCTCTAGCAGCAAAGCAGATCCAGAGAATGAGAAAAGATACTTTGGCTGTACAGTGTTTTACGCACCTGCCACGTTTCCCCCACCCTGACAAGTATTAGCACAGTCACATCTGAGTAACTGTAACGGTAGATTAAAAACAAACATGCACGAGGTGTCAGTCAGGTCCCCTGGATTTGAGGAAATAAAAATAGGAGTACTATGCTTGTCATGACTGCTGGATTGGTTGCTCTGCTGCCTCTCCTGAATGTCTTTCCAAGCATACCTTTACACAAGTCAGGCCTGGGGCATCTCCCACAAGTTTACATGTAGCCACTAATGAATGATAAAAGAGTAACTTAAATTCCCCTTTCCCCTGCCATAAGACGTACTCCAACCTCAGACACACCATGTCAAAATGATAGGCTTCAGGAGCAGATGGGGAAAAACACGGGGACTGGATGTGGCAGGAAGTTGCAGGCTGGTAGTGCTGGAGCAGCTGGAGGGAAGCGGCAGGGTTTGCAGAGTAGCATTTTGCAGGTGAGTTGCCTGTACCACAGCAGGAAGATAAGGTCAGGGCATATGAAATGATGGCTAATAAGCAAGAACTACTGCCCTTGTAAACCTTGATAAATCCATGCCTGTCCTGAGATGTGATTTCAGAGTTTGCTGACTTTGAAGGTGCTTTTTGAATGGTCTCAGTCTCACCAGTCACCCCTTCAGTTTGCAGTCATGCTCACCTAGGGTTTCCACAGAAACCTTTGACAGTAGCCATTTACTGGACTTGCTGACCATTTCTCCAGATTACAGCACTATTCCTTCATCTACAGTTACAAAGCATGCAAGACTAAAGCATGAAACAAAGGAACAAATCCATAGGTCTTTTCCCTTAAATATTCTGACCACACTGTGGCTGGCATTCCTCATCTCTGGAAAAAAATCTTTACTGCTTGCAACATTATCTCTCTTTCTACCGATCCCACTGCAAGTTACTTTTTTTCACTGACATATCAGGGCAGCTCTTGAAATTCCACAAGGTTTTTCATTCTGTGCTCTTGCTTTTGGAAAGGTGAAGCATTTTATTCAATGCACTACCAGCTGTTTTCATCTTAATTCTTCTGAAACTGTGCACCTGAGGCTAACTTCTGCATTATTGTTTTAGTACTCCTTGTTGGTTCTTTAGCAGTCTCTTTATAGCCTCCTTTGCTCTAATTCTATTTGTCCTGAAGATCTTGCATAAGCCTGGGAGTCGCTGATTTAAAAGGGAACAGGAAAACTGACTCATTCATCAAGCTAATAAGAAAAAGAATGCAGATATTTTACCCAGTCATCACAACAACCATACAGAGAGACAAATATTAAAACACAGAGGCCTCCTCTTCCCAGCTGCTCCGTTCCATTTACCCTCCAAGATTCATTCATATATCAAAGCCTTTGTTTTGTTCAGGTTGTATTTTGGCTTCAAATCAGATCACTCGCTTATTCGTTCTAACAGAGAAGAACAATTACTATGTTTATATTCATTCTCCTCTGCAAATTCCTAAGTAGTCTGTATGTTGTTTTTAATAATTAAATTTTACTTCCTTGTGTCCCTTTTAGAGCAACATTTGTCATCCCACAAACTGTCAGGACCACTGTTCTTGGAACATCAATCACAACTGCTCATTTCAACACAAGAGCAATTTAATCATTCCTATACTTTATGGCTCAAGATTTTAAATTAACAATAGGTAATTTAGCATTTGTTTTTCTGCAGAAAGTCTAATACTTTCAGTCAGTACAATGGATAACATTTAATTTTTTGGCTATTTTGCCAACCGACCCACTGGTCTTTCAAAATAGCAGCAAACCACTTGTCTATCATTTCTGCCTCTTGAGGAAAAATTACTCATTTCCTTTTTCGGTTGAAATCTTTCAAAGACTTGGCTATCAACACAGTCTTCTGGAACTACAGCCCTGCTTTTAAAAATAATTTTTTTTTGGCTTTTAGGCCTACTTTACACTTCCGTAACATGTAGCTTTATTACTGTCTTAGTAGTCAAAGACAATCCTCTCCCATCCTCAGCAGGCATATCACAGATGCCTTATGGTCCCCTCTTTAAAACAGTAGTGTATATGCTAAATTGACAATAGATTAAGGCTAGTCTTGCAGCACATGGTGAAACATCTCAGCACATGGTAGGCTGCCAAAAAACAAACAAACAAAAATAGATGCTTTTTTGGCTTACTTCTAGAAGCTAAAAAAGGTAACATGAAGTATAAAACACAGGAACGCTGCTTTGCAACAGACAACCGCAGATAAGCTTTCACCTTGGTCCAACGTATCTGGACTGACAAAGAAGATCCTTTTCTGAAAGGAAGTTTATTCTTCGCCACTTTTATGTCACGCCTTTAATATCTAAGAGAGGTTTTCCATGAGATATCTTAATCTTTGTTAAATTTTGCTGATTCAAAGCATTATGAGAAAGAAGAGGAAAAAAACCATAGCACTTTTCTTCTTCTCACCATATTATTGGTGTTTTGACACCAATATGAACATAAGGATTTCCTCCTTGACCTGTAACATGAAACTGAAATTCACATTTATTTTACATTAACCAGATCAACTGTTTATGAAGGACTGTCTCAGGTCTTCATCATTTATGTTACCTGCTGTTATTTACTAAACGTACTGTCATTCCTTTTGATTCTATCTTACAGCAATTTATAGTAATTTTGGTTTCCTTTAAGAGGAAAAATCGAGATGGAGTCATGATTTCTTTTCTAACAAATCCTGAAAATCTAAGAAACAAATAAGAAGAATTGTCTTTGCTAAGACCTTTAAGTTTTTTCCAAAACAATGTTCTGCCTAAAATGTTACTCTTCTTCGGTTTGTTTGTTTGTTTGTTTGTTTGTTTGTTTTTCAGGACTGACCATTGATTCTAAAACCGAAAAAGGGTTCAGGCATGGCAATATTGCCACACTTAGCATTCAGTTACACGCTTTTCTGAATGGAATTCATCTTTTTGACCAAGGGGCTCCAATCAAGTTGGAAACAGGGCATATATGCAGACCGATTCAGGGGGTTGGCATTCTCTATTTGCCGTGTTGAAGTTGTATCTGGCCAGACAGAGACAGCCTGGCTGTGAAGCCAGCGATGAGGGCTCCCTCAGAAAAAGGGCTCTGGTTCTTGCCGGTAGCAGTGTTATACATTTGATCTAGTTATTCACAGCCTGGTTGTCAGCGCTGCAGTTTGGAAGCAACCCAGCCAGCCACCCCTTTTGGCCACAGATGATCAATGATATACCAGTGCTGGATAATCAGTGCTATACAACATATTTCTGTTTTCAAAATATCTGAAAACGAAGCAGATCTTCAGTATTGCCCTTCAAACTTTCTTACTCCCCATGGGGTTTGCCACAATTCCATACCCTGTCTGAACATTTTCAACCTCCTTTAACAGATCTAAATTCACTTGTCCAAATGTAGCTGTGTACCTATATTCATTGCCGGTCTCATCTAGATGTCTTCAATTGTATATGCTTTCTCAGAAAAGTAACGTTCTCTGCAGATCAACTGCACTTTTGGGTTATGCCTCCTCTTGTTGCTATCTTCTTCTTATTTTAGATTAATATCTGTTTCCTATTAAAGTCTCAACCCAGATAGGGATAAATCAGTTACTTTTCTGAGGTTAAATTCTCCTGGCTCTCTGCAGCTGGCTGCTAGAACCCTTCTCCTCATCTTCACAGCTGTTTATCCGCACTATGAAGTTGAGTTGAGCTACATAAACCCCACAGAGGAATTTTCTCTGTGCTAACAAACTTTTGCATTAATTCTGTTTAAGCAAGCTGACCTGTCTTGGCTGGGAAACAGGGTGTTCACAGACAGGACTTCATATGAAATTGATGAAATTTTCTGGTGGACAGTCATAACTAACCTTTTTGGCTAGCCAGTTTCCCATAAAGACAGGGAGCATCTGTGGTGATCTTTGGTTCTTCAATCTCCTTCTCTGCTTTCCAGCTCTGTCAACTGGCCACAGCAAGCAGTGATCAAACAAGATTGTTGTAACATCAAAACCACGTAAAGAGTTTCCCTTGTCTGTTTAGCTTAGCCAGCTTAGGATACTCTTGAAGAGTGGGTCAAAGTTATGACAAAAATGATATCCATTTCTCCCAGATATTTGCAATATATGACAAACTTATTGAGAAAAGAACAAAAACGAAGCAGATTGGGACGCTCTTCACTTTTACCCAGCTGGACCTGAAGCTTTTTTATCACAATATTGACACCTCAAGACATGCTGGCTTTCCTTCACTTTGTAGTCAGAAAAACAGTAATTGTGAAGATTGTTCCAGAACAACAAAAAATGCTTAATTTGGAAATGGAAAATGTAATTATTTTCTGTCTACTGGAGAGACGACAACGTACATCCTGATCTTTGCCTCCCTTTCAGAACAGCAGGAGGAACTAATTGTGCCTCTGGTTTGTAATTTTTCCATATTCACCATGCCTTTTTATTCAGCTGATGGTTACGGAGGGAATTAAAAAAATCTTTGAAAACCCCAGTGTACACCCAACAATGCAGAGTGGAAGGAAACCACAGGAGAGCAGAACAGAAGTTACTGCTGATTTAAAACGCTGTTTGAATGAGTTAGTATCCTCCTTAAAACTGCTAAGTGGACTCTGAGGCTGACTCTTCTTCACTCATGCTTTGCCTTTCCTCTTGTATAAGCCTAGAAAGATATATCTTTCAAGAACCGGCTCAGATGAACCTGCGTTCACTCTGCCCACGCTGGCCAAACCCAATTAGACCTGCTCAGTGCAGTGCTGTGCATCAGTCAGCAAACAGGTTCTGCAGACTTTGCGGCTTCCTGGTCAGAGGTGCCTTGAAGCTTTGCTGTCTAGCTTGCAGCACGGCCAGAGCAAGCTGCAGTCTTACTCCTTTACTATAGAGGCATTTCCTAGGTTTTTCCCAAGCAAAGACTGTCAATGTATATACTTTGCTTGAGGCCTACATGACTATCACACGGTCAAATGAAAATATCCCTTTTATTAAATGGGGAAAGGAAAAGAGATTGTCAAAACTGTTCAGCTTTGATGCAACTCTATAGCCAATTAAATTAATGACAGGTCCCTAACTGGGATCACTGGCCAAGAACGATTGCTTTTCCACAACCTGCTCTGTAAGCATGCAGACCTGCCTGTGCCTTTCTAGATGCATTTACCAGTCTAACTATCTCATGCTGGTAAATCTTTTTAAATGTAGGCCAGACCAGTCCAGACCAGACCAAACTTCTCTGTTCCTCAAATAATGTAATACAGCAAAAAGAAAGTTAGAAATCAGGATCAATTAACCCTATGACATTTCTAACTGCTTCTCAATGTTGCAATGAAGTCAAAACAGCTTCTTTCATACTTTGGCTGAAACAAAGAACCTCTGACGGACTTGCATTTCTTACCTTAGTCACCTGGGTTTTTTTTTCCTCGTTGACTTCCATAAAAACGGACAGGGACAAAGAGAGGTACACGATTTTCTGATGTGGTTATGGGTAGTTTTAATCTCACACACATTCCTAATGTAGGTTCAGAGAGTTACCCAAACGCCGTTATTCTGTTTTGCTGTTGGAAAAGGATTGTTAGGAAACAAAACTGTGAAATAGTCTGTGCAGGTGGTCAGCTGTGCTCCAACACGTCTTGTTCTGTCTACAGAAGTTTGTTCTACCGAATAAAAATGTAATGGAATGCAATTGTTTTAGCTTCCTCTGAACACAGCCTGGTATGGTTAAAGCTGCGGTATACACGCAGCCCTCATGTGATCTCTGCCTTCCACTGCCCTTTACAGAAAACCAATTATTAGTTCTGGAACTGAAAATTAGTAGTTTAGAGAAAAAATATTAAAAAACTGTATCTGTATAATACTGACAAACAGACTCACACTTTTGAGTGTAGTGATTTTATCTGATTTTACTTTTCATATTATTTCAAATATTCTGTTTCCTAAAATATGGGTGATTTTGAATGTCTTGGCTCTGTATGGGCCTCCTCACAATAACCAGAAAACATAGGAAGATTCATGCTGTTTTACAGGGAAACATAGAAAACTGTAGAATGGCTTGTTTTAGCAAAAATGCCAGAAATAGTGATTTATGCGATTCTAACTGGTTCACTAGCCACCTGTTTGTTCCATATTCTTATGTTATACTTATCTTCTAAGGAAGTTATACAAGTTTCTTACGTATTAGTCTCACGTAGTATGAAATAGTAAATGTTGTTTTACAAACTCTGAAATGCTTCTAACATCTTTATTCATAACACAGAAATTTTTAGACTGAAGTTGACACAACCAGTGTATGCATTCATTTATTAATCTTCCTGTGGTCAGAATTGTGTCAGATCTTTGAACTGCCCAGTCCGTGACGAGCTCTGCTGGGCATTTTGCTTTGTTATGACTAAAAGTCTAACCCAAGTTCCACAGATATTGGAAAGAGTCGTATTAAACCAAGTGAGTCCTATTAAACAAAGTGTTTTTTTTCCCTTTTGCCAGGTTAAGTATATGCTCACACTATATTCATGCTAAGTCTGAAAATCCAGACTTTAGATTTTTGCACATCTACTTCAAAGTACTGTCAGCAGATTTTTCTCCTGCAGAGGTACTGGTTAATATTTTTCCTGCAAAAACCAAACAAAATAGAGTTGAGAGGATATCAATAATATATTTTACACAGAAAAATATACTCTAAAATAAAATATTCTTAGCAGATAACATTTTAAAATATCGTTTAGCTAACTAGTAATCAAAATACGTTACCAGGGTCCTCTTCACTGCTATAGCAGATAATCTTGCCACATTAACTTTTCTTAAATGATCACACCCTTTATTAAAACTAACCATATTTTTTGCTCCCATTAACCTTACTGGAAAACTGTTCCAAGTTCTAACCCTTAAAAAATTAGAAAGCTTCTTCCAAATTGTAGCCTCAGGCATGAACATTTTATAATTCCTGATTTTGTGCTAACTTTGTTTTTCAGTTTAGAAAGCTAAGACTGTCTCCATGCTTACACTCTTAATGTTTTTACAGAGATCAGCCATTTCCCTTCCCAGTCCTTTTTTTAAGATCAGATTGGACAGCACAAGCTTTTTTAGCTTCCTCTCAAAAGGGACGATATCCACTGTTCAGGGTAATAGCTCTTTTCTACTTCTTCCTGATTGCATTCATCCTCTTGGGACACAGGTGGGCAGACTAGTGCAGTGCTACAGAAGGAATCTCTCCACTTCCTTAAATGATAGCACCGATTTTCCTCTAAACCTACTGGATTCGAGACACAATTAATTAGCCTGATAACTGAAATCATAATCTGGTAACATTTTCCATACACTTCTTTGTTAATTAGCACACAGCTCAGCCACAGCAGTTTCCCAGCATGGCCAGTTATTGCGCAGAGCGAAGAGCTTTTATTCCGGCCTCAGATGATGTACCTGCTTCCTCCTCTCTGTCCCAGCGCTCCTTCATGCTTCAGAAGGACTTGGAATACGAAGCCGCTTGCCTCTCTTTCAGCAGCTTATGCTGAAATAAGCAATGCAGATGACGTAGATTACTTTGAATAAAAACAACGTAGAGTTTTCACATTATCACAAAACAGTTTCATTCCTTGACTGCCCCTTTTACAGAGGACAGGAAAACGTGCACCTACAGTCTCCTTCTCCTGGCACAGGGTGAGGGCAGGCTCACAACTGGCCCCCACAGCTTGGAACAAAGTCTCTGTGATTCCCAGATTTATCTTGGGTTACAGGTACTTAAGTGAATGTATTTGCACTGCCATTTCACCCTTACTACCGCAGGGATGTGATACCATCAGAAAAGTAAGATTCATTACTATTTCATCAGGTGTGCTGGAGTTCTTCCTAAACAACAGATAAGCACAACGTCAAAACAATACATTTTCTCTAACAAAGGGTTAAGATCAGAAGGGACTGTTGATTTGCGAAGACGAGTGCAAATATAAAACAAACAAACAAAAAAAGCAAAAATAAACCGGACACGAGTCTCTGGCGCTTGAGATTTCTCCGAGACACCGCTCACCCGTGGGCCTGGAAACCCCCCCCCAGCCCGTTTCCTGGCTCGGGAACACTCCCTTTCCTCGCAGGATCCTGAGCTGAGCCCCGCTCCAGCTCCACTACACCTCAGGGGTAGACAAGCACGCCCTCGCCTACAGACGAGCCTCTGGAAATCCCCAGCTTCCTTTCCAGGTTGCTAACCGCCGCCAGGAGTTTGCCGCCGCCGCTGAGCTGCCTGTGGCAGTTTCTACAGACGAGGCAATGGCGCCCTGACCCGGCCGTGCCCGCCACGATCCCCTCCCCGCCCGCCCGCCCGCCCGCGGCCGGGGGACCCGCACCTCCCACCCGCAGCCCCTCGCGGGCCGCCCCCCGCTGACCAGAGGGGCCCAACGGCGCCAGACTACCGCTGCCAGCAGCGCGGCGCGGCGCTGCGCAGGAAACCCGCCGCCGCCTTCCCCCTGCCCGGCAATAACCCAGGACGTGTCCCCCCCCACCCCATCCCACGCCCGCTTCCCGGGCGGGGCCTTGCCCGCCCCGCCGCGGCCCGCGGGAGCAGCTGCGCAGCGCGCAGGCGCCGCGCTCCAACCGCCGCCCGCGCGCAGCAGGGCAGAGGGGAGCGCTAGGCGGGGCGGCCCTCTTCCCCCTCCGCTCCCCCACCGGGCGCCATGCGGGTGCCGGTCGCCCTCCTGACGCTGGCCGCGCTGTTAGCGCCCAGCCGGGGCGCGGCCCCCCGCCAGGAGCGGCCGGCCGCAGGTAAGGGGCCGGGTGGGCAGGCCCGGGCCGAGGGCAGCGTTGGCGGCGGCGGTGCCGCCCGTGCTCCCCCCACCGGCCCCGGGTTGGTCGCGGCCGGAGCCGCCGCGGCGCCGAGCTGTGGGGCGCTGGGTGGCTGCCGCCGCCGCCCGCAGGCGAGAGGGGTCGGAGCGGGGGTGGCGGCGGGGGGAAGGAGCGGCCCCCATGTTATCGCCTAAAAGAGTAGCTTTTTTGGGCGGGGGCGGTGGGGGTGCTGTTTTGCGGAGCGGCACCCGCTGGGAGGGCTGCGCGGCGTGCCGGGCAGAGGGGCGGCTGCCGGGCTGGGGGGGCACGGCGAGGCTCTTCTTTGGAAGTGGGTCTGGAGGCATGCAAGGTAGTTCTGATAAAACAGCATCTTTAAAGCGTTTTGAGATCTGTCGCTGCTGCCTAATCACTGTTGAAAGTGCTGCTCGTTGTTTTGTGATGCGTGTAGGAAACGCTTACAGTCCTTTACGGTGAAACAGCTGATTATGTCAGATATTTGTGAACTTTGGCATATGAAGTAAGAGTAATGTGTACGTGGAACACGACTAGTATGCTGTGTTTTATACCCGTATGTGTCCATACGAGCAGAAGCTGGAGGTGTTAAAGCAAAGACGGGTATCGCGGGGCTGTGTCCGAACAAGGCATCAGGATTATGGCCTTGACCAACACTGAGGGGGCAGCTTTCAGCCGAGTACTGATTGGGAAGGGCGGGACTGCAGGCAAAGAGTTGCTTTTTGTCTCTGTTCAGGCAGAATTATTGCAAATACAATATGAAGGAAATACTCAATCTGGTTTCACTTAGAATTGGAGTGGCTAATAGGAGGAGAGATTGGGGCTGATAGCTCAGGTCAAAAGAGAACATGCAACTGCACTAAATTTTTGAAACTATTGAGAGCTATATACGGGGTAATGCACGTTACCCTTTTTGTGAAAGGGCTTCAAACTAGGAGGTCTATCCATGCATTAGATTAAAGCAGCGGTACTCTCCTAACCTTCACCCAAAAGCCAAGATCTGTATACCTAAAATGCTACTTGGAGTTGATCATAGAACTGTTGATCGTGTGTGCGGGCTCGTCAGATTCTACAAATGCTAAGGTCCCTCATCAGGGCTTCATTGCATTTAGATCTGTGCCTTTCTGGAGTGCCTGAACTTGTCTGTCCCTGGTGATGGGGCACACTGTGGCCTTACAGGACTTTTGAAGACCATTTAGGTTTACCTCCCCTGGACTAGGAGCAGAAAAAATGTAAACTGTCCATTCGTCATTGGTAGTGTAGATCTTCAGCATCCAGTTTGTTTGATGTGGTAATCAGTAAACCTTGCAGGGAAGTCTATTTCTTGCACTTCAGGCAGTAAGTAGGGTTAATATGTTAGGTACTGGCTTTGGACTTCAGAACTGGCATCTTGTAAGGGTATACTGTCATTGCTGATGAAATGCAAAACTTCTTACATTGCAATAAAAAATTCTGAAGTTGAAAAAAAAAAAAAAAAAAAGTACCAGAAAATCACTTTTATGATCAAGTGAACCTGAGATAATACAGCCTTGTCCAGCCCAACGATTACCTCCGTGTAAAAGTACAGTACAATACTGTGGGGCAGCTGATGTATGTTGTACTGCTTAGAAGCAAAAGGCTCATTTTTCTGTGCATGAGTGCAGCAAACCCTCAGATAGAAGGGGTGAAATATGCTCCTGAGTTACATTTTGAAAATACAAGAGTTTTCCTGATGGCTAGCGCTCAGATTGGAAGCAGTCTCTATAGCTATATCCTTCAGAGACTTCATTGTTTAAGCAAAAACTTGGATTTTTAGTGAGCAAAAACATCGCGGAAGGGTTTCTAATAAACATTACTGTGTATTAGCAGAATCAAAATCCTTGTCATTATCTATAATGAAAAACTAATAGAATGTTCTTATTTCATTATTACCAAGGTATAAGTTGATATGCTGGCTTACAGTGCCGAGAATAGAAGAATGGGAATTCGGAAACATGTTTATGATCCTTTCCTTTACAATACAGTGTTTATTTTCTTAAATCTTATCAAGACTTTCAGAGCTCTGGTGACGTAATACGTATCTCCAGGCTGAAACGTGAGGAAGAAGTTTACTTCTATCAGCGATCTTTGGCTTTTGTTGTAGTAGATGGTTTTATCTAGAGTAGTCAGACAACCTAGCAGCTGTTTTCTGAGCAGTTGAACCCCTGTGTTTCCTACCGCTAGGTGCTTAGCATGTAAACAAGTCCATGTCTGTATAGGTATGCCTGTGATTCATCAGTGGAGCTGTTGATGGGTACCCCCACTCTGTGTTTAAGTGTCCTGAAAGAGAGGTCCCAAACAGACCTGCTCAAGATTAGAGTGCTTTTTAGGCTGTGATAGCAGTTAAGGTACTTCGTGCGCATTGAAAGCCCAATTTCCAAATACATGTGTGTACTTGTTTGTTGTGGTTGCCGGTTGTGTGTGTTCTGTTGGGTGATACCTTAGTCTTTTTGGTTTGTTATTTTATGATTCTGGTTATTGGCAGTCATAGCAGTTCTTCTATACAACTGCAGGCATAAAAATAACGAGATGAGAAAGTGCTGTATTTAGATATCATCTATTATAGTGATATTTCAGTTCTAATAAAAGGGAAGAACAGTCACAAAATTGGTAAAATGGTGTTTAAGTATTAGTATTTGAAAAACTCCATCTTGTGCATGCTTTTTTTCTTGAACTTCATTTATTTATTTTTGATAGTGATCCAAGTCTGTCCTCTTAGTACAGCATAGTACCTCTGTGGGACATTTACCATAAACAACAATTTAAAAAAAAAAAAAAAGCTCTGTGGATTGATGTCAAAACTCTGAGCTCTGAGGAAGTAAAAACCTGTTATAAATAGTAGCAGTAAAAAGGCACCAAATAGTGTGTAAAGTGTATATCCCTGGTTGTATATTCTATGAAATTATTTGATTTTATTTCACTTGCTAAAGATTTTTAAAATTAATAGCTTTAAGTCTAGCTGCTAGTCTTTGAACTCTTCAGTCATTTGCAAAATTGAATGAGATTTCCCTTTTGGAGTTGATAGACCTTTTGAGAACTTCTGGTAGAATTTCCTGCATAGACTTGCTGTTACATGTACTAATTTATGCTTATTTTTAGTAACTTTGTTCAGGAAGTACCGCCAGAGTATAGAAGGGACATTACAAGAGTGGTCTGTATCTGGGTTCCTTTCTTGGGGGCAGAGGGGAGCTCATGAAGGCAAGCATGTGCAAACTTTTCCATATGCTACATAGCTGCTGCCACCTAGAGAAAGGGCAAGCAGGTAGCAGGGGCAAAATTCTCCTGGCACCTTGATGCTTGGTGTTTGCCTGTCTCTTAGCCTCCTTGTTCAAGCCAGCCTACAAGCTGTATCCTTGCTCCCGTTGTCCAACAAGGGCAGGAGGTGGGCTGTGTGCTTTATGGGGCCTGACCTACCAGGAGGTGGGTAGTAGGAATGGATGTACAGGCTGTCTGCATCCTAACCCTGTTATGCTGCGTTGAAGGGCAATATGGCAGTGGATAGAGTCCCATCGCTGACAGCCCTTTCCCATTTCTCTCCCAAGCAGGTATTTGGTGCTTGTAGCTTGGGCACTGTTGTAGCTTGTAGTTGGGTACTGTTGTCTGCCTGCCAGAGCTCTGTCATGCGGTTCTGGGTAGTGCTGCTAGCTCTCTTCCAGCCCTCAGATTGCTGCACTCTGCTTTAAAACAAGCCAATTCTGTTTGCTTCCGAATAGACCACAGTGAGGCCCTAAATGATAAAAGGGGGTTGCTCTAAAAGGAAATTGTACAGGCTAACTGCTTTTGACATGCTGTTTTTCACCCTTAGCACAGACTTGCTGCTCTCTGCATCCATTTTCTGGGGTGCAGGCTGCCTTTTGCCACCTTCAGTTTTTTCTCCTGTGACAAGTCAGTGCGTTGCAAAAGGGTCCCACAGAAGCATTCTGAGGGTAGCACAGATTGATGTGATTTTTTTTTCCCCCCCTTACCTTCCCTTTCCGTGGTGGTGAAAGCTAAGGAAATCATATTTTTACATTTGTGAAGTCTCCAAAGCTGCTGCCCTTCTTGGGTGCAGTTAAATGTCTGCATGAGCTCACAAGGAGCACAGGTCTGACATAAGGGATACGCACTGCTTTCCCAGTCTGTAGCCCAGAAAGGACTGATGTTAGTGTTGTGTCTGGTTGCCTTGTAACTCTCCAGCCTAAATGACAAGGTATGCGCTTGGTATGAATCCAGAACAAAGTTCAAACTGATGTCTCCCTTGACGTACTGAAGTGGCTTGGAGCTGTTGTCCTACGTTTTTGGATTATAGAAATTTTTTTGTTTTTCATGGAAACCCAAAAAAGTCTCTGGAACAGCCTTTCAGAAGATGGATTTTTGATTGTCTTCTCATAATTTGTCCATTTTAAAGCTCTAACTTTCATTTTGTACATTCAGCGCTTGAGTTGTGTTAAAAAGCCACATGAAACTTGAAGGAGCTCCGGTTCATTAAGTAACTGTTGCCTGAGATAACTGTATCACAGAGTCTGCATTGTGGACTCACCAGACAACTGTTATACCTATGACACCTTCAGTTAGATTCCACGTCTGTGATTAGTGGTAGCAAATGCCTCTGTATTTATAGTAACGGCTGGTGGCCCCATCAGAACGGGAGGAGGTTTGTTTTTTTTAACTTTGCAACAGGATACAAACATCGGTAGGAAGGCTCTCTCATTCTTACCTCTGTGAAGTGTCCCCATCTCTAGTTCCTTCATTTAGTTTTTGCTGTTGAATAGCTCATTACTGAGGCGCGACAAATAGGTGGGACATCTATTTATATATTTAAAAAAATTAAGCCTGACAAGATATTTCAATACATACTTTAAAGACAACTTTGTTGAATGTGTGGCTGCTCCAAGCTTGTATTTCACAAGTGTCTTCCATGTAGTATTTTTCAGAAACGTGTAGTGAACAAGATAATCTAGTTTCAACCAGATACAGAAATTTTTCTCAATCTGTGCATTTCTGAACTTGCAGAGACTTGTGAAAGATCTCTTGTAGAATATGGCGTTGCTGACAAAGGCAAGTGCATGTACAAAACGGGACTGGTTAGGTTTGTCATCTTGTATATATAAGCAAGCATCTTTTGTTTTGATTAATGTTTTTAAAGCAGCATTATACCATATATTGCGTGCAACTACTGGATTAGTTCTATGAGTTGTCTTCCTTCATCAGTCTTTAGAATGTGGTTGTGACAGTGAAGCTAGGTACACGTGCTCCCGTTACTTTGAAAAACAAACGAAAGCATCCCTTATTTCTTAGCAGCCTGAAAGCAAGCAGCAAATATTCAGAGTAAAACAAAAGTTTTTCAGTGACGCCTGTGTTTTAATCGCAAGGTATTTCTTCCTGCCTGCATTTCCTTCCTGTCCGCTATGTAACAGTCTGCTGAGGAGGCCAGTGTCTCTAGAACATTAGTACTTTAATTAAACACAATATCGTATTGATAGGATATATTTGATTATATGTATATATGTTCATACCACAGTGCGTGTCACATTTGCTGAGAACTTTGTCGCCCAATATGGGAGCATTAATTAAATAATCTGGGCTGCTTATGTATGAGCGAATACTCCCATTTCTCCGAGCAGTGTATGTTGGTTTAAAATTGATTCTTTTGTGCGTTTGCTGAGATCAACTAAGTGGTTGCATTCCAGCTTCTGATCTTCTCTACCAAATGCTCAATTTCTAGCTGATCCTGTGGTCTTGCTTGTGCTTGTTCTTACTCCTCCCTTTTTTCCTGCCTTTACCCTCCAACATGCCAGTTTTTTATCCTCAAAATCCAAGCATGTTTAGTTTCCATAATCTTAGGTGAAAAAAAAAAAAAAGACTGGTCTTTCCACCTACCTTCTCCCATAATTCTCTGGACATAGATTTGCTGTCTGAAGTTCCTCATATGTAGTTCCATACTGCAATCCCTAGGGTAATTTCTGTGCCTCTGTGCAAAATTGTTCTTCCCGAAGTCTCTGTTGCTTTTCTGTTAGCCAGTCTTGCCATCTTACACAGCAAGGTGAACAGGGCTAGCTATGAGGATGAAAATAACTGTATTTGAACTGGAAGCGAAACTGAACTTGATGAATGTCCTGTATCATACCTCAGGACTTGGTTTGCTGATCAATTTTTCACACTTTTCTCATGCTGAGTTTCTCACTGTTCGAGTTTGTTCCTTGAGTGTTGCCGTACTTGAGTTGATTAAATTTGTTGTAAATTAAGAGTTGTACGTTCCAAGATTACCATTGTATCACTAGCCACTATCATCTTTTCCTAGTTGTGTCTGCTGAACAATGTAGCAGAACATTGAGGCATATCTAAAAAGTTAATGTTTCATTATCGTTTAATAAAATAGTGTTCAAATAAACTGTTGTGGCATTTTAACTGCTAATACACAGAAGTAACATCTATGAACATTAAATGTTAGCGCTCTGAAAATCTGCTGTGTTCTCTGCGGTCTATAGTCTTGATGCTGGAGTGGAATGAAGCTGGGAGAGGAGTATCCCAAGGCTCTATCTCTGTACTGGCACAAGAGCGAGGGCTGACTGGAGGAGAAATTATTAGAAGGCAGTTAGGCAGCCTGTATAAGAGGCTGTGAGCCGGGCAGCTGAGACTATCTACGTAAAAACAAGTTGGAGGAGATAACAAACCTGAAGAAAGGGACTAGACTTGGCTCATCAAGGCATTAACAGTAAACTTTCCATGGGTGATCACAGGCTGATCTGTTTCTGGAGTTTGACACTCTGTGCTCTGATCTATTATAGTGGCGAGCACCAATTTCTGCATCTTAAACTTTATGAATTGCTAAATGACCTGCAAAGTGACTCCGTGATTCAAACTGATTAGGCCTCATTTCTGTGGATAAGAGATATCATCTTCCATGAAAATAACTGGTGTAATTAGGAAAAGGAGATGAGCTTTCAGGCCGCCTTTGCCTCTAAAGTAGAACCAGCAAACCGCAAAGATAAATGCAAGCTGAGAGCACTTGATATTGAATTTACTACATATCCATTAGACCACCTGAGAAAAAGGGTGATTGCTGCCTATAGAGAATAAGGGAGGTGGTGGAAGAAGTAATAAGGTGGCATCTCTTAGAAAAAGAAAGTCAGGTAATTTTTGGCCTGTGAAACATGGAGAGAGGTTAATGGGGTAAGAGGAGGTGTGCTATAAAACTTGTATTGCTACTGAGTTTTAGTCCTGAGTAGAGTTAGGAATTTTAGCTTCTCAGCTCACGCTGAGAGGTGTCCTGTAGGTCTTTCTTGAGGATCAGGAGTGAGAGATCACAGAGGGAGTAACTAGTCTGTGGGAGATACCCTTTGATTGGCTTGGTCATTCAGGGCAAAGTTTTAAGTAGGGATGAAAAGGATGAGCTGACAATATGTGTGTATGGTTATACCTGTAAATGATCAAGGCCAACTTGCAGTGCCATTGTATGGGATGTTGACTTGTCAGTGATGATATTGCTGGTGGCTGGGGAGGTGGTTTATTTGGTATAGTTTGTGAGGAAAGTCATCTTTTCATGAAGGAGGCTTGTTTTCTGCAAGAGTTCCTGTGTTTTTTAGTCTCAGTGTTGTAGTGGAATGAAGGAGCATGTTAAAAAACATCTCTGGGTAGAAGAATGGGGGATTAGGTTGCATAGTTTTTCATGGAGCTGTGGTGAAGCAATTTGGTAGACTCTTGGATTCTAGTTGGTCACTCAGTATTCACATGTACTTCTTCATATTATATTCTTCTGCCTTATATCTCCAAAGGTAAAATGGGAAGAAGATTAATCATTTCTCTTCCAGAGGTGTTGGGAAAATACTTACATAGATTTAAATGCATTTGGTAGCATAATTTAGTGATAAGTACCATAGAAGAGCTTAGATGGAATAGTAAATCTTACTTAGAAATCATATTTGAATAGCATTTGATAACTAAGTCATGAAGCTGCCTAATGATCTGAATTAACAAAAATGTTGAAGACTGTTCATTAAGTGAACATAACACAGTCTGTGTACAAAACAAAAAAAAAATGTGGATACAGGAGGAAGAATGAGGGAGGAGAAAGCAAAATGTGCATAGTTACAACTACCTGACTTTTAGTTATGCATTCACAAAGGAGCCAAGCTAAGCTTCCACTGGCAGTTCTAACATCCTCTGGGGTTTGATTTTTTTTCCACTCTTGTTAAGTATAGTTTTATTTATATAATAGTACACTACAGTAAAATTTTGTAAGACTTAATACATGCATCAAGTATTTACTTTTAAGGCACAGTGTAGCATTTGTGTGCTTTGACACCTCTTCTCTCAGCTTGACACCTTTTTTTCTTGTGGTTGAGAATTTGATGATTGTGTTCCTTTTTTCCAATAACTGAAATACCACTTTTGTACATATTAGAAAATAACTAAACCACAGCACCATTTGCAGGGACGTATATTGCACGTATCAAATCTTTGTGGTTAATAGCATATCTCAGCCTCTATATATTAGTCTTTGTCAGGTGTTATCTTTGTGGTCTTGTTCTGAAGACATGAAAATTGTTTACTTTCCCTCATTAATGTATCACAGAGCGAAGTTGGAGTGCTCACTTTGTGAACAAGAAGCAGCCTAGAGCAGGTCAAATATGAGTTACCTTTTAACATTTCACAAAAGCTATATTAAGAGAATATTAAGGATGCCAAACCGGACATTGAGAAGCTAAGTGACAGCTAAAATTGTTTGGGTGACCTTCACTTTTCCCCTTCTTCTGTATGCTCTGTGACAGCCTTTAATAGTTACAGGGCTATGTAATTGCCCTTCCCCTGCAGCTGTCCCTCCCCCATCCAAGCTGCTGTTCGGAACAGACATGTTTCCTGCATGAGGAAACCATGAATGCTGTTTTTTATTCCTGTATCATTTACTACCTCACCTCTGATGTTGTTTAGTAAATGTGCTTCAAATACTCTCCTGTATGTGGAACTGCATGGTATTTTCACTGTTCATATTCTTTATGAACGTTAGTAACTTGTTATAACAGCTTTTTAAGAAATATTGCAGGAGACATAAAAATGTCATTGCCAGAAGTTCACGTTGAAACCAGGCTTTCCCCAGTAGGACTATTGACTTCTGGCAAGGCTGAGTCAGGAGATCTCAGGACTTTCCTGGAGCACAGACCCTGGATTCTGCAGCTTTGGTCCTCCTGCTTTTGATCAGGTTTCCAAAGCACAAGATAGATCTGCAGGAGCTGGGCTAATCTACTCTAGCTTCAGTAAATTCATATCATCTGTCCTGCTAGTAGATTAGTAAAATACCAAAAATAGCTGTGTAATCATTACAGCTGATGAACCTGATATGGGCTGGGAGACTAGCTTTCAGTGGACGTGGGTTATCTGAGGTTCTGGATTGCATATAGGAAGAAAACTGTCTCTGCAAGAGAAAAGAATAGAAAATCAGCCTGCAAGGCTCTGTTGTGTTCATACTGGTAGCAAATTGAGTCCGTTTTGGGAGAAGTATTTGGGATTGTTGTCTAATTTTTCCAGTCATTTCTAGCATGTTGCCTTCTCCAGATAATTCAAAAATGTATTTGGCTTTTCTCATCTTTAACTAAGTCTGTTTATCAATTAGCAATTGTTCTGTTTCTTTCTAGTACCTTCGCCAACACAAATTGTAATAAAATCCAAAAATTTCAAGACTCTCTTGCACTGGCAATACCCACCTCTTTTTGAAACCCCTCGTTTTACGGTGGAAATCAAACCTTACTCGTAAGTTCTTATTCTTTCATTGTTTCTGTACCCCCATTTTCTAGAAGCATATAAGAGCAATCAGTCTATGATAAATGGTTTTATTTCTATTTGGTGAAGTTATGTAGTGATAAGTGTAAATTAAGGCAAAATTTGTCAGATGTTTTGTCACAGACGTTATACTGTACAGTAAGTGGAAACTGTATTAACTATTACTTGATCTATTTTACAGCATAGGTTCTTATAAGAATGTCTCAGCTTGTGTGAACATCTCAGCAGATTTCTGTGATCTCTCAGGGGAAATACATGACCTCTTTTCCTCCCATTGGCTTCGAGTTAAAGCCATTATTGGATCAGAAGAGTCTGAGTATGTTGAGACAAGTGAGTTTATTTTGCAAAAGCATGGTAAGTCCCATCATACACTTGTAATATAAAAAACAAGTAGGATTATCTTTTTTTTTTCTTTCTTTCTTACTGCATTATTATGTCCCAGTTGGGAATATCGTAAGCTCAGGAGTCCAGGGTAGAATGAAGTATGACGGCTGTTCAGTAGGAATTTCTTAATTCTGCCTCTGTAGGGACTTGTTTGCCCTCCCACTGCGGTATTTGAATCTTCTTCGAGACTTTTAAAAGCAGGGAAATTGTGCTAGTGATATACTCTGTGCATCCCTCCCATGTTCTTGCCTGCTGGCCCAGACACCAAAATAGGGTAGTAAGCTGCTACTAGAAGCTCTGGTCCCATAGAAGTATGCAAGGGGTCAGTGAAGTGTTGTCTTACTGCTACAGCCCAACTTACCAAGTGATGTCTTGATGCTAGAACTGTACTTTCTGGCAGCTTTGGGTGTCTATAGACATTACCTAGAAACTACAGAAGTTCCTTGTGTCTGGATAAGTAACAGTTACTCATTCTTCATTTAAATGCTTTGGGCTGCTTCTGTAGGAATAGTACTTTTTTGCATTAGTACTGCAAAAGTTATATGTCCAGAGTGTAAGCCAGCCTTTCTAAAACTGTGGTGCAGGCTCCAGCAGTGTGTGGGGAGCACAAAGTGAGAACTCACAGGAAGCTACAGTTTGCAGAAATTTGGCAGTGGTGTATGGAAAAAAAAAAAACCTAAAGAAGTGTTCCAATTCAACAAGAGAGACACATGTTCAGTCAGATAATCAGACAGCAAAAATTCACATTGGCCGTTGCCACAGGAAATCAGGCTTCCTAACTTCTGTTGTTCAAGACACTTATTTGTTTAGTTTTTCGGGTAGCCCCTTTTTTTGGTACTGTGTTGTTTTTAGTTGAGCATGATTTATGGGTGAGATTTAGTCAGCAGTGTTGTGTGTTCTGTTCTCATTTACCCATAAATGTGCAAATGCTTTGTTGTTTTTTTTCTAACTTGTCAGTAAACTGAATTGCTACGTAGGAAAGTTGGATTTTTTTTAACAGTAAAAATCTCTATGGACAATCTCTGTTATTTCTGTTTTAGAAGCAGATTCATGCTTGTATCAATGTTATTACTTCTCAGTACTACAGCTGTACAATATCAACAGTATTCAAATAGTCATGTAATTCTTCTCAAATGTCCAAAGAATTTATGAAAATTAACTATAAATAGCAAGTTTTACTAGATTTATATATCTCGGTACTATGTCAAAAGCTTTGGCCTAATAGAAAAGGTACAATGTGTTGCAGGAAAAATAGGACCGCCTAAATTGCATCTCTCAAGGCACAGTGACAAAATCTTCGTTGATATTTACCATCCTCCATTTCCATCTGTGGAGCTTTATCCTTGGATTGAAACAATTTATTCAAAGCTCGCATATGTGGTGACTTTTGGGGACGGTAAAAATCAGGTATATTTCAAAGTGAAAACTTCAAATTACAAATATTTGTATTTTAAATGCTTAAACAGTCTACTCCTTAATGTTAGATTTTTTTTTTTCTTAATTCTCAGTGACACGTAAAACAGTTAGGAGAAAAAAAGCTGAATGTAACATAAGACTGCTGAAGGAAAGTGAAGCCCTAACATGTCTCTCACCATGACATACTTGACATGACAGGCAGATCTAGATGTTAGTTGTTCAAATGCAAGTCTGATAACAAAAATTAAAGATTATTGTATGAGCTGTATGCAAAAGTTAGGGTTACTTGATTACATGCTATTATTTCTCCATACATGCTAAAACATTGGTAACTTTACCTGCATCTCTTTCACTACTCTAGGTAGACCTTTTGTATCAGATTAACTTTCAAGATATTGATATTGCTTCATTTATTTAGCAATTGTGGAGGGTGAATTTGAGAAAACTCTTGGTAGATATTTTTATTTATAGAGTTAACTTTTCATATACATCCAGGTACAATTTTTATAAGTGAATTAAGAATGTGAATATAGACTACCAACAGAACCTGTTTTGGATGCATCTGAAAATTTTAGCTGTAAGCACCATGGTTTGATGAAGTATAACGCCTTAAGGTAGCGAGTAAATCTATTCTCTTTTGGAAATAGCTGATAGACAAAGTTCATAGCTTTAGCAAGGCACATAGAAATAGAAGCCACATATCAAATAATGTTGGCATTTTTTGAAAGTATTGGAAAGTACTGTAATTTTTATCTTGTTGTATTTAGTCACATAATATATTATATCTTTGCTTTTTTGTAGAGTAATGAGGAGTTCCTTGCAGACGATTGTGAGAAGCTTAAATGTGGCCTAGACATCCCAATTCCTTCTGAAGGTTCCGTTTATTGTGTTTCCGCGAGAGGAACTTTGTATGATGATCTGATGCTTGGCGCCCAGTCAGAAGAAAGCTGCATTCATGTTCCTCTCAAGCAGACTTTGAGTAAGAGGATTCTAAAATTTAGTAAGAATACTACTGAAGAGTTGTCATATGGAGTCTGACCAGAGATCCATTTTGGCTTAAGTATTCTGGCTCTGATACAGCGATGGGATGACTTGACCTGTAGGAGAGTATCAAAAAAGGGAGAACATAGTCATTCTTTCCAAACGCACTTTCCCAGTTCTAAAGACTTCTAAAGATAATACGTTATTTTCAAATGACCTTGATTTTTTGGGGTGTGTTTTTCCTGCTTCGTTGGTGTTTTAGAATTTGTTTCGATCGTACGTGATCATTGGTGTGATTAACAAATGACAAACGGATCATTCAGGGAGTTGCATGATTTTCAGAAGCGCAATATCCATCTTGTTACAAATTGCTTTTTGCTGAATCATATCTCCAAATAAAATGCATATAAGCCTTCATGAGTTTGAAGTAACAATAAACTTGTGATTAAAAAAATTAAGGTACCATCTTGTTCTTCTTAAGAGAACAAAGGCAGCTAGTGACCCAACTTTGTATCTCTGAAAACCCCTTACAGACTTTCTAGTGTCACTTAATATGGACGAAAAGTTCAATAGAGAAAAGAGGTAAAATTAATAGAAGCGACTGCATGTTCTTTCTTTCTGCAAAAGAAGAGCAGTACGCTTGGGGGAATTAACTGTTCTATGTTTTGGAAGACTTCACATTTTAATTTTATTGGATATAGATTATCTGCAATAATTCTTATGTCAATTAATCACACTGTCCCAAGGAAAAAGTAAAGAACATGCACATCCTTCATCTCTAAGGAGTGAAAAATTATTTATAAAATTCCTTTATCTCTATAAAAACACTACTGTGTATTTCTTGAAAATCTTGCATCATTAATTTATAAAACAATATATAAAAATTATAAGTTCTTGAGTGAGAAAGGGGGTAAACTGATACATTCACATATGGCAGCTAAGAATTCTGAGCTATTTCAGTTTCTAAAGTTATTCTGCGTGATACAGCAATGGTTTATTTTCCAAACTTCTTGACAAATTTTTCTCTTAACTTCCTAGACGCGCAAAGTATTATAATTGTGGTTGCTGTTATCCTCAGCTTTGTTCTAATTTTAACTGTATGTTGTGGCTGCAAGAAACTAAGGAAGAAGAACATAAAACTGCCCAAGTCTTTGGTAAGTTTAGACTTCTCTTCTGTATCAGGTTTTTACTCTCCAGGTAGCTAAGTTTTATAGCTTGTCACAGGAGGGGCGGCTGAGCCAACCCCAGAGCGTCCTCGTGCTCTGGTCCCCACAGTGCTCCACGCCCGCTACAAGAAAGGTTTGGGTGGCAATATAGGTGTCCCTGTCACTTACGAATGGGTTCACAATTAACGGCCAGAAACAAATAACGAAGTGTAATGTGTATCACTGCTGACAGTAACAGTTAAGAACTAGTAATAGTAACGACAGTAGTAGCAACATATCATTAATCAATCAGTAACCATACATTGAACTCCTCACACAACACAGAACAGGAACAATTACAGTAATTACAAATACAGACATGAGCTCAAACCAGTAAGGATGCAGGTACCTGGTGGTTATGCTGGAAGGCACTGGTGGGGGGAGGAGGAGGAAGAGGAAGGCCACGCAGGGGCAGGGGAGGTGCCTCTTCAAGCCCGAGGGCTCCTCAGCAGGCCGCACCTGATGCAGCGTGCTGCCGCCACGCGCGCTCTGCAGTAAGCAGGCCGCAGCCGAGCTGGTGTGCCGCTTCGGTTACCGCTCCCCGGAGCGGGGAAGGGCAGTACTCAGGTGTCCGCCGGTGTTACTAGCAGTGGGGGGGATCCCCAGCTGCCTGACCCGGCGTCCCGGATCAGGGGGCACGGCAGCGCTGGCCGCCTGCCGGGGCAGAGAGCTCCCCTCGGTGGGGGAGAGCCTTGAAAAAGGCTGCCTGGTGCCTTCCAGCCTTGAAAAAGCCCCCCCAAGGCGGCTTCTTCCCCAGCCGCTTCAGTGAATTCAGCGCTCTCCTTCTCACTGCCGCCAAAGCCGCTGCTGGGCTCACGTGTGCCCCTTTTATCCCTATCCCACTTTGGGACCGCAGGCAAGCGATTGGTTAAATTTGTCTAGACCCCCGCTCTTAGTGGTCCATTTTTAATCCCTAATTATAATGCGGACCTGTTTGCAAACTACCATGTAGACTCGCCTTTCTTCTGGAATATTCTACATGATTGACAGGTACGGGCTTCTGGGGTACATGTCAGCCCTCCACCAGTGATTTTTAAATTGTGGCAGTGGGAGATTTCTGCAGGCTAACCGGGGTCACAAAAAGGACTGGGTGATTGGCACCTTATGCCCATTGTTCAATAAAACCCATTTCCCTAACTTTTTCCCTAAACCAAACCTTCCGTGACACAACTATAACAGCTTTATGTCTATCTCATTTTTTACTATGATCTCTGAGAAGTTTAGGATTATTACCAGTCTAAGATTCTCACAGCCTCAGCAACCAGATGCTCTGTATTTATTTTAGGACTAGACTTCAATCTCTTTTTAACTGAAGCAACATCACTTGGTCTATTTTGAAAACTTAGTTCCTAAAAACTGAATGTATGTGCGCATAGATGCATTTGTATCCCTTCTAGTGATAGGGACAGGTATGAGATTTCTTCATTACATGGTAATATTGTGGTGTTTAATGTTATTACAGCGATGTGTGGAGTAAGAAAAAAAAGTAGTAGGGGCGTAGAAAGAGGGAAGAAGAACTCGGAGAAATCTGTTCTCACACAGAGCAGTCACAGGGAAGAGGGGTCAGCAGCTTCTCAACTTTTTCTGTGGGGAACTTACTGTCTTTAAGCAGCAGAGTGGGCATTCTTTAAACAGCAGGGATTTCTCCTTGTTTCCACACCAGGCCAGAGCAGAGCATCTGACAGGTACCATTATACTATACTTCTGGTGTCTTGTCAGTCACAACTGAACAATCAACAGCAAGTTTCAAGAACTGTCATGTGAGGCAGTAGTAATTCTTAATGGTAATCATATCAAGATTTTTCTCCTTGCTAGATACAGGAAGCTTCATATGACTTCTAGAGAGAACAGGCAGTGATTTTTCAATTCTCTATCCTCCAACTTGAAGACCCTTGAAATGACTCCATTTTGGTTGAGCTACAGGGGTAGCTCAACACCCAAGCAACTCCACCGGAGCCTGCTTTATTTTGAAATAGGATATTAGGAGGTGAGATTGCTTTGACCAAATGGAGATATCCAAGCCAGTGACACTATGTCCCTTTATGGTAAGCCGTAATCTAGTTAGTAAAGCTGATAGAGCACAGATGTGATTCATCTCATTCTAAAATGAATATCCACATCTGGTTAGGCAAAGCACCCTCTAAAATGCCTGTTCTCCTCTATGAACTATGACAGGAGCCTTAGAACTAGCTCAGAGGTAGCAATCTGTGCTGTAGACTTAGAAAATAAGATGAGATAAATGCATCGGAGAGAATCTACAGCTAGACCCAGTTAACATACACGCATACCTGCGGGAAAAGTGAGACACTGGTGATTTCTTTCAGCTTCTTGTTCACACCAGTATGTAACAATCTGAATACATAATGCTATGTTCTACATATACACAAAATTTTCATGAAGACAGTTTGTTACAGCAAAAGATACCTTTGTCCAAGAATAACTCTGTGCCCAGGAGATGCCTTGCTGCTCTAGCTTTCCAAAACCGCTGTGATATCACATCCAAGGCATCAGGAAAAAAGAACATCACACAAATAGAATGGGTGCCACATAACTACTGTGAGCTTACTGATAGGTGCTCCAGGTTCACACTTTAGCTTGTCTTACAGAAGTTTGTTTTGAGTACCCATACTGTCAATTTGCTGGGCTATATGTTATCTTGTGCTTCCTAGGTGTTCCAGCATACCAGATTCTCCCCGGCTTTGGGGAGGGGAAGGTTTTGACTGAAGTCTATATATACCAAACAATTCTTAAGCAGTCTAGTTCACGTTCCACTTCATGCCTTGCTGTAAGGAATTGAATGAGACTTAGAACTGTAAAGGTGCTTACCTTCTGTCCATTTCCATTGAAATCTCTGATCTAACTTGTAGGGCTCATGAGGATAGTTTCGATGCAGGTGATCTGAATAATATGGGAATTATCTCTTCAGATATCTTAGAGCTGAGAGCCTATCACTGTGCTTTAAATCTGCACCAGACATGTCTTTCCATGCAGGTCATGACTATTGTGCTTTACCTGAGCTTGTCTGGAAAGAAAGTATCTGTAGAGTCTTCCTGTATGTTAGTAGGCCAAGCGAGGTGTCCCACTTTAGGACAGCTGCCTTCCAGAGGTCTGCTTCCCAAGAGCTTTAATTAGACGCTAAAAGATTAAATCATTTGAGAGACTTTCAGCAAGTTGAAATTCTTTATAATCGGGGGAAAAAAAGTAGCAATTATCAAGCAGCTGCCTAGCTGCTCATATAGTCAAAGAAAAGAAAAAATTACCCTGCTATTTAGATCTTAAGGACGTTTACGTTATCTTCTGTAAGCTTTTTAGGACTCCAAGAAACAACACATCAGTCATGTTCAAATCTTGTTTCCAAAATGTGACTGTTTTCATTGAGTGGTTACTTTCATAAGAGAGAGTTTCTTTGTTTAAATGTGCAAAACACCTCTATTCATAGTAGCAGGGACCTTACCAGGAATATGAATCTAGTGAAATGGAGCACGCTGTTTACAGAACTTCATCATGCTAGTTGTCTTCTATTGGGTCACAGGTATCTGATGTGTCAGCAGTCCAGCTGTAATTAAAGAGCCATTCATTATCTTTGTTATCTCACTAAAAGTATTCAGGATGTTTCTCCTCCTGCCCACCATCTTCAGTCATTCCAGTTTGTCCTGTGCATGATAACCAGATTTTTGTGTTCAGGTTTATGATACGGGTTTATCCCCTTTAAAAGGAACCCTTCCTTAATTTAGCAATAAGCCATAGGCATCTCAGACTCCTGAAACTTCACTGTCTTTCTCTTAGTTCCTCTTATCTTTAAGTGGTGGCAAATGTTTTAGTGGCTAGAAAAGGCACTCAAATACACTCTTTGCCATAAAGACAAAGCCTCTTTGAAAAGCAGCAAAATTCGTTTTTTAGCTCATGCTTAAATCAATGTTTCTGCTATCTGCTTTTTTCTAAGACTGGCAGGGATAACAAGGCTGCATTCTCTCACTATATGTGCAGAACACTTACAAATACCAGTGAAATACTCAAGAATTTTCTCTGTGGCTTTGGCTTTTCGTTCGTTACGCTTTTGCAACGTATGTTTTTAATATGGAGAAACGGATTCTCCATTTAGTATAACCGATTGTCCATGTAAATTTTGTTGACTGATACCTGCCACAAATAATTGTCATCTGACAAGAAGTAAATTGCTTCATTAGCTTTTATGAAATCTTTTTTCCCTGTGTTGGCATTTACAGGGCAGCAAAATAGTCTTCTATTTATACATTGATCCAGCATTAATTCGTTGTGAAAACATGCAGAGACCATGTAGATTTTGTCAAAGCCCTAATGAGATTTGAAATAGACTTCTCAAACTCTCCTCCAGAAAATGTGCTCCTGGAAATTACTGAGAATGCGTAGGTGGGCAAACCCTCAGAAAATAAAGACAGAAATTGTGAAGTACCTTAACTGTTACTGATTCTTTTCTGGATGTTTCATTTATATGTATCCTGGAGCCTGGCTTTCGCCTGTGTAACACTCTAGTCTGTGACGAAGGTGAAGACCCGAAACCTGAGGTGTTCTTGCTGGAGACATTAAAATATCTGAGCGCATGCATCGTGCCAGGAAATACTGCTGAGTTGCAGCTTAAGTTCTCCTGTTGGCTCTGTGTTTACACATATTGGATTTTGTACACAAAAGAAAAATATTAACTTACCTACAGTAAATATTTTTCTTCAAATAGTAACCTATATCTTAATTACACTTTTTACTGGAGATGCTTTGAACAGCATTCAAATTAATGCAGTGGAATTTGTTGATTCTTCTCTTTGAAACTAGAAATGACTATGTGAATTGCTAAATTATCTTGTATAAATTGTGACTCCGTGACTCTTAAAGAACCTTTGGTACCAGGAAACCCATTAGGTTTTTTTTTCTTCCAATGGCTTCCTTGTTTCGTGGATGGAAGTAAGAGGGTCTGCTCCATCTTTAGGCAAAAACTCACTGGTTTTCTTTTTGAGAACAAAAGTCTTGCATGTATTTATAAAGAGAGTATGTACTTTATCTTCAGGATTTCTCTCTCTAAGTGTTGCCAGCAAGCAACATGAAATGCGGAAACTGTGTAGCGTACAAGGCATTCTCCTAACGCGTTTTAGGAATATGACTTAGGGCCATATGTAAAGGGTAGAAAGAACTTAGCGACTCCCTTGGTTTGGTTTGATTTTTTTTTTTTAAGGTAGTATAGCATGTACAGATGTTTAAGAGGAAGGTTTATACTGTTGTAAATGCAGATTTTAGCTATAGTTTGTATAGCATTCAATTTTAATTCATGTCTTGAAGTATTCCAACTTAAATAGGGAATTACTACAGTTACTGTGTGGCTATTGGAGTAAGATTTTTGCTACTCCAAAAAGCTACAGATTCTGATCCCTTCAAGATGAGTGTAGGTATGACATAAATACCCTATATTTTTCCATATATCTGTATAAATAGATTTTCAAGAGGTACGACATCAGTCCTAATAACTGTTCATAACCTTTTAAGTATCTGCACCTTCTTGATTGCATTCTGTTTTCTGCATCAGCTTCTTACGTATATGTGGTTCCCATATGTGCTCATGCAAAATTACTCTGAATATTCTTTCTGTAGCGTACTGACTATTCCCATATAACAGCTATCATTCTCTCTGGATATTCATTTTCTAAAGGGTAGCTATGTTGTAGTGTGGCGTATTCTCAGTGTCAAGAGCCACCTTAATACCATTTTTACTAGTTTTCCAGTGATATTCCTTGACTCCTAAGGAGATCATCTCACCTTAGTTCTGCTAACAAACAAACACAGCTGTTTGTAAAACTCAGATTACAAGTAATTCATTTCCATAGAATGTTTTTTTGGTGGTTTTTTTTTTAAACTGGAATAGTCTCATTGATCTAGTATAGACCATAGTACCATAAACAGATACCAGGGCAATTGAAGGGGAGGGTACAGGAGTGAAGTGAGAGATGAAGGAATGGCATCAGTTCTGCTAAAGCTAGCACTCCGCGAAGGTATGAGTGTAAAGATACGGCCTCAAAGCTTTTTGATCAAGGAAGGTATTTGTTAAGCACAGTCAGATTTAATGGTCTGATTTTTGGTGGTTGCCTCAGTTCTGATACAAGTACAGAATGGGAGATTCTTTTTGCCCATTGGGAGCTTTTCTAAAACCACACTGTTTTTTCCCACCTTTTTTCTTCAATAGCTACATTTCCCTCTTTCAGATTTGACTCACTAGTATTTTCAGTCAAAATATCTAACAAAATATCTCCCAAAAAAATGACATATATCTCAGTGAGAATTTAGCTCATCCATAGTAGCTCATATTTTGTGATACATATGTGTAGTGAGTTATAGAATTTTAAAAAGAACTCTTGCACTGAGTAAGCCTTTTTCCTTAAGCTTTGTGCTAGCTTTAGGGGACAGCTTTACACAGCTGAAAAATCACCCTACTTTGTTTTTCATATGTATTCTTGAAAATATCTTAAAAAAAAAAATCACCAAATCAAACTAAATCTGAAGAAACTAAATGGCCTAAAAGCATGTCAATTTAAAACAAGCTTACAGCTGACTGTTGAAGGACATGATGTGTGCTTCCACCAGTGGAGTTTTCAAAGGGAAACATCAAACTTTGTTGCAGCACTGATGGGATGTTTAATGATATTGGAGAAATAACTAGGAAGACTTCAGCATAGGTGTGACTAGCAGGACTGCTTAAACGTTCTCATAATTTTAAGGATCTGCCTTGGGAGAGCTCTTCTCTCCTAGTTGAGACAGTGCTGGAAAATTATACTTGTTAATTAGTTACACTCATAGGTATGGGCTGGAAAGGCTGCTGAAACTGGTTCAAGAGGAAGGATAGTACTGCTTTTTCTTCCTCTGCTGCTCTTCTCACCACTGTGAGCATTGAATGACTCAAAATGTAATGGGTGAAGGTTGCACCTATGAAAGGGAGCTGATTCTTGCAATGTACTTGCACACTGAAAGTGTTTCTGTGAGTTTGATTAAAATCATTAATCAAACAGTTGGAGTCACAGCCATAGGCTGGTGAACTTACCAGAGTCTGTTTGCTAGTTTATGCTGGAAGTGATTGTAATAAAATTAAGTTTATAACACACTTTTTTTTATTTTTTATTAGTAACTTACACAGACATAAAAGGGTTTTTTATTTTTTCCATTTCAGGTCAGTGTGATAAGAAACCTGAACACAGACAACTTTCCAGAACCAAAATTAGAGCAAAAATACAACTCTGTGATAAGCCTCATGCCAGATGAGCCAGTATTGCCAGCAAATGATGAAGTGAACCCACTGAAGGTAGAACAAAAAGAAGAAATTGCTAATCCTGAGAATTCCAGTGAAGGAGCATCTTCTATTCTTCTGCCAGAGGTACCAGGCAACACAGGAGAAATTTCTGTGCAGGAAAGCAGAGAGGAGGTATCTTCTGATGATGAACAAAATCGTAAAGTAAAAGAGAGCTATTTCATTTCTGACAATAATCAAACAGAGATATGCAGTAACTCTTCAGATCCGGAGGTTTCTACCACGAAAGTACAACAAACTGTCAATCCAAGCAGCTCTCTTAAATTTTCTGGCTATGACAAGCCTCATGTGCCATTAGATATATTGATAGACGTTGGTGAAGAACGGCCTGTGATTGCATACAGGCCCGCTGACTAACCAGGGTAGCGGCAACATTTAACCAGAACTCATGAAGAGCAGCATTACTGAAGATTAGGGAGAGTATTGGTCATTTTAAAATGTCTAGATGTTGATAAAATATCTAAGCAGAACAACTAGTATATAACTCTTTGCAATGAGATCCTGAAATGCAACTGAGAGTAGTGCCCGAGAATAACAAAAAGTGGGGGGGAAGTTTCATAATAACCTGTGTGTTATTATGAAATCTCCAGAAGTGTGTGTATACACAGAGTACTCTTTAAAAAAAATCAACTTACTACTACCTGTTTCAAAGAGTACTTGATGGAAAACAGATTTCATGAAGGAATATAGAGCGGTTGCTGTATCATTGTTCCATTCTATCCCACATCCTTTTCAAAATTAATTCTGTGAACTTAAGTCCTTCACTTGGTTATGTTAGAGATCTGTGCAAGACATTTGAGAGTTTTTGCCATTCCTGAAGGTGTTCTGTTGTTTTCTTTGTTTTCTCTTAACTACTTAAAGAATATTTTTGTATTAAAAGAAATCCTACTATTTCTTTTAGGCATATACCTATAGCTTTTCCATGCACCACACAGGAACTGAGCAATTTGGTTCCAGGGCCAAGAATCAGCTCTTTGTGTTCTATTCTGCAATTAAAGTGTGTACTGGAAGATTACTTTGTACATTTCAGTTAGTAAACATTAGACTTTTTCCTTCAAAACACAAGTCTTGTGACTAAAAAAGGCTATGTTTAAAATTTGTGTTATCAGTGCATAGCTGCATCACTTTGGTTTGCCTAGATATATTGTATAATCAAGCCCCATTCTGGAAAACACCTATATTAGCAGGATGGCTTATCCTCATTGAAACAAGTTTAACATCTGTTTACACAAATTCTTAGAATATATTTTCAAAATTCAAAACCTATTTTCTACCAGAGCATTTCCATTCTTAGAACAGTGTGATTTTTTGATAGAAATCATCATGTCTCCTACCAAGCACAGCTAAACTGTTTTCTAGAATGTTGAGAATGACTACCATTTTTCAGTTCTTGTGACAAAGTCAGAAGCTACACCAAATTATCGTCCTCTAAAATACATCACAAAGCAATAAAGAAGTAGGAAGTACAACTTATCACACTAAGTTAATGGCATCTGACAGCACTCTGAATTTTCACTGAATCACAGAATGGTTGAGGGACCTCTGGAGATCTAGTCCAACCCCCCTGCTCAAGTAGGGTCAGCTAAAGCACGTTACACAGGATCACATCCAGACGGGTTTTGAATATCTCCAAGGAAGGAGACTCCACAACCTCTCTGGGCAACCTGTTCCAGTGCTCTGTCACCCTCACAGTCAAGAAGTTTCTCCTCATGTGCAGATGAGACTTCCTGTGTTTTAGTTTGTGCCCATTGCCTCTCACCCTGTCACTGGGCACCGCTGAAAATAGTCTGGCCTCATCCTCTTGACACCCTCCCTTCAGATATTTGTAGGGATTGATGACATCCCCTCTCAGTCTTCTCTCCTCCAAGCTACACAGGCCCAGCTCCCTCAGCCATTCCTCATGAGAGAGGCTCTAGTGCCTTCATCATCTTAGTAGCCCTTCACTGGACTTGCTCCAGGAGCTCCATGTCTCTTGTACTGGGAAGCCCAGAGCCGGACACAGTACTCCAGGGCAGGCTTCACCAGGGCTGAGGAGAGGGGGAGGATCACCTCCCTCAACCTGCTGGCAATGCTGTTCCTAATGCACCCCAGGATACCATGGGCCTTCTTGGCCACAAGGGCACATTGCTGGCTCATGCTTAACTTGTCCACCAGGACTCCCAGGTCCTTCTCTGCAGAGCTGCTTTCCAGCCCCCAGCCTGTACTGGTGCATGCGGTTATTCCTCCCCAGGTGCAGGACCCTGCCCTTGCCTTTGTTGAACTTCAGAAGGTTCCTCTCCACCCAGTTCTCCAGCCTGTCCAGGTCCCTCTGAATGGCAGCACAACCTTCTGGTGGTATCAGCCACTCCCAGTTTTGCAGCATCAGCAAGCTTGCTGGGAATGCACTGTGTGCCTTCATCCAGGTCATCGATGACTATGTTGAACAAGACTGGACCCAGTGCTGACCCCTGGGGGACACCGCTAGCTATAGGCCTCCACTAGACTGCGCCGCTGACCACAACCTTCTGAGCCCTGCCATTCACCCAGTTCTCAAGCCACCTCACTGTCCGCTCACCTAACCCACACTTCCTGAGCTTACCTAGGAGGATGTGATGGGAGACAGTGTCAAAAGCCTTGCTGAAGTCCAGGTCGACAACAGCCATTGCTCTCCCCTCATCTACCTAGCCAGTCATCCCACCATAGAAGGCTAGCAGACCGGTTAAGCATGATTTCCCCTTGGTGAATTCTTGCTGACTACTCCTGGTCACCTTCTTGTCCTCCACGTGCTTAGAGATGGCCTCCAGGATGAGCTGTTGCATCACCTTTCCAGGGATGGAGGTGAGGCTGACTGGCCTGTAGTGCCCTGGCTCCTCCTTCTTGCCCTTTTTGAAGGCTGGGGTGACATTGGCTTTCTTCCAGGCCTCAGGCACCTCTCCTGATTGCCATGACCTTTCAAAGAGGATGGAGATCAGCCTAGCAATAACATCCTCCAGCTCCCTCAGCACTCGTGGGTGCATCCCATCAGGGCCCATGAGTCTGTGAATGTCAGGTTTGCCTAAATGATCTCTAACCCAATCCTCCTCAACCAAGGGAAAGCCTTCCTTTCTCTGGACTCTCTCTTGTCTCCAGGATCTGGAATTCCTGAGGGCTGGCCTTAGCAGTAAAGACTGAAGCAAAGGCGGCATTCAGTATCTCTGCCTTCTCTGGGTCTTCTGTCACCAGGTTTCCTGCCCCATTCAGTAGTAGACCAACATTTTCTCTAATTTTCCTTTTGTTAAGGATGTATTTGAAGAAGCCCTTTTTGTTGTCTTTGACATCTGAAGCCAGATTTAGTTCTGAATGGGCCTTGGCCTTCCTTATTGCATTTCTGCATACTCTGACAACATCTCTATATTCATCCCAGGTGGCCTGTCCCTGCTTCCACCTCCTGCACACTACACTTCCTGTGCATGTTAGAGTTTTGTCAGGAGTTCCTTGTTCATCCATGGAGGTCTCCTGCCTGCTTTGCTGGGCTTCTTGCTCATAGGGATTCACCCATCTTGAGCCTGGAAGAAGTGATCCCTGAAAGTTAACCAGCCCTTGGTCCTGCCTTCCTTCTGTGGTCTGATCCCATGGGATTCATCCAAGAAGGTCCCTGAAAAGGCCAAAGTTAGCTCTCCTGAAGTCCAGGGTTGCATCCTACTTATTGCCTTGCTTCCTCCTTGCAGGATCCTGAGCTCCATGATCTCATGGTCACTGCAGCCCAAGGCTACCCAACCTTCACATCTCCAACTAGTTCCTCCTTGTTTGTTAGTACAAGCTCCAGCAGCACATCTCCTTGTTGGCTCCTCCATCACCTGTGTCAGAAGGTTATCAGCAATGCTCTGCAGGAACCTCCTGGCGTGCTTGTGCCTTGCTGTGCTATCTTTCCAGCAGATGTCAGGGTGGTTGAAGACCCCCATGAGAACCAGGGCCTGTGACTGTGAGCTACTTCCAGGTGTTTGTAACAGGTCTCATCTACTTCTTCCTGATCAGGTGGCCTGTAGCCAACACCCTTGTTAGGGTGTCACCCTTGTTAGCCTGTTCTTTAATCCTTACCCATAAGCTCTCAACAGCTTCATCATCCACCCCTAGGCAGAGCTCCATACATTCCAGGTATTCTCACATAAAGGGCAGCTCCACCACTTCACCTTCCTGGCCTATCTTTCCTAAAAAGCATGTAACCATTCATGACATCATTCTAGTCATGCAAGCTGTCCTACCATATCTCTGTAAATGCATTCAGAGCCCTGCAATGCAAATGCAAAGCCCAAATGCAAATCAAAGCTCTACAACCACACACAGATCTCTAATTCTTCCTGTTTATTCCCCAAGCTGCATGCATTTATGTGCAGGCACTTCAGAGAGGCATTTGAGTATGCCGGTTTCCCAGGAGGGGTGCAAGAGGATACCCCATAGTCATGTCTTGTAGGCACTTCCTTGGCTACATGCACTTGCTGGAGGTATCTGTACTTAAGCCCTGTTTTGCTCTCTGGGTGGTCTCTAACTCTCCCCTTCCCACATCTTTCCTAGTTTAAAGCTCTCCTTACCAGGTTGGCCAATCTGTTGGCAAAGACATACACCCCATTTAGTGAGGTGGATCCCATCTCTCACAGTCAGTTGGGAATCTTCAAACAGGGTCCCATGGTTATAGAAACCAAAACCCTGTTGCCAACACCAGCAGTGCAGCCAGTTCTTTACTTGGAGAATCCATCTACTCCTCACATCCTTCACCCTAACTGGCAGGATCAAGGAGAAAGCAACCTGGGCCCCCACACCCTTGACCACCATTCCCAGAGCTCTGAAGTCCCATTTGATAGTTTCCAGGTTGCCCTTGGTATCGTTGGTGCCCACGTGGAAGAGCAGCAGGGGGTAATAGTCAGACATGTAAACAAGCCTCGGCAGTCTTTCCATGACATCCAATTCAAACCGCCAGCAGGCAACAAACCTCTCTAGACAAGAGGTCAGGTCAGCAGATGGGTTCCTCTGTCCCTTGCAGCAGAGACTCACCCACAGCAATCACTTGCTGCTTCTTCTGGTAGAGCCTGCATGGCATAGGGTTTGTTGGCTCAGTTGCTTCACTTGAGGCCATGCCCAGCCCCTCCTCAGCTTGAAGGGCACTAAGCC